>NW_026622952.1:8995478-9308812 GCF_023065955.2 Ursus arctos
GCAACTCCAGGTCAGCACTCACAGACCCAGATGCGAGGCTGGCTCCCACAGACCCAGCTACCAGTCTGCCTTTGCACCAGACCTATGTAACTTAAGGAATACCATTATACACACACACACACACACACACACACACACACACATATTATGGGAGTCCCAAAGGAACAGAGGAAGAGAAAAAGACAGAAAGCTTATTTAGAAATGACAGAAAACTTCCTCTGGAGTGAGGGAATAAACATTCAGATCCATGAAACCCAAAGACCCCAAATAGATTAAATATAAAGAGATCTTTACAGAGACACATTATAAATTATCAGAACTGAAAGACAAGGAGAGAATTTTAAAAGCAGCAAGAGAAAAATGACTCATCATATACAAGGCAACCCTCATAAAGCTATCAGTAGATTTCTCAGCAGAAGCTTTGCAGGCCAGGAGGGTAGGATGATATGTTCAAAGGGCTGAAAGAAAAATGAACAAACAAACAAAAAACTACCAAGAAAGAATACTATACCAGGTGAGATTGTCCTTCAAAATTGGAGGAGAGGTAAAGATTTCCTCAGACAAACAAAAGCTTCAGAAGCCCATCACCACTAAAATTGCCCCAGAAGAAATGCTACTCAGAGTTCTTCAAGTTGAAACAAAGAATGCAACCAATGAGAAAAAACATAAAAGTATAAAACTCACTATAAAAGTAAGAATGTAGTAAAATTCAGAATACTTTAATACTGTCCTGGTGATACATAAATCACTTTTAATTCTAGCATAAAAGTTAAAAAGCAAAAATATAAAAAAAAACTATAGCTATAATAATTTGCTAATGGTAACATCATATCTGTAAAAGATAAGAAATGACATAAATAATTTGAAATGTGCGTAGAGGGGAAGTTAAATTGTAGAGATTTTGTATATAGTCAAAGTTAAGTTGTTATCAGATTAAAATTAACTGATATAATAAGATGTTTCATGTGAATCTCATAGCAACCACAAATGTAAAGAAACCTGTAGTAGATACACTAGAAATTTAAGGAGCGCAATCATATTACAACAAATAAATCATCAAACCACAAAAGAAGGAGCTACAAAGTAGTCAGAAAACAGTTTTTTTAAATGGAAAGAGTATATCCTTACCTATAAATTTCTTTAGATGCAATTGGATTAAATATTCTACAAAATACATAGACTGGCTGTGCATAGGCTGAAAGTGAAGGGATAGAAAAAACATCTCATACAAATGGTCAACAAAGAGAGTAAGGATGGGTGTACTCATACCACACAAAATAGACTATAAAACAGAATCTGTCACAAGACACAGAAAGGTAACTATGTAATCATAAAGGGGTCAATTCATCCAGAAGATGTAACAATTGTAAATGATTGTAAACAACATCGCAGCACTGAAATAAAGAAAGCAAACACTATCAGAACTATAGGGAGAAATAGGCAGTAATAAAATAAGAGTAGGGGACTTCAACACCCAACTTTCAACAATGGAATCATAAGCCAGAAAGAAAGTCAATAAGGAGGGGCACCTGGGTGGTGCAGTCGTTAAGCGTCTGCCTTCGGCTCAGGGCGTGATACCAGCGTTATGGGATCGAGCCCCACATCAGGCTCCTCCGCTGGGAGCCTGCTTCTTCCTCTCCCACTCCCCCTGCTTGTGTTCCCTCTCTCACTGGCTGTCTTTCTCTGTCAAATAAATAAATAAATAAATAAATAAATAAATAAATAAAATCTTAAAAAAAAAAAAAGAAAGTCAATAAGGAAACAGCAGACTTGGACCTAATAGACATATATAAAATATTCCATCCTGCAGCAATAGAATACATATTATTTTTCAATGCATGTGGGACATTCTTCATGGTAGATCACATATTAGGCCACAAAACAAATCTTAATAAACAACATACATATCAAAACCTAGGGAATGCAGCAAAGGCAATTTTAAGAGGAAGTTCATAGCAATAAATGTCTACGTTAATTAAAAGAAAGATTATAGATAACCAACCTAACTTTAAAACTCAAGAAACTAGAAAAAAAGAGAACAAAGTAAACCTAAGGTTAACAGAAGGAGATAATAAAGATCATAACAGAAATAAATGAAATAGAGAATGGAGAAAAGTAAATGAAAGTGAGTTGGCTTTTTGAAAAGACGATCAAAATTGACAATTCTTTAGCTAGATTAACTAAGAAAAAAGAAGACTCAAATAAATCAAATTACAAATAAGAGACATTACAGATGATACCACAGACATAAAAGGCTCGTAAGAGACTATTCTGAACATTTACCAGCCAACAAATTGAATAACATACAAGAAATGGATAAGTTTCTAGAGACATACAACTTACCAAGACAAAATCAAGAAAAACTATGAAATCCAGATAGATGAATAACCAACCAGTGAAGAGATTGAATCAGTAATCAAAACCTTCCCAATAAGGCAAAAAAAAAAAAAAAAAAAAAAAAAGTCAAGACTTAATAGCTTCACAAGTGAATTCTACCAAACATTTAAAGAAAAATTAATGCCAATAATTCTCAAGCACTTACAAAAATTGGAGGTGAGGGAACACTCCCAAACTCATTTTACAAGGCCAATGTTACTCTCATACCAAAGACAGACAAGAACACTACAAGAAAAAAAAAAAAAAAAAAATATATATATATATATATATATATATATATATATATATATATATATGCCAATATCCCTGGTGAATATGGATGAAAAAATTCTCAACAAAATATTGACAAGCCAAGTTCAATAGCATATTAAAAGAATCACATAAAATGATCACGTGGGATTTATTCCTGGGATGTTGAATGGATCTACATATACAAAACCATGAATGTGATAAACCACATCAGTATAATATAATATTAAACATATGATCATCTCAATCAATTCAGGAAAAGCATTTGACAAAATCCAACATCCTTTCATAATAAAAACTCTTAACAAACTAGTATAGAGAGAACATACCTCAATGTAATAAAAGCCATATGTGACAAGCCCACAGCTCTCATCATATTCAACAATGAAAAGCTGAAAGCTTTTCCCCTAAGGTCAGAAATAAGAGAGGGATGCCCACTCTCACCACTTTTATTCAACATAGTACTGGAAGTCCTATCTGCAGCAATTAGGAAAAAAACAAAACAAAACAAGAAGAAGATGAAAAAGAAGAGAAAGAAAGAAAGAAAGAAAGAAAGAAAGAAAGAAAGAAAGAAAGAAAGAGAGAGAGAGAGAGAGAGAGAGAGAGAGAGAGAAGAAAGAAAGAAAGAAAGAAAGAAAGAAAGAAAGAAAGAAAGAAAGGAAGAAAGAAAGACAAGGCATCCAAATCAGAAGGAAAGAGGTAAAAATTTTCCTATTTGCAGATGATATGATATTATATTTAGAAAACCCTAAAGATTCCACAAAAATCTTGTAAAACTAATAAACAAATTCAGTAAATTGACAGCATACAAAATCAACATATAAAAACCAGTTACATTGTTATGTAATAACAATGACCTACTCCAAAATATATAAAAAACTCAACTCAATAACAAGAAAACATACACCTGATTACAAAATCAGCAAAGGACACATAGACATTTCTCATAAAAAGACATACCAACAGCCAATAGATATTTGAAAACATGCTTAACATCATTAATCATCAAGGAAATTGAAATGAAAACTGCAACAAGATATCACCCAGTGCCTGTTAGAATGGCTATTATGAATAGACTAAAGATAACAAGTGTTGGTGAGGATGTGGAGAAAAAAGAACGCTTGTATAATGTTGGTGGGAATGTAAACTGGTACAGCCACTGTGGAAAACAGCATGGAGGCTCTTGAAAAAATAAAACTAAAGCTACCGAATGATCCAACCATCCCGGTTCTATGTACATATCCCAAGGCAATGAAATCAAGATCTTGAAGGGATATCTACACTCCCATGTTCATTTTATTCACAGTAGTCAAGATACGGAAACAACTCAAGTGTCTGTCAATGCGTGAGTGCATAAAGTTGTGGTATATACCTACACACAATGGCATGTTATTCAGCCTCGAGAGAGAGGGGAATTCTGCCATTTGTGAAAACATGGATGCACCAGGAAGACATTATGCTAAGTCAAATAAGCCAGACAGAGAAAGACAAATGTATTATCCCACTGTATATGGAACAAAAAAAAGAGAGAGAGAGAGAGAGAGGGAAAAGTCAAACTCATAGAAGCACAAAGTTGAACAGTGTTGGAGGGAGGGAGAGATATTAATCAGAGGATACAAAGTTGCAGGCATGTAGGATGAATAATTCTAGATATACAATGTATAGGTGTGAAGACTATAGTTACTAATACTGTTTTGAACCCTGGAAATATGCTAGGAGAGTAGATTTCAGGTACACTAATCATCAAAAAATGGTAATTATATGAGGAGATATGTTAATTTACTTGAATATAGCTATCATTTCACTATATATATTTCCAATCATCATATTGTACACTTTAAATACATACAATTTTTGTTTAACATATGTAAATAGAAAAGAAAAAGAATTAAAAGTTTTTGTGCTTATACAACAATGATAACAAATGGAAGGAAGGATGGAAGGAAGGAAGGAAGGAAGGGAGGGAGGGAGGGAGGGAGGGAGGGAGGGAGGAAGGAAGGAAGGAAGGGAGGAAGGGAGGAAGGGAGGGAGAAAGGGAGGGAGGAAGGGAGGAAGGAAGGAAGGGAGGAAAGAAAGAAGGAGGGGGCGAGGAAAGAGGTTTCCATTCATTAGGAGAGAGGCCAAGGAAGGAAAGGACTCTTAACAAGGGTGGAATTCACTTCCTTATTCAGTCTCCGTCCGTGTGTGACTGCGCTCATTGTAGCCCCTCCCAGGTCAATTCAGTGTCATGAGGTACTCCAGTAAAGCTTCCTCTTCCCTGACAAATCCCCTATCCTATTTCCCCTTGATACGACGAAGTTTAAACTCTGATAATACAGCCTAAAAAGTAGGCAACCTTTGCTAACGCTCCGATCACAGCTTGCTGCTTATAACCCAATCAAGAAGTCATAGGCAGGGCCTGGCTTGCTGGAAAGAAAACCTTTACTGAATATGGAAATGTGTGCAAGGCTCCCGTGGGTAAAGGTTAAGACACAGAACTCCCACAACAACTTGATTAAGCAGATACATGCCAGAGAGAGAGCTCTGGGAGGCTGTATTAGGGAAAAGTAGATCAGTCAAATCCTTGACAAGGATGATAGAATTCAAAGCCTTGCTAGCTGAATTTCATACTGACTTTGTTGACAGAAGACCCACATGTTCCTGGAGGCATCAGCCAAGAATAGCCCTTCAGAGCCTCTTATTACGGAAATACGTGTGCTTTATAAAGTTTAGACAACCAAGAGGGGGAAGTTGGCTACCCCCTGACAAAAGTCATGCAGAGCCCCTGTTAGCCTCTTGTCACAGAGTTGGGTTTATTGACTATTCCAGCCTTTGTTTCATGTGACTCATCTCGTGTGGGGTCTTAGAAGCACACACACTTCTCCCCCAATGGAGTGGATTTATTAAGAGTTATATACCAGCTCTCGGAAGTGTCTCCCAGCTAATCAATATGCTGAGAGGCTCTATAAAATAGGCGATAGCCATCACAGCATGTCCAATTTCTCTGTGTTTTCACTTTACATCTGTTAAAGGTCAGAGACTATATTTATCACAACCAAATATACATGGATATTGAAAAGATACCATTGCCAGCATATTGTTTGGAAATGGGATGGCGTGTGAAAAGGCTTTCTTCTGGTTTCTGAAAAGTTCAAATTAAATTAAAGCCCATTACACTTTTATATGCTCCTTTCCATCAAAAGATTCCAAAGTACTTAAACAACTTTAATTAAGTTGCTCCAGTATCTCTCAGGAGTAAATCAATATTTTTCATACTCCTTGTTACAGGCTGGAGAAATAAAGCCCAGCATTGTCCCCCACCCCCAGCTCAAACTGAACATTCCTTCTTTGAAATATGGAAAATTCCTCTTGAATATATTTAATTAAAAAGGAGTAAAATTTTCCTCTTAATGTGCCTTACCTTTTTTTCCTCTGTTAGAGATAAGAAGGGGTAAAAAAAAAAAAAAAAAGCCAGCCCCAAATAGGAATCTGAGAAAAATATGATTTTTTGGAGGCCTGGATATTGAAAGCAGAAACAGAATATCTTTTTCATCTCTCAGGCAATATGGGAGGCTATCTGATTTTTTCAGCCTGTAAACAAAAGAAGTATAGCCATATTTTCAGACTCCTAAAAGATTAAAAAAAAAAATCTAGATCCGCAAAAGCAGCAGAACCAACTCTTCCACCTCAAAAGTGTCACCAGAATGAATCAGAAATTGTCCCTCTATAAACCTGTGGCAGAAAGGAAGGTGGGTGCTGACTTTTTCTTCTGTTCTCTTTGTAGGATAATTGGGTTTCCTGGGTCTTTGGATTGAGGATTGACATTCTCTGCTCTCAAAATGTCTAATTGTCCATTGGGGAGAGTCTAGGCTTCTGCAGCAACCAACAGATGTCGAGCTGGCCTCGGTATGACAGGAGGGCAGGAAAAGGCCGCTCTGCCCTCTCCGAGGTGGCACAATGGGAACTCGGGAAAAAAAAAAATCTAGGAGGAAAAAAGCAAGTTTACTCACATTTCTCCACCTGGGGGCTACTGTTTGTAGGAAACAAATTGCTATAATAATAGCTACACTTCAGCCACCTTCCTAGGTTCACCTTGGAGACGGATTTAAGCTCCTGAGATGGAGGCTTTTTTGCTGTTAACGTGAAAGCTTGAGTGCCTGCCACTGCCCCTTAATGGCTTTTGGAAATAGAGGCCTTCTGCATCTCCCGCATCAGAAAGCTCTGAATCTGAGAGCATCTCAGTTGAGCTGTATCCAGACTCGCATTTAAGAAGTGGCTTTACTGCGCAATCAACAGCCTCTAATTCTCTGTTCGTAGCATAAAGCAAAGGGAAATGGCAGCCACTGGACGCGACAAATGGACATGCTAGGCTCCTACGCATTTGGCAATCTGTTGGTCATCTGTTCTGAGACATTTTATCCCAATGTCCTTGAAGGTAGTGTTGGTTGACCTTGGTGACCGGGAGGGTGTTGACGACGGTCTCCCTCTCTCTGTTCACATGCCTACTGCCAGGGACTAAAACCTTTCCCGAAAGAGGAATGGTTTTTGATCTATAGTATTCAAATATAATAGAAGTTGATAGAAGAAGGCTAACAGATGTCACCTCTAGAAAAAAATAAATCGACATTGTGTTTCTAAAGACGCACTTAGGAAGGCCTACACGTGGGATAATCCCACACCCCCAGCACCCCGGTTGTGCCTGTTTTCCCAGTGTAATTATTTCTATTGCTTCCTTTCTCCCTTAGAAGTGTCCTGATTTGGCTTACCTTCTACATGGTCACGCCACCTGGCAAGGTCTTCCCCAAAAAGAAGGGATAGAGAGAAATACTTGGAGAGTTAAAGACAGAATGTCTGGTGCTAGAACAAAAAGAGAATTATAAAGACTAAAAAGGAAACAGTTCTGGCCAATTCCCTCGCAGCACCCTGGACCTGCCCGGTATGTCTACTGAGGTAATTGAGCACCTAAAAGACATGAAGACCCCCATACCCAAGCCGGAGTAGTAACAGCTCTGTGTAGCGTGTATGCGTCACGTGGACTTGAACAGTGCACTTGTCAGACACCACCACAGTCGACGGCAATCGACGAAAGACTAGAGAACATTTCTTCAGCTTCCGGGCATTCACATAAGCCACCTGTCTCCAAAGCTACCACCAAGTTTAAATTTCTCCCAACCATGACTAGTGTGGGCACAAAGTCAGAACTAATCTGATTTAGAAAAATTAAACAATGTGGTATTTCTTACCGCCAGGTGCAGAGATAGAAAGTCGCATGTGGTCACATATGTGTGCACATACAAGCAGCTAAGAGCTTGTGTTTGGATCACTAAAGGGATTGTTACACAGGTGTCTTTCGAGTCTAGGACCAGGTGGCTGCATCAGTCACCATGGGTGGTTGGAGCTCTCAGTGGCCTGGGATTTCCTCAGGGCCTGGACAGCCAAATGGGAAGGAATGGAGGGACTTGTTGACAGGGTCACTGGAGGGCTGCTTAATTTATTCAATCAATTCCACACATATTTATTAAGCAACATTAACGCTTTCCTAGCTGTGATGGAGTCTTGCCCATGTACTCCATAGGCCCAGGTCCCTCCTACATGTTGTCTCAGATGCAAGAGTCACATGGGGGAGAGATACTCGAGCCGGGGAGTTTCTTCATTTGTTGGTTTGGTTTTTGTCTAAGTAGAACACAACATTTCACTGCACACATGGGTCTAGGGATTCATATCTGAGGCAGAAAGTTCCCAACATGGGAAAACCCAAAGTCATAATAATTAAAAGCAAACATCTATTCCAAATGAAACGATTACAACAGAGGTATTATGGAAAGGTATTATGGTATCCAGGAGATTACACTAAATATTAAGTTAATTAGCTAATTAACTAATGTTCTACCCGTTTCTAAAAACAAAACAAAACAAACACATAAGAATTCGAAGGTGTAAGCAGGGTAAGACAATTCAGGAGGTACCCTGAGTGAATGTATACCCACCTCTTCTATGGTGCTTTATAGATGCTGGGAATAAGGATACAAGTGGTGTCGGCTGCTGTAGGCAGCCTGATATATTAGGAAAGCATTCAGGGAAGGACTCCTTGGAGGAAACTGGTGTGTAATAACTAGGACATCTGAAGGCTTATTAACCCAAGGTTCATGAGTCAATGAGCTTGTGGAAGATTTTTAACGTCCTGCTTGCTATTTCCCATAAAAGCATCCAAAATGAAAGTACAAAAGAATATGAAGTTTAGGTTAATATCCCTAAAAGTATCCATAGACAGCAGAGGCAACCGAGGCTTCATGGGCTTGCTGGCTCTGAACAGCTTTGGGGTGCGCTTTGGTGAGATGGGCTTTGAAGTATGGTTAGGAGATTGTTGAAATAGGGGTAATGAACTTCATACTTGTTCCTGTGCTCAATTCCAGTCATCCTGACCAATAGCAACCGAAGCTAATGTGCTTGTTTTCTTCCTCTCCAAACTGTTATTCTGCTGGGTGCCTCTCAGTGGTTATATAATAACAACAACAATAATAATAATCAGAATCAGTCATGACCTAGACCTTGAGTGGACATAATGATGAGTGTCTATGCCAAGGTTGGTCCTCCCGTTTGTGTAAGAGCCTCAGAATTAGTCCTGGGTGGTTGCCCAGGAGGAAATTAGTAAGTCCGGTATCTCATTTACTGAGGCCATCAAGGAGCGATCAAGCAAAGGTGACCTTCAGCCACATTTGACTTTGACTAGATTCAAACCAGTGACCTTGAAGTGGGAAGCACTGGCTATAGACTCTCTTCCCTCTGACAGGCTGCAGGACTCTTGGCACTCGGTTGATTTAAGCCTCGCAGCTGTTGCATTAAAAATTATTTGCGCTGCTACTGAAATCCTCTTGCTCCTGCCCCCTTCCCAAAATAATTATCAGTTACAGCACAGATATTAAAATGGCACTTTAAAAAATTAAAATACAGTTCTAAAAAAAAGACCATATAAATGTAGAATTAATTGCTGTATATGCTTCAAATTACCAAGAGACTTTATTTTATTTCTGTCACAGCAGAAAGTGCTTCATCAGGAGGAATTCATGTGGCGATCCAACCATGTCCTAGTTATTTTGTGTTTAATATGCTTGAGATGTTTATTATTTTTGATTAATTCATTTACCATCAAACTGCCCAGAGACTTTGATGTGTTCTGCACCACGTGCCTCGCCAGCGTGTTGCTCGACGCTCCCAGCCTTAAAGGAGTCAACATAAAAGCCCAGCATTGGGGGTCGAAACAGATTCAGATTCAGATCCTGGCTCCATTACTTACCAGTTGTGTGAATTTTGATAGTAAACACCTCTGAGCTACGGTTTTGTCATTTGTAAAGTGGGTAATACAATGAATCCAGCCTCATAGGCTGCTTTGAGAATTAAATGGGAAAATGAAGGTCAAGCATTTTGGACTTGTGACTAGTGTAGGCAAGCACTCAGTGAAAGGTAATTGTTACCGTTCCTGTTATTCTGTGGACCTGCTAACCGTCCACTGTACACAGAAGCAAAATATACAATTGCTGCTGGCTTTGCCTCACAGTCGTAGGCAGATGCCTGGGGATGAGCCCTAGTCTCAACTCAGTCAGATAAATCTAAAGGAAATCAAGGTGAGGAGAGAGTTCTAGTTGGTCCTGGATCACCTTTGGACCCTAGCCTAAATTTTTAGTCTTATCTTTTACTGAGACTCCAATGAACACTCAATTTCAGTGAAACTGGTCTCCATGATGTCCGCTGGACACTCCCATACTCCACTTCTTTCCCGTGTTATCTGAAAAGCCTTCTGTGACCACTGCAACCTTCATGCTAATACTTTCTGGCACTTTACTGAGGAGACCCTGACAGAAGCCGAGAATTTAGAACATGGAGGAACTCACAGAATGTCAGGGAAAGAAGGGAACTTGGAGATCCATTAGGCTTCTTTGACAGTTAAGGAAACTCTGTCCTTAAAGATTAAATAACTTGTTCAAGGTTGTACAACGAGGCAATGACAGAAACTCCCAGTTCCACATTCCTGTTCTTACCAGCCTTCCTCAGGTGCCGTGGCTTGCTGATTTGTTTCCAGGTGGCAAGTTCTCAGACAAGAGTAACTACTTCAGATTCTCTGTGGGGACATCTTGGGGTAGCCTAAGTAGCAGAACAGGAATTAGAAGAGAATGTCTTTGCCTCTATCTTTACCACCCCTGTATAAGTGTCTGTCTCCAGGAGCAAGAGGAAAGAGAAAGAACATAACAGTTTTTGAGTCCTTACTCTGTAATCCTTACTATCCCCTTCCATGGCCTCACGTTCTCCAAGCTAGATCTAAAAACTGGAGAAAATGAGTGTTCTCTCCCACCATAATGGTAAAGCCAGATGTCCTCAAAATTCCTAGCCCTAAGTCAATTCTGGACATCCTGTGGGGATGTCTCACTTCTGCTACGAACATCTTCACAGCTGCTGAGTGATGCCTGCCATTTTCCTCTTCTCTTACTGGGGGAATTGAAAAATCTTTTATCACCACTAACTCAGCTGGCATGATACAGACTGTGAAGCTACCACAACATGACATCTTCTTGGTGTTGCCATATATGCTTTGGTGTCTCTCAGGAATCGAGATGCTACATTTTTCTATATCACATCATATTCTAGGAGGAATCTAAAGAGAGGGAAATGCTGTTCATTGGCACAAGCACGACACCTCATTACAACAAAGCATCATTTACTCTCAGTGTTTGTCTAGGAAAACTAGACTTTTCTTTGCTCATTGAAGAAACAGGCCCGGATAGGCTCTGATAGGTCCCCGACACATCTCCACTCCAACACTTCTGTCAAGTCCTCAAACAAAATTTGTTATCTAGGCTTCTCCCTTGTCTTACAATGAGTTACCCTCCCTGCCTCTCTTGAGGCTCTATCTTCACACAAAAACTGTGGTAGGACTACCTCACCAGCCATATCTTCATACTAATCTGAATTTATAGGACTATGTTTACACAAACTTTAATTTATTTGATTTTTACAAAACTGTGAGGTATGGGAAGTATTACTTCTATGTTTCAGATGCCATCTCAAGGTGATAGAACCAGTAACCCAAAGCCAGGAATTAGAGCCAGGAATTGACCCTCTATTTGAGTTCAGGCTCTTGATACTGCACTGCAGGACTTGAGAAAGACCCCATTCTCCACCTCTTCTATGCACCAGTTCAATTCTGCTAAGCCTATTCTCCCAGCTTTCCTTATTTAAGAGCTCCTTGTGATTTTTACAGGTTCCTTCTATGAATGACTTTATTGCACTGTTTGTATCCTACCACCATTACCCTTGCGACCTACTTTGAACTACCCAAGTTTCTAATGTTTTCTTACAATCCAGTAACTAATCTACTGTCCAGCTTCTTTTATGTTAAAGACAAGTATTTAAGAAAAACACACAACTACACCACATTTCTGATTAAAATTTATGATGGACTAGGTATAAGCAGGCAAAGCTGTTAGATATCCTGACAGTGACTAATAGAAGTTTGTGTGTTTTAGTGAATTATGTATGCGGTACTGTAGGTACAGATGACAAACAACGCAATCTATCTCCTATTTTCTTTAATGGTCTGGCCCATAAAAATAGGTCGATCATGAAAAGGCCTTCTTGAAATGATAATTTGGAAATAAAACTTCCATACAGACACTCAAATGTAATTCAACATCCAAAGGGAAGAATAAACCCCTAGACTCTGACGTAACTGCCGACATGTACATCGTACGGAGATCTCTGTATATTTACCATATCTAGAAGCCATTAATTATCATGAGGATTTCAAACAAAGAAGGCTTCCTGACATGCTGGTCTCTCAAAATTTAAGATTCAGAAAAACCGTTTCCAGAAATTAAAGGCATTACAAATGGTCACTCCGGATGGCAGATTAAGTGTGAAAGGCAAGTTCAGGGGCAGCTACCCCTCGTCTTCTACGCTCCATGTTGGAAAAGTATCAGGTCTCTTAACATTCTGGAAGAGGTGCTATTCTTGATCAATTTAACTATTACCTCGTTATATACCTTAGGGCACAGCAGACACATTATAAACTACCCATCTCTTTGGGATTAAAAATTCCTATGAGTGCTAAATGCCAGGCAAGCTAGAATTGAGACAGGCATTCCTATTTATTTGTGGTATCTGTTCTCCAATTGCTCACCTTAACCTTAGATCATCATATTATGAGATAATGTTAGCAGCAATGGCTAACATGTGTCCTTCATTATCTTCTCCAAAGTATTTGTGAAACATTAGTTGATTTAACCCTGACAATGTGACGTCGTAATCTCTCTCTAATTGTTCTATCTTCTTCCTAAGTACAAGACTTAAGCACACACTACCCAACTTTGCTTCTACCTAAAAAGATAAACAGCCATCCCTTGTCTTCAGTCTAGCCTTTTCTCCTTTACTGACACTCTTTCTGTACAAACCTTGCTAACATTCTTCTAAAAGCTCTAGGTTGGAGTTGTCCAATAGAGTAGCCACTGGCCCCATGTTACTATTTAAATGTACTAAAATTAAATATAATTAAAAATTTAGTTCTTTAGACACACTAGCCTCATTTCAACTGTTTGATATGTCTTGAAATAGCCACATGTCTATGAATGGTTATTGTAGAGGATAGTCCAAGTACAGAACATTTCCATCAACTCGGATAGTTCTTTGAACAATATTGCTCTATGATGAAGGACTAGTTATTGTTGACTGGTCATTGTTTTGTTTTTCCAATCTATCATAAAGCTTTTTTGATCTATACTCTATTCAGGAATTTCTCTTCAGGCTACGGTGGAGTAACAAGGGCCATTATTTATCCATTTGTCTTAACAACTAGAAAACTGGAAAAAAAATACATAAAATATATTTTGAGTTTTCAGGCATTGGAAAAGTGGCAGCACAGAACTTGACACGTGAAAAAAGTGAAGCAAAGAGAGGTAAGTTCTATGATTGACCCAATTTATGCTCAGTGACAGTTTCTAAGCCTCAGGGAAGAAAAATCTAAACACAGCCTAGAAGTTTCCATGAGTCTCTGTTGAGGAGGCAGAGTAAAGGGAGGTCAACAATGCTGGAATATGAGAGATGCAGTACCAAGAGAATTGACTACATAGTGAGAGAAATCCAGATGTTTTTAGAGAAGTTCCTTCATGTCTTTCGCATGTTCTCCATCTATATGTGCATGACAGAAAAATACCCAAGGTTGAAACAAGGACCCCTGGAAAAAAACAGGCCAAAACAGAATTCCCAAAGAAGGCTGTGAATCATTTTTGTTCCCACTAATCAGAAGGGGTTAAAAATGACATCATAAACACCTGGTCAAATCTTCAGAAGGATATTACTTTAGTAGTGGATATAAATTAGCCCAAGATTAAAAGATGTTCTGGATGTATTCAAATAAAGCTTAAAAGCAATCTTTAGAAGGATCTACCTGCTCCTACCTAACCTAACCCAGTGCCAGAACAACACACACGATTTAAAGACATTCAAGAAAATATGGCTCCCAAAACCTAAAGTTCGCAAAATCTAAAAAATTGCTGGGTGTGCCAGGAAGCAGGAGAATACAGCCCAAAACCACTTGAAAAATCAATAGATTAAGACAGATCACCAAATGATGTAGATATGAAATCAGCAGATGAGATGCCTAAATGTCTATCATAAATATACTTCAGAAGACCAATCAAGTAGAGGAAAATGTGGGGCGCCTGGGTGGCACAGTGGTTGAGCATCTGCCTTCGGCTCAGGGCGTGATCCCGGCGTTGTGGGATCGAGCCCCACATCGGGCTCCTCTGCTATGAGCCTGCTTCTTCCTCTCCCACTCCCCCTGCTTGTGTTCCCTCTCTCGCTGGCTGTCTCTATCCTGTCGAATAAATAAATAAAATCTTTTAAAAAAAAAAGTAGAGGAAAATGTGACTATAAATGTTGAAAGAAATGGAGTATATATCTAATCCAAATGAAACCTCTAGAGTTTATAAATAAAATATCTAAAAGAAAAAAAACCCCACACATTGGATATAATTAACAGCAGGTTGTAATACTACAAAATAAAGATTACTACATTTGAAGACATAACAATAGAAATTATCCAAAATGAAACACGGGAGAAAAATAAACGAGCATAATGAATAGAAGAGCAACAACTTGTGGGACATTGTGAAATGATGTAAGTCACATATATTTGGAATTTCAGCAGGAAAGAAGGGAAAGACAGAAAAAAAATAGATAAAATAATGCTCAACTTTTTTTTTTTCAAATCTGATGAACACTTAGAACCCACTGAACCAAAAATCTCAATAAAATCCAAACAGAATAAACAAAACAAGACTGTACTAATATACATCATAATCAAATTGCTGAAAACCTACAATAAACAGAAAATCTGAAAATATTTCAGAGGCAAAACCAAAAAAAACCCAAAAACAAAAATGGAAAAAACAGTAAATACAAGGGAACAAAAAGAAGAATTTTACTAGACTTCTCATGAGAACTCTGCAAGCTGTAAAACCATGCAGCACCATCTTTAAATGCTGAAAGAAAAAAAATTTACCCAGAATGCTATACTCGGAAAAAATATCTTTCAAAAACAAAGGTGAAATCAAGACTTTTCAGACAAGTATAAGCTGAAAAATATATCTCTAGCAGATCTAGACTACAAAAGATGGTAAAGAAGTTTCTTCAGACAAAAGTATTTGAAAGTATTATTTGAAAGTAAATTGTGAGAAGTTAAAGATATATATTGTAAATACTAGAGCAACCACTAAAAACCAAAAATAATTATAGCAAGTTAGACAACAGTAGAGAATGGAAATAATAAAGATAAGAGCAGAATCCATGAAATAGGAAACACACAGTAATGCATAACAAATCACATGCTGTTTTTTTGAAAAGATTAGCAAAATTGAAACACTAGCCAGACTAACCAAGAAAATAGGAGTAACTCTAATAATTATAACCAGGAGTGAAAGAGAGGCCATTACTACGGGTCCTAAAAATATTAAAAATATGAGACTATTACGAATAGCCTTATGAAAAATTAAACATCATTGACGATGTGTAAAGATTCTCTGCAAGACACAAGCTACCAAAACTCACTAAGAAAGAAACAGATGAGTGGTCCTACATTTAATTTTTTAAATTTTTTTGTTTTAGATTTTATTTATTCATTTGACAGAGAGAGAGACAGCCAGTGAGAGAGCGAACACAAGCAGGAGGAGTGGGAGAGAAAGAAGCAGGCTCCCAGCGGAAGAGCCTGATGTGGGGCTCAATCCCAGAACTCCAGGATCACGCCCTGAGCCGAAGGCAGACGCTTAACGACTGAGCCACCCAGGCGCCCCCCTACATTTAATTTTTACACCTGAAATCACAGACTAAAAAAAATCTACAAAGAAAACTTCACAACTAGATAGCTTCATTGGTGAATTTTATTCAACATTTAAGGAAGAAATAATATCAATTATAAAAACTATTATAGGACATAGAAGAAGGTCAACCCTCCCTAACTGATTTTAAAAAGGTTAGTATTATCCCATTTCTAAAACCAAAGATACTGAAATAAGAGAAAGGACCAATCAATATCCCCCAAAAACACAGATGCAAAAATTCCTGATGTACTTTTTAGCAAATCACATCCAGCAGTATATGCATCATGCCCAGCTGGGGCAAATCCCAGGAATGTAAACTTGGTTTAACATTTGAAAATCAGGGGCGCCTGGGTGGCACAGCGGTTAAGCGTCTGCCTTCCGCTCAGGGCGTGATCCCGGCGTTATGGGATCGAGCCCCACATCAGGCTCCTCCACTAGGAGCCTGCTTCTTCCTCTCCCACTCCCCCTGCTTGTGTTCCCTCTCTCGCTAGCTGTCTCTATCTCTGTTGAATAAATAAATAAATAAAATCTTAAAAAAAAAAAAAAACATTTGAAAATCAATCACTGCGATTCATTACGTTGACTATCAAAAAAGAACAATCATATGATAACTTCAAGGAACAGCATTTGACAAAATCCAAGGCCCATTCACAATAATAATTCTCAGTAAACTGGGATACAAGGGACCAGTGTTCCACAATCTAATAAAGGACACAAGATAAAATCTACAGATAACATTATAATTAATGGTGAAAAACTTTCTCTCTAGATCGAGAATGAGGCAAGGATACCCCATTTTCTCCTACTGTTCAACATTATCCTGGAGGTCGAGAATGAGGCAAGGATACCCCATCTTCTCACTCCTATTCAACATTATCTTGGAGGTCTTAGGTGGTGGAGGTGGAGGGAAAGCACAGATTGGAAAGGACAAAAATCAAACTTTATTTGCTAATGTCACAAATGAATCCGCATGACTCTACCACAAAGTAACTAGAAATGATAAGTGATTTTAGCAACTTAGTAGGATACAAGGTTATGGAGGTCCCTTAAAAAGTTAAAAGTTGAGCTACCCTATGATCCAGCCATTGCACTACTGGGCATTTACCCCAAAGATACAGATGTAGTGAAGAGAACGGCCATATGCACCCCAATGTTCATAGCAGCATTGTCCACAATAACGAAATCGTGGAAGGAGCCAAGATGCCCTTCAACAGATGACTGGATTAAGAAGTTGTGGTCCATATATACAATGGAATATTACTCAGCTATCAAAAAGAACGATTTATCAACATTTGTTGCAACATGGACGGCACCAGAGGAGATAATGCTAAGTGAAATAAGTCAAGCAGAGAAAGACAATTATCATACGGCTTCTCTCATCTATGGAACATAAGAACTAGGAAGATCAGTAGGAGAAGAAAGGGATAAAGAAAGGGGGGCTAATCAGAAGGGGGAATGAAGCACGAAAGACTATGGACTCTGAAAAACAAACTGAGGGCTTCAGAGGGGAGGGGGGTGGGGGAGTGGGATAGGCTGGTGATGGGTAGTAAGGAGGGCACGTATTGCATGGCGCACTGGATGTTATACGCAACTAATGAATCATCGAATTTTACATCAAAAACCAGGGATGTACTGTATGGTGACTAACATAATATAATAAAAATATTATTATGAAAAAAATACAAAATACAAAAAAATACAAAATGTATTATATACCTTATTCAGCATATTTTGATGCAGCAATATCAAATTGTTATAACAATTTCTATTATTTATTCTCAATTTTTGTACTTTTCACTTTATGGATTGGTAACAAAAAATTCATGGACAGACACCCATCTATAGACCACCACCCAAATTTCCCTTTTACTAAAAAATAGAGTCTTAGTATCAGGCATTGTGTTAAACAGAGGGAATCTCCAAAATGAGCAAGGCTCAAATTCTAGGATGGAACCCCCAGTGTAATTTGTGAGATAAGACAAGTATACATATATATATATGTTTACAGACATAAATTATGAGAAGTTATTTGCATCTGAAGAATAGGGGGGAAATGGAGAGTTGTGCTGATCCAGAAAATCTTAACAGTTGAAGAGATATGTGAATATGCCAGAGAAGAGCAACATGGAAACCCACACTCACCCACATAGCAACGACCTTAACGGTGAGAACCTGATATTCCATACTGGTTAGTTTTTTAGGAAATGGATTTCTACAAAAGCTTCTGGGACTGGAGGGTACATAAAAAACTGACTTTAAATCTCCCCCTTCAAACATCTTCCCAATCTACCCGACCCACTCATACTTCTGGTTCCCACACAGAAATTATATTCATGGCTGAAACCCCAAGAATAGAGTTTATGAACAGACTGTGAACCACTGTATCATAGAATGGCAGGGTGTTAGTAATGGAAGATCCCTTAGGGGTAAGACGATACCAAAATTTTGCAAATATGGCAATGAGAGGTAAAGTTTTTTCTTAGGCCACGTGGCTATGCTGGTATTACACTTTAGATCCAACTCTGACATGAAATCCAGTGCTCTTTCCATTATGCCATAACAGCTCCCCAGGCAGCAAGGAAACCGAAAGCACCAACTGCAGCTGCTGTCGCTGAATGTAATCAACAAACCTGGTTGAGTAATCTGTGTAATAGAATGACAGCTTTAATCTATACATAAAGGCATGTCTGAACTTGAATGAAGTACTGGGGACAAGTCCCCTAGGCATCTCTTTACAGGAGCACTGAAGAAGCCTCCTGATAAAAATATAATCAAAAGGAAAAGAAGGTATGGGAAAATCAGTTCATGCATATTAAGTCATTATTGAAAGGAGTAGGTAAAGTTGAAGATACTAAGTTATTGCTAAGAAAAGTTGGTGCTTATTAACTAACACTCACATCCCAGGAACAATAAAATCTACAAGATGAATTTCAATGAAAGATCAATGTCACATTGAGAGCAGTCTTGGCCTTGGCATGGCGTTGGCAAAGGCAGCAAGACACTGAAGGAGCGAAGCTGGTAGTGGTAGGGACAGCACTCACAGCTGGTTCAGTCAGCATTCAGGGGTGCCTGTAGTTTTAACATAAACACCAAAATAGAAGGAATCTACTCCCATATCCAACCATCAGATGGATTGCAAAGCACGTGAAGTAAACCAAAAGAATAATCGTGGAAACCTTCGATAAGACAGGTAGTAGCACATTCTTATTTTCAAAAAAGCCAAGCTAAATAGAAGACAAATGTATTTTTAAAAATACCTACTGGAAATTCCATGCTCTCAGAGTCCTTTCTCCTGAATGAATAATTGAGTTGTGAGTGAATGAATGAATGAATGAATGAATAAAGCATTTGTGTTTTTGTTTGCTTCAAAATCATGTAGAATTACCCTACACACAACAAAATGAAATACTACATGAATAAGAAACCCAACCAAAATGATTATATCACAGCATAAAGAAGAGATTGTCCTAAAAATAAATTTCCCATTATGCCTTTCAAACTGTAGACAGCAAATTTCTGACACTATTCAAATGATCACATCGTCCCTATCTACAGGCTTCAAAAGTTTAAACATTGAACACCAGTCTCAGAGGAGTATCTTTCCACATCAATAATTATTTCATGACTTTTTTATTTTTTAAGACTTATTTATTTATTTATTTTAGAGAGAGTGGGGGGACTGCAGGGGAGAAGGCAGAAGGAGAGGGAGAGAGAGAATCTCAAGCGGACTCCCAACTGACCACAGAGCCTGACAAGGGCTCTATTTCCTGACCCTGAGATCATGACCTGAGCCAAAACCAAGAGTCAGATGCTTAACAGACTGAGCCACCCAGGCGCCTCTACTTCACGATTTTAAATCCACATATTTATATGTCTTTATAACAATAGCACCCTTCTACTTAAGTAAGGTAAAGTGTCTTCTCCCTCCTGAAACCCAATTAAGTCATAACCCACAAAAACAAAGAGCTTGGAAGTGAAATGACACCAGAAAACAGAGGTCGGTGGTTTTCTGGAAGATGAAAAATATTGACTGAGCGGTAAATGCCTTCACATAGCAGAGAAAGCTGGATCCTGGGTGACAACAGAGATAGAAAGCAATGAGCAGTAAACAGACCCATGCAAAGAACACAGGGACACCTCAGGAACTGGAAGCCCCAGGCACCTCAGATGGCCATGGTGGGAAGTGAGGTTAACAGTAGGATCAATTTAAGGTTGAACAATGGGAAGTTTCACTTACAGACCTTCTTTCCAACTCCATGCTGTTAATTCATATTTAAGATCTCACGATATTTGAGGAGCACCATTATCATGAAAGATAGAGACCAAGTCAAACAAACGAAGGACGCTCAGAGAAAAAAGGGCAAAGTGGAAAGCAGAATAATTTTTTTAAAGAATATAAGATCTTTACAGAGATGAGAGAAAATTTGGCATAGCTTAAACAACAACAAAAAACCTATAATAAAAATAATTTTAAAAAGTTCTTTCAGGACTTAAATTTGGATTAAATTATATTTATATATAAAGAGATTTATATTATATTATATATTATATTATATTATATATTATATTATATTATATTATATTATATTATATTATATTATATTTGAACTTGGAGGTCCTGATGTCTCTTCAAATTAGTGGTTTGGTTTCCTTTGGATATATTCCCAGAAGTGGAATTCCTGGATCATATGGTAGTTCTATTTTTAATTTTTTGAGGCTCTTCCATACTGTTGTCTATAGTACTATACCAATTTACCATCCCACCAAAAGTACACAAAGATTTCCTTTCTCCACATCCACACCAGCATTTTTTATCTCTTGTTTTTCTTTTTGACAACGGCCATTGTAACAGGCATGCGGTGATATCTCATTGTGGTTTTAATTTGTATTTCCCTAATGACAATGTTGAGCATTTTTTTCATGCACCTGTTGGCTTTTTTTATATATCTTCTTTGGAGAAATCTCTATGTAAGACCCTTGCCTATTTTTTTATTGAGTTATTTGGGGTTTTGCTATTGAGTTGTATGAGTTCTTTATATATTTCAGATATTAACTCCTTATCAGATATGTGGTTTACAAATATTTTTTCCCACTTCATAGGTTATCTTTTTCTCTTTGTTGATGGTTTCTTTTGCTGTACAGGAACTTTTTAGTTTAATCTAGTCCCCCTTATTTATTTATTTTTTCTTTTGTTGCTTATACTTTAGGTGTCATATTCAAGAAATCATTACCAAGACTCATGCCAGGGAGATTTGTTCCTATATTTTCTTCTAGAAGTGTCACGGTTTCAGAACTTAGATTTAAGTCTTTAATCCATTTTTAGTTCATTTTTGTGAGTCCTGTAAAATATTTGTCCAGTTTCATGCTTTTACATGTGAATATCCAATTTTCCTAGCACCATTTATTGAAGAGACTCTTTTCTCCATTGAGTATTCTTGACTCCTTTGTCAAATGTTAGTTGACTAGAGATGATTGGGTTTATTTCTGAGCTCTCAGTTCTGTTCTATTGGTTGATTTGTCTGTTTTTATGCCAGTACCATACTGTTTTGATGACTATAACTTTACAGCATACATTGAAACCAAGTAGTGTGATGCTTCCTGCTTTGTTCTTCTTTCTCAGGATTTCTTTGGCTATTCAAGGTCTTTTTGTGGTTGCATATAGATTTTAGGAGAGTGTTTTATACTTCTATAAAAAACGCCATTGGAATCTTGGTGGGGAATGCATTGAATCTATAGATGGCTTTAGTAACTTACTTAGGTAGTATATTAAAGAACTAAGACTTGAACATAGCTGGATTTTACATCAAAGCCCATGTACAGTTTTGTCCATAACACTCTGAACCAATCTTATAAACGAGTGCCTGATTATAAACCCCATAAGGGCAAGAACCATAATAAGCATCATAGAATTATCTCCCCATCAGACAGTATATATACTGTCTATATATTGTATACACTGTATATAACAGCCTGGCTTATAATAAGTACACAATAAATATTTGTTGAAGGAATGAGCTGTTTGTACAATGTTTCCTCCATCATTTGTGTGCTCCTTGAGGATATTAGTCGTCCTTATATGCTGAGATACTAGTGCGGTGTTTGTTGAAAGAATAAATGAATGCACCACATATTCTCTCTCTTTCTCTCTCTCTCACACACAGGCACACGCACATACACAGTCACGTTTGACTGCTCGTGCAGGGCCTTGAAAACATACCCTGCTGCTGGTTTTGGTATTATTACCCAAACAGATCACAGATCTTTAGAGTCAAGAACCATGACTTCCAGTTCCGGATCTCTCCGCATTCGTTTGCACACTCGGTAGATACTTGATGCTTAAAAAAGCTGTTTTTGTCGCTCCTCTTGTGGCCTCAAGAAGAAAAAAGAGATGAATCTGTTCAGTGGACTGTACAAAAAGCTTACATATCATTTGCTTGAGTAACTCTGCTTTATCCCTTCAAGTGAGACACATGTTTGGCTGTGCAGACTTGAAAGCCATCCGACATGGACTGGTCTAAATGATACCCTGGCACTGAGAGGAATCCTGCCAGGTTGGAAGCCCTGTGGTTTCCTGCAATGGGAGTGTTCCAGAAAAAGCCATACCTGTTCCTCAGAGCTGGTGGGGACCAGGATATGGGTGAGAGAAGAGCATTAACATTTTACGTCTGGAAATTAGAGGTTTTGGCATCCCAGGGAAAAAAACGATGTGGCCTTTTCGAGGCTTCAGGGGCTGCTGCCAAATGTCTTTCCCCTTGAAACAAAAACTGTGTTCAAGGCTAGATAATTACCACTGAGCTGTGCCAAGCCCAGAAATCCTTCTCAGCCAAGCAGCCTCACAGGGAGTCAAAATTTACATTTATAATCATTTATCTCCAAAAAAAAGTTAGGTTTTAGGACCAAGCTTCACACACATAACCTTGGGGTTAGATCTGGTTCAGTCTAAGGCTGGACCCCCCTATACCAACCAAGAAAAGCCAAGTAACAGAAAGACAGCTTTTTTTCCTTTCTCATTAATAGAGGATGTTTGGAGGGGAAATATTGAAAGACTAGAACAGCTAAAATATCAGAAGCAAGATTGCTTTTGTAGTACCATGTAGCCAGTTTTTCTGGAATTTTATAATCCCAGAAATGAGCAGCCTGTTTTTCATCTGCTCCCCAGAGGACTCTCATTGACTCAAGAGAGGCACAGTTCTCAAATCCATCTGATCCCCTTTGCCTATCTGAGCAGAATCAAAACACACAGAGCCCCCAAATATTTGGCCAAACAACAGAAGTAGCCAGGCAACAGATACTTAAAAAGAAAAAAAAAAAAAAAGATTAAATCGCTTGCCTTTTCTTCTGATAAAGAAGCAGCCTTTATTGTCACTGAAAACATTCTTCGATATTATTCATGTCTGATTAATTCAGAGTAAGTCCCAGTTTTCTGTTTTGATCCCCTTGGTTTATGAATTCAGAATCATTAACTGTGTGTCAATGCCTTATGCTTTTATTTTCTTTTCTCCCTGGAAAAATTAATGTCAGTCTCTGTTGATTTCTCCATCTTCCCCCAGAAAAGATACAAAAAAAAAAAAAATCCAAAAAAACAAAACCAAGAAGATTCACAAAAGAGATATCGGATCTTAGCGTGAATGGTGGAGGGGGTGGGCGTTGGGAGTTAGATAAGATGGGAGCCGGGGGAGCGTTCTGCTCTCAGCCTTGTCTTACTGTTGGGATTCATCCACAGTAGAAAAGGAATTCAATGCCCCTCCCTCCTTCTTTAAGTGTGACAAGGGTAATATATTACTGCCAAACCTTGTGAAAACGTTAAGAAACATCATTCCAGCTGTTAGAGTCAATGAGAAAAGCCATGAGTCTTGTCAAGTCCTTTTGCTACTTCACAGCATAAAACTGTCACTTCATTAATTAGATGAGCGTGTTGCCACGCGACTCCAGGATGCTCACTCTTCATCACTGATCTTTGTCAATTTTGGTAATAAAACAGCAATTTAATAATCCCCCCTCACACATTAGTAACTGTTTTATGATGGAATTTCAGTTTCCTGGTGCACTCGATTAATCAGTCTGGGGAGGTCTTAAATAGATATATTAAGAATTTAATTAAAAGGCAGGCTGCAAAAAAAAAAATGCCACAAAACTGAAAGGAAGACAGTTCAAAGAAAACAAGTTCAAGTGACTATGCAATAAAATGTATCTATATTTTAGATAGTTTATTATATGCATCTTAGGCTAAAGGCAGACGAATAAACTCATGGGAGGAGGAAGCACCACAGATATTTCGTGTTCTGTCCACAGGATTCCAAAAAAGCAGAGGTTTTAATTGTCTACTGCTCACATCCCCACCACGCACCTGCCAAACCCCTAGTTAGCACCACTGGCAGTGACTCAGGTGGCTCGAGAACTCCTTTGGAACTCTATGTATGGTACCTGGTGATAACCTTCCTCGGGTCTCTTGGCAGCAAGAACTGAGCTCTCTCTCTCTTTCAGGCTATGAAAAGATTCCATAGGAGATTTTAAAGTAATCTGATACCTGTCCTCTGTGGTGGAATCTCAAGTATTAAAAGGGTATACATTAGAAACTTCTAGGTATAAATGGAACAGGCCAAAAATAAATTGGCTCCCTCACTGGATACGAGCTGGTGGTGAAGAGCAGCCTAGTGAAATAGGAAGAGAAATGGGTTCTGGTTCTGACTCTTCCACTGGCCACAGCAATATCTTTGAATTAATTCATTAATCAACCGTGTAATTTTAGGCAACTGTTTTCATCTCTCTCTGCTTCGGTTTTCTCATGTGTAAGACCTCTACTGTCCTTTCCACCTCAAACATTCCTTAACTCTCTATGCTACGTCTTGACTCCCTTTCCTGTCCCCCCATGCCCCCACCCATTCTTCTCCCTGCCCTAAGCAGTGTAGCTTTGAAAAGTGCTGTAGGGCCCTGAGAGTGTGTGTGGGGTGGGGTGGGGTACACTTTAACTAAAAAAATAGGCACAACCTTACCAATAAAATTAGCCAGGGGATCCATCAGGCAGTTACTACCACACTCTTAAGTGAAATTATATATTGCCATAAGGGCAAACCTCAAAAACAAACAAACAAACAACAAAAACAACAACAAAAGACCAAGATGAGTCTAAGAAAAAACTATTAGAATACCTAGGTTAAAAGGGAAGGTCACATAATTCAAGCAGGTATAAGGACATCTCAGAGCATCTTTTTAACCATTGGAGTGGATATAATATAGGATCCATATTAACAGTCAAATCCTATGAGCCTTTGAACTGAAAATTGATAATTTTGACTATCTTACCCCAACAATAACCAAGAAAAACACATCCCACAGCTTGCTTGAGAGGAAGTATAGTTATCCAGTCATCAGTGCATTTCCATGGTACTTGTTACTAAAGTACCTATCTCTTCTCTTCATCCTTATACTCTGCTCTCTGAGAGGTCCTGCAGAGCAATTGTTCCCAGCTCTTAAGTGGTCTTGTTATATATGATTTTAAAGAAACTCAGGTATACAGAATTGGATCAATTATAATCTTAAGTTCATGGTAACCTATCATCAATAATCCATATATAACATTACTTTAGTTATCTATTAATTTTAATAATATAATAAATAACAATACACCATGAAACCCAGTAATTCATACTTTGGCACTATCTTTTGTCTGTTTATATACTCATCCCAATCCTGCCCTTCAACCCCAAAATAAATACAATCCCAAATTTTATATTACTTATTTCCTTTAATATCTAATAGTGTTAGAAATATATATATATATATAGTTTACATATACATATATATATATGTAAACAATATATCATTTGGTTTACTTGTCTGAATTTTGTAAAAGAATATTTAAACTGTGGTCTCCTGGAATTTGATTTTTTCATTTCCATTAATTTAGTAAGATGGATTCATGTCATAATGGATACATGGGGTTGATTTAGTTTATTGCTCTGTAATATTCTGTTGTCTGAATATACTATAATTTTTCATTCTTTTAAAGTTGTTTCTAGGTTTTTACTATTATGAACAATGATAATGTGGACATTTTGTTTACATCTTCTGGTGGTCCTATGCAACGATTTCTCTTGGGTATATACCAAAAAGTTGAATTGTTGGATTGTAAGTGTGCAACTGTCCAACTTTCCAAGGTAATGCCTTATTTTCCAAAGGTCTTATACCAGTTTATACTCCTACTAGCAAATGATAAAAGATCCTATTGATCTGCATATTCTTTAATACCTGGCATCTTTAGACATCTAAATTTTTATCAACAGCATGCATAAAATGTGTTATGACATTACAGTCTTTGCATTTCCCTCATCGGTGATCAAGTTGAATATTTCTAAATATGGTTATTGGCCATAAATATATTTTCTTCTGTGAAATGATTATTTTCCCTTTCTAATACTGTATTTTGGAAGTTCTTTATCCACTAAACAGATAGTGACCAATCTTTGTCAATTGTAGGTGTCAATTTCCTAATTATTGGATTTTCTTTTTCCACTTTCTTTGAGCTATCTTTTGATTATCAGAGGTTTTCATTTCTATCACAAATTCATCTATCTTTTCTTTCTTTCTTTGTTTGAGAGAGCGAGAGTGAGAGAGCATGAGAGGGGGGATGGTCAGAGGGAGAAACAGTCTCCCCACTGAGCAGGGTGCCTGATGAGAGCATCGATCCTGGGACTCCAGTATCATGACCTGAGCTGAAGGCAGTCGCTTAATCAACTGAGCCACCCAGGTACCCTTCCTATCTTTTCTTTAATGATTAATAATTTCGATATCTTGTTGAAGAAAAAGTTTCCTACCTGGATTATCTATGAAAATTCTACTTTTAGTAGTCGATTCTTCAATGCACCTGAAGTTGTTTAGTTTGTATGGTATGAGATAGATATCTAATTTCCTAGCCAGTAGAATAAAATAGGAAAAACAAGTAAAGTATAGGGCTTGGAAAGGAAGAAAGAAAATAGATGATATGATTATTCAGAGAAAACCCTGAAGATTCAACAGAGAATGATTATAAAAAATATATTATAAAATATGTAAACATGATAATTTTATAAATAAAAGGAGAATTGAACAGTTTTTAAAAGACAGAATATGGGGGGCCTGGGTGGCTCTGACTCTTGATTTTGGCCCAGGTCATGATCTAGGTGTCCTGGAATCCAGCCCAGCTCAGTAGGGAATCTGCATGGGATTCTTGCTCTAGCTCTCCCTCTGCCCTTCCCCCTGCTTGCATGCCCTTTCTAAATAAATGAAAAAGTAAATAATAAATAAATAAATAAATAAATAAGATCTTCAAAAAAGAAGAAAAAATGAAAGAGCACAATATAAAATGCTATTGTGTTTCTATATATCAAAAGCAAATAATAAGAGAATGTAAAAATCTAAATAAAGATATTACATAGCAAGTAATACTGTAAAATATTTAGGAATAAATCTAACCAAAGATGTATAAGGCCTAAGAGTACAAATTTATAAACTTCCACTGAAAGACATTCCAGAAGACCTAAGTAATTGGAGAGAGGATCATGTTTGTGGCAGACACACATCACAGAGATGCCAATACACCCCAAATTGATCTAAAGACTTGATGCAACTCCAATCAAAATCCTAACTTTGACTGAGGCTTATTCTTAGATTTCTGTGAAGGTGTGAAAGGCCAATAATAATCAGGATAAATCTAAAAACAGCTAAGAGAGAAGACATGTCTTGTCATATATTTGACTTTATGACGGAACTCTTGTAAATGAGACAGCATTAATGAAGAAACAGACAAATTGACAAATAGTATGGAGTAGAACAGAGAGCCCGTAAAAAGACCAACATACACATGGAATTTTGAAAGATTATACAAGTGGCATGGCAGACCACTGTGCAGAAGGGAATCATAATAAAAACGGAACTGGAGAAGTTGTTACTCACAATGCCTGTGGGTAGGAATTGGTTTAATGTCATTTATATAATCAATTGGTATTTATTAAAGTGGTACTTCAAAGCTCATTGGCTTGTCTTCATTAATAACAAGCTTCCGGAAATCTTCCTTTTGGAAAAAAATCTGAATGTCATAAGGGGGCTGGATTAAGATCTCTAAGGGACATGCTTGAATAACAGGGAGTCCCTATTTCCCTTTCAAGAAGAATGAGGCTGGTTAACTAGAAGCTTTTGGACTGGTGAGTGAGAGAGACAATTTGAGACCAAAGTTGAACTCCATGAGGTCAAAAGGAGAAGCTGAGTGCTAACTCCAGCAGTCATCTTTTGAGGTCCTTCCCCCTCACAGTATTCACCCTCTTTTCTTCAAAACATGTCAAGTAAGTTTTAAAGGACACAACTAGTAAACTATTAGCTTACTGGCAGCACTCATATAGTTTGCTCTGCTTTTGCCTCACAGCGATTAACAAAGTCACAACGCATTTGCTTGGGTCCGCATTTCAGTGCATTTTCAGATAACCATTCATCACTGACATAGGTGCATCTCTCTTTACCCCTGAACCTTACCTCCCTGTAGTCTCAATATGTGAGATCCTGAGCACATTAATTCATTTCAGCACACAAGTGTTCTCTTATAGAAACTTACATGTTGTCTATAGAAGTATTCACTTAACCTTTCTTTCATCTACCCCATTGATATTTATTAAAGTGTCACTTCAAGGCTTCCTGGACAGTACTCAGTAATAATAAGTACTCAAAAGGTTTTCTTTTCTCACCAGATGTTATCTGAATTCTTTTGATTTGTGGCACCCTATGCTGTACTTCCCAATCTATTATTGATCTTCTCTGCTCTTGGCTTAATATTTTGTCTGTTGACTCAAATCTTCCTCTTGAACATAAGGCTGATATCACTGTTTAGATATTTGACTCTTTGTGTCAGTTGTAATTTTAATTTCTCTTTGTTCCCATCCTACTTTTCAGGATAATTTTGAACGCATTCCCCAGAAACAGGACCAAAGCATCCTACCCTAGCACTAAATCAAGTGTCTAGCTTTCCCAACAGGTTTGCTCCTTCCTCTGATGGAGAAAATAAGTCACAGAGCGCTATTATAAGCTTTTTCAGAAAACGTACATTTTTGGAGAAACAAAAGGTACACATTAAATAATTAGAGAAGATTCCCAGGCTCGCATGTCTTCGTGCTGCAGCTCTGCTGATTCAAATACACTGCATGTTTTACCTGCCTGGCTGAATTCCACCTCTTATGGAAAATCTTATTTCCTCGTTCACAGTTTGGATTCGTGCTTTCTCTGCTTCGGAAATATGGAAGTGTTCCCAAATCAGACAGAAACATAGAATGGATTTGTTATTTGGAGTGCTTTTTTCCATGCTGGAATCCCTATAGCCATTACTCTCCATTTCACTCACTTGACACAGATACATTAAAGACAATTAATAGGTTGAAAATGTATGGCTTATTTCTCCTCTTTGCTCCCTGAGACACTTAGCTCTTCCCCCCTTGAAAGTCCTCTCTATATCAGTCAGGGTCCTGGAGGAAGCAGATGGCACATTCAAACTGGGATAATTTGTGGAAATTTAGTAAAGGGGCTATTTACAACCCCTAAGGGATAGGGCAGTATTCAGGGACTAGGAATTATAAGGCTGATTCCTTGACTAGTTCTAAAAGACTAGAAGAAAGAGCAGTCATCGTAAGTCAGAAGCAGAGAAGGCTTTGTGGAGCATGCTGATTGATTTTTGTCCAAGGGAAGCATCTAGGAATAGTGTCTCTTTAAGGAGAGTACTAAGAAAATTACTACCGTGGCCACATATGTCTCCCCTCCTTCCCTGTCTCCCCACATTGCTCCCCATTGAAAAACAAAAAGCATGGGCAGAAGCAAATGCAAAAGCAAAAGAGGGTCCCCTGTTGCAGTCTGTACGGACAGCCTTCCAAGGCACAAATCAAAGTGGAGAGTAGAAAATGGGTCTGCAGGGACAAAAGGAAGACATATAGCATATTTTCTGAGCCTCAGGTTATTTACATACAACGGACCCAACCAAAATGGGATTAAATTAGAAATAAATAGAAGAAAGATATCCAGACAATCCCCAAATATGTGGAAAATGGATAGTATGTTGGTGAAAGAAGAAATCAATAGGGAAATTAGAAAGCATTTCCCCTGAGTGAAAATGAAAGCATACTATATCAAAATCTGTGGGATGCATGTAAAAGAGTACTTAGAGGGATATTTATAGCTTACAATTGTATTAGAAAGGAAGACAGGCTTCAACCTGATGACCTCATCTTCCACAGTAAATAAATAAATAAATAAATAAATAAATAAATAAATAAATAAAAATAACAGTAATAATAATAAAGGCCTGAGCAAAAACCAACGTAATAGAAAACAGCAGAACATTAGAGAAAAACAAGAAAACTAGAAGGTGGTTATTTACAAAGATCAATACAAACGTTAAACCTCTAACCAGCCAGAATGACCAGGAAGAAGGGAGAAAATACAAGTTATTAATATCAGGAATGAGAAAGGGGACATTGCCACAGATTCTTCAGATAGTAAGAGAATACTAAGGGAGTATCAGGAAAAAACAATATGTCGACTACTTGGGCAGCTTAGATTAAATAGCCAATGCCTGCAAAGACAAACTAGAGAGGCCGGCTCAAGAAGGAATGGCTAACCGGAATAGTTCTGCACCTATCGGACGAATTGAATTTAGAGGTAAAAATCTTCTCACAAAGAACACTCCAGACCCAGATAGCTTCACTGGGGAATTTTATCAACTACTTAAGAAATAAATAATATCAATTCTACATAAAACCTTCCAGAAAAACATTAAAGGAAAAAATAATTTCTAATTCATTCTGGGAAACCATCCCCCTCTGACACCAAAACCAGACAAAAGCATTGTAAGAGAAAACAAAGCCGCCTACCAATAGCCTTCATAAATGTGAGTGCAAAAATACTTAGCAAAATTCTAGCAAGTCAGCTCGACAATACAAAAGAAGGGTAATACATTATGTCCAAATGGGGTTGGCCCTCAGGAATGCAAGATGGCCTTAACATTTAAAAATCAGTTGATAAAGATGGGGCACCTGGATGGCTCCGTCTGTTAAGCTCGAACCCTTGATTTTGGCTCAGGTCCTGATCTCGGGGTCATGAGTTAGAAGCCTGTGTCAGACTCTGTGCTCACCAGGCAAGTGCCTAGGATTCTCTCTCTCCCTCTCCCTCTGCCCCTCCCCCAGGGACACCCCTCTCTGCTCCTGCACCTGTTCCTTTTCTGAATGAATGAATGAATTAATGAATTAATGAGGGAATGAATGAATGAAAATCAGGACACCTGGGTGGCTCAGTCGGTTAAGCGTCTGCTTTGGCTCAGGTCATGATCCCAGAGTCCTGGGATCAATACCCGAGTGGGGCTCCCTGCTCAGCGGGGAGTCTGCTGCACCCTCTGCCCCTCCCCTGCTTGTGCACTTTCTCTCTCTCTGAAATAAATACAATCTTTTTAAATAAATAAACAATTGATATATTCACCATATTAAAATATAAAGATCGGAACCATACAATTATCACAATAGATGGATGAAAAGCATTTAACAAAAACCTACACCCTTTTAGAATAACATCTCTCAGAAAATTAATTATATAAGGGAACTTTCTCAACCTATAGAAGGCCATCTACCAAAAGCCTACAGGTAACATTGTATTTAGTGGTAAAAGATGTTTTCCCTCGAAATTCAGGAACAGGTAGGGACTTTGATGAGCCTCAGATTAACTGTGGTTGCCATGCAGACAACCTGACCATGGAGGAAGTGCTCAAATGTTCTATTTGGGTTTAAAATAGGATGGGTCACCTGTGCTTACAAACATAGGTTCAAAATCCCACCTAGCTTCATGAAACTATGACTCACATGCTCCGATATAGTTCTCCCTCATCAATTTCATCAAATCCTTGATTTAGTTCCCTGCCCTATCTCCTTTACTCGCTGTCTGTATCTACATAGAAACCCCACAGACCTCATTAAGACTCCCAGGTAATGCCTATTTCCCTGCTTGTGTTTCCTGGCGGTAGGAGGGTGGGGGGTGGGGATGGGGAAGACCCAAGAACTTGTCTGTAGTCAACTGTCACCATTTTTGTCCCACACATTCTCTCTTTGTCCTACTCCAAACAGGTTCACTGGTTCACCAGCCTGGGCCTTACTCTTCAGTTCTAGGTGCAGAAGTCCAGCTCCTTTGCCTTTTCTCTGGTCTTTCCCACGCCATGAATGGCAATACCATTCACCCAGCAAGTCAGGCCCCCAAACCTATAAACCAGGCCTGATACTTCTAGCCTCAGCAAGTCCTGTCAGCTGTTCACAGGATACTCCGCATCGCACCACTTCCTGCGGTGTGGCCCTCACAGCCAGCATCACACCTCCCCACTACTCCTCTCCCTTCTTTCACTCCTGTCCCCTGAAAACCAATTCTCCTTCACTTAGCGGCTAAGTGACCTGACTCCAGGTCAGACCTAACAATGTTCAGAACAAAATGCCCATGTCTGCCCCTCCCCCACACTACGACCCATAGGGCTCCACGTGACCCAGCCCTCCCCAACCCTTAGACTTGACCCCCTACCTCCTCCTTTTCTCTCACTTTGTTCTAGTAACAGTGGTGTTTCTGTCCCTTCGTCGACTATACCAAGCTTATTCTGACTTTTGAGGCTTTGAATTTGTCGTCTCCTCCGCCTTGAACACTTTTCCCTCAGGTACCTGCCTGGCTTCTTCCTGCGTGTCAGTCGTATCTCTGCTCAAATGTCACTTGCCCTGAGAGGCTTTCTCTGACCGTACTATTGAAAAGAGGTCCTCTTTGTCCTAATGCCGCTTTTCCCCCCAAATCTTGCTTAGTATCTTTTACCTTAAATCACTTAAACCACATTAAATTATATATTTATTTGCTCAGGTGTTTATGATCTGTCTCCCTATGTAGAAATACAAATCCCAAGAGGACATGTTCTTTTCCTGTCTTACTCATCCCTGTATGCCTGGTGGCTAGAACAATGTCTGGCCCAAGTACTCAATAAATATCTGTTCTAAGAATGAAATATTGAGGAAAATATTGTGTCAGATCAATATATTCCATTAAAACCTTGCCATGCTTTGAGATTTAGTTATTCCCCTTTTTATACAGCCTTTTGCTAATTGCATTCTAGAAAACGGAAAAGTAAGTAATTTCAATAAAACAAAAGAAATTCAAGGCAAGTTTACATTTAAATATTAAAAGCATCAATCATAATAATGTCTAGGTTTCAATAACACTTTTATGGGGTTCTGGGTACTTTCTTATATACTCTCCCATTTAATCTTTGTAACAATCCTTCATTAGTAGCTCCATTCTGCATATGAGAAAATGAAAACTCAGTAGAGCTGAGGGACTTGAACAAGTTCACGCTGCTAAGAAATGACAGAGACAAGATTAGAAGCACTGTTCGTCAGACTTTTCACCAAGGATTTGTTCACTATGTCACACCCTCAAAGCTAACCTGAATCCTTTCCACTCTGCTTTTACCAGATCCAATGTAAAAGAAACAAATTTGAAATGGCATTCCATGGCTCACATTGTGAAAATGTACATTGTCCTTATTTTATTTTTTTAAAAGATTTTGTTTATTTATTTATTTGAGAGAGAGAGTGCACAAGCAAGGGGAGCAGCAGAGGGAGAGGAAGTAGCAGACTCCCGCTGAGCAAGGAGCTCAATGTGGGGCTCCATCCCAGGGCCCTGGGATCATGACCTGAGCCAAAGGCAGATGCTTAACTGACTGAGCCACCCAGGCGCCCCATAAAAATGTATATTGTTTTTAAAAGCCAAACTCCAGTTTGAAAAAGATTCTGATTCTGCTTCTGATCCAGGAACTCTAAGAAGCAGCAGACAGGGAGCTTATCTCTTCAGATACAATTCCCAGTTACAGGGCAGGGGCTGTAACACAGGCGTCAGGCAGAAAAGACCACCTGGGAGGGGCAGGCTTGGACCCTACCTGGTAAACAGAAGAGCAAGGTGGGTTAAGAGTCAAATGATTTAATACAGAGGAATAGCTGTAAATGTGTAGCTTATGGGCCCTATAGAGTCTGAGCATTTTAGCTTGGGGTTCTATTGCGTTTTGCTTTTATTTGTTTTGTGTTAGTGCGGTAAAAGTTTATTTTGTATTTTAAATTAGTTTTAAATATTTCCCGCTCAAAAGACTTCACATAAAAGTCTGGGTTTCCCAGATTCCTTTTAAAACTTGGAAGATAGAAGGATAGCTAGTTTACCACATAAAATCATGACAAACCATACTATGGATTAGTAACTACCTTCACATGAGGTATGTATTTTCCATACGCCATGTTCCCCAGTATTTGCTCATAAATTCCAGCTTTCTGCTATACTCATTTACATTGTTTTCTTGGCCTCTGTAGATATTTAAGTTTGTGGCCTCTGATTTAGGAACTCCTTAGCTATATGAAGCAAACATGAGGTCCCAGATAATCAATGACGGGAGGGTTATGAATATGTTGTAGATATGAATGGGTTGTAGGAACTTGTATCCCTAAATAAATAGCTTTTGTTTGGGAAAAAGAAAAGCATCTTGAAAAGAGTGTGTTCATAATACATATATTGCATCTACAATGCACAGCCATAAGGAGCCAAAGACCATCTTGCCTAGTGGGACTGACTCCCCAGTGTAATCTGCTGCCTTGATGTACGAGCTGAAACCATTCGTTATTAATTGCTTCCCCTAAATGTTTCTCCAACAGCCCCTCAGAATCTTGAAGAAAGAGCTCCAGAGGTAGAACATAATACCTTATTTATGAAGGGTGGAACTCACTACCCCAAACCAACCATTTCCATGGTAGCATGTAGAGCAGAGCCATCAGGAAATGGGGAACACGACAGAGGAGGAAGAAAACCATTAGGTATTTTTAACCAAGACAATACTGGATAGGGTGATCTCGTGAAATACTTGTGCCACTTAGGACAACGTCTGGGCATTGGGTGTTGTGAGGGCAGAAGGATGGTAATCACAGTAGGAGGGGACGGTTGTCCCCACAAAAGAAAAGTATGGGGAAAACCCTCTCCCTCCTACTTCTCCAGAAAAGAGGAGTCACTTGTGTTATGGGTGTATTTAGAAGACCTGGAACCGGTTCCACTCAGACTCTTCACGCCTAGCTTCAGTCTGCCTGCAGAGAAAATACGTTTTGGTATGGTTCCCACCATAAGTTTATAAATTCAGATTCTGCCTTCAGAAGGGAAAGCCTCTCAGTCTGGGGGAAGAAGTTCAATTTGGGGGTGAATAATAAGATGTCCATTATGACCACACATGGGAAGCTATTGTCTCTAGTTAGCAATACTGTCATTTTTATTTCCATCTGTTTGTTTGTGTCTCAATACCTAATGAGCATAGGAGGGGATAAAACAACTTATTTATAAGAACCATAGAGCCCTAAGAATGCTGAAAAAAAGTGAAAGAGTTGAGAAGTAGTTATCTTTCCTTGTCTTGGGTCTAGAATTTTTCTTGCGTAACTTGGAGATTTTCAATAGATGGGCTCTTGGATGAGGTGACATGTAATTTTCCCTTGAACCCTAAGGTTCTATAATTGTATAATAAGATGTATTACTGGTAATTGATATGTTTTCCAGCTGTAAATGTACAATGAGACAAGAGAGGTTCCACAGCCTTTTCAATCAATAAAGGGAAGCAAACAACTAGTTGTTATAGACTCACAGAATCTGTAAGATTGGAAGGGAGTATGTAAAACAATTTAGTTACCAAGCCGTTGTCTGTGTGTCCTTCCTATTCCTAACTAGTAAGCCCTCTACATATGCATAAACATTGTATATGTTTGAAAATGGAAGATCATTCATTTTGAATGGTTGACTCTCAGGTTGCAAACTATAGGAATATAGATTTTTAGCACCATTTTATGAAAAACATACATAGAACAGAAATGTATTGAATACCTACAATGTGCCAAACATTGTGCAATATTTTGACAGTATAAAAGCAATATCTTTGAAGTCAAGGATTTCACAATCTCTTTAAGAGAACATATGTAGACAAATAAATATATTTGATTTCTGGTAAGTAGAAAATGCAGGTGCTGTGTGAGACAAATGTGAGTGACAAGGCTGGCTGAGGGTCTAAGTGGAGTTTCTGCAACAGGGTTTTCACATCTTCGTTGTGCACCTTGGGTTTTCCTTTAGAAACACTTTCTCTGGGGCGCCTGGGTGGCACAGCGGTTGAGCGTCTGCCTTCGGCTCAGGGCGTGATCCCGGCGTTATGGGATCGAGCTCCACATCGGGCTCCTCCGCTATGAGCCTGCTTGTTCCTCTCCCACTCCCCTGCTTGTGTTCCCTCTCTCGCTGGCTGTCTCTGTCTCTGTCGAATAAATAAATAAAATCTTTAAAAAAAAAAAAAAAAGAAACACTTTCTCAATTCTTAAAAAAGAACCTTCATAATTGAACATTCTCTTTCTGTTTTCAACCAGTAACAGATAATAAATGATGAAGTAATCATTTCTTAGGAAACAGCCTGAAAGTTATTAGATATTACGCTTATTCTTAAGTATCTGTTCATATTTGTGATGCTAGCACTTGATTCGAATTCCCGTTAATGTAAAGAAACTGTAAGCCTCATTGAAACATTATGACTAATCAGTAAGGTAATGAACTTAACAGATCTCCGTGACCTCAATGAAGCAGTCATCTTCAGCAGCCCAGCTCAGGGTCACAACCACCAAGTGTAATCATCACAACTCATACGCCTTTGAAATCTTAAATTTGAAAACCTACTCTCTTATTATTATGACTCTTCCAACTCTCACTTCTTCACCTTCATTATACCTGATCTCAACCTTGGGAGGACTAGAGTCCCAAAGAAGTCAACCAGTCTTCCTTGCTTTGTCAAACCCCAAATGTCCATCACTTCAGTCACAATGTCCTCATCCCTCTTCCATTCCGCCACACCCTCCTGAAAAACCATAGGACTGGTCATTCCAGCCTCTTGACTTCTCTGTTCCTATACCAGGCCTGTGGAGCAATACTTGAGGTCATTCTGCCACATGATGGATTGGTGGCTTTAAACATTCATGCCTTAACCGACAGCCAGAAAATCCTTTATTTTTTCTTAATCGAAAATATTTATTCAGATGCCTGGCTGGCACAGTTGGTTAAGCATTCTACTCTTGGTTTCAGCTCAGGTCATGAATTCAGAGTGGTGAGATGGAGCCCCAACGTGGGCTCACAACAGTGCAGAGTCTACTTAAGATTCTCTCTCATTCTCCCTGCCCCTTACACTTGTGTACTCTTTTTCTCTCTCTCTCAAATAAATAAATAAATCTTTTTTAAAAAAGAAAATATTTCTTACTTCTTTATTAGAAAATCTTGATTTTTTTCTTTGTCAGTGTTCTTTCTCTCTTTGCCTTCAATAGTTATTTCATATTAAATAAAAAGTGATTATATTAAAATCTGGAATACAAAATACTATAAAGAAAATAAACACCACGTACAGAACCTTTCTTCAAAACCAACATTTTTAACAGGTTGCTGTATTCTTTAGGTCTCTTGCCTCCAACAAATAGGGTAATTTCATGCTATTTTATTTGTATAGCATTTGTGAATTTGTACCCTGCTTTTCCAATGAACCCTTTAATATAAACAATTTTCCTTGTTATTATATTACTTAAGCATCAATTAAAAGGACTGCACAATGTAGAGAAGATGTACTATGGTTTTATCATCAAATTTCTTGAAAGAATAGATGTCCCTTACTACATTTACTTAGTCATACACCATCACTCTATCATGTAGAGTCATAGGTCTAATTCTTGTTATTTGATGAAAAGTAACCCAACAAAACTCATCAATGAAGTCATACCAAGATTAGGTTCAATAACAAGTAGCACTAGGGGTGCCTGGGTGGCTCAGTCATTAAGCGTCTGCCTTCTGCTCAGGTCATGATCCCAGCGTTCTGGGATCGAATCCCGCATCGGGCTCCCTGCTCAGCAGGAAACCTGCTTCTCCCTCTCCCACTCCCCCTGCTTGTGTTTCCTCTCTTGCTACCTCTCTCTCTGTCAAATAAATAAATACAATCTTTAAAAAAAAGTAACAAGCAGCACTAGAACATAAAACAAAAAGGCATATAGGATATAAAAATTTATCTCCTACTCAAGATGAAGTCCTGCCATGGGATGTCCAGGGACAGTATGACAGAGCTGCTCCATGAGGTCTTCGGGGACACAGGCTCCCTGGATATATGGCTTTACGAGCATGACCACCATTCACAGGACCATACTGTCGTTGAAGATGGCTGCTCCATCTCCAGAAATAAGGTCTCTATTTCAAACAGAGGAAAGGCTAGAACAAAGAAACAATAGGCCTCTATCAGCTACTTAAAAAAAAAAAATTCTGGAAATTTTGATAGGGCAATTATTCTAATGTTTCCTTGGCAAGAACATAGTCATTTGGCCACAGCTAGCAGCAGGGGAGGATAAAGCATATAAAGAAATTCTAAGGAGTCATTTCAACACCATGAAGAATAGGAGAATATGTATTGGAAGATAATGAGCAGTCTGTAACATAGGTCCTAATTACCAATCCCTCAGCATTATTTATCCCCATTGATGCCCTTACTCAGTACCCACTTTATGCAGTTCTTCCACTTTAATGATTATTTTTCATAAATTTCCACTATGGTGGCTTTCCTTCTTCTTCCTACCACAAAATGTTGATATTTCCCAGAGTTCTGTCCTTGAACTTCTTGTTTCTTCTATTCTACTTATGGTTACTATGTGTTCTGTCCGTGTTTTTACTACTACATGTATAGCAATGATTCCAACTTCTTTATTGGCACCCACGTCTTCTATTAGAAGCTTGAAATTGATGTATTTGCCATCTCTTTTGTATTTCTGGACCCAGTTCTCAATTGGGGAGTGGGAGGAGAGGTTTTCCACACCACTAACAAACAATTCTGGGACATCAGTAGGGTGTCCAAGAATTCAACTCAGTTTTGACACTATCTACCCAGAGATAGTCAAATTCCACAGGTTAAGAATTCAGTCCTGTAAGATGGCATCCACTTCAGACTCCGATCACAAGCCCACCTGTGGGGCGCCTGGGTGGCACAGCGGTTAAGCGTCTGCCTTCGGCTCAGGGCGTGATCCCGGCGTTATGGGATCGAGCCCCACATCAGGCTCCTCTGCTATGAGCCTGCTTCTTCCTCTCCCACTCCCCCTGCTTGTATTCCCTCTCTCGCTGGCTGTCTCTATCTCTGTCAAATAAATAAATAAAATCTTAAAACAAGCCCACCTGTGCTTCTGACAAACTCGTTATAAATTAGAAGTCTCCATGAAATCCGCATTGGGTTTGGTTAATTTGCTAGAATGTCTCCCAGAACTCAGTGATAACATTTCCCTTACTGGACGACTGGTTTATTATGAAAGGATGTAACACAAGAACAGCCAGATAGGAGAAATGCATTAGCGCAAATTATGGGGAAAGGGGATGGAACTTCCATGCCATCTCTGACATGCCATTCTCCCAGAATCTCCATGTGTGTTTACCAACCTGGGAACTCTCCAAACCCCAACCTTTGGGGATTTTACGGAGCCCTCATTACATAGACATAATTAATTAAATCATTGGTCACTGGTTACTTATTCAGTCTCTAGCTCTTCTCCCCTCCCTGGATGTAGGTTCCAACCCTTTAATCACATGGTTGTTTCCATTGGCTATCAGTCCCCATCCTTCTGTGAAGTTCAAAAGTCACCTCATTACTATAACAAGAGACACCTTTGTTGTCCTCACCGCATGGGAAATTTCAAGGGTTTTACATACTTTGTGCCAGGAAGAGGGATAAAGACCAAACATACTTCTTATTATAAATAAAAATATTACATCATTCTATTTTGCATCTTCATGGATACTCAATGGAAATCTCAAACTCATCAAGTCTGTAGCTAAGCTCATTCTTTTCCCTTATAAAACCTCTTCTCCTCATGTCTTCTATCTATTCTTTCCACCGTAATGCTAATGAAGTTAAAACCTAGGGTCATTCTAAATTTTTCATTTTTTTGCACTACTACTCAGCTAATCAGTAATCCAGTTTTATAAATTACATCTTCAGTATTTCTCTCAAATTCATCTCTTCCTCTACATCTTCACAGTTGAAGTCTTGGAAAGTAACTGTGATTGCTATTCTGCCCTTAGAATTTCTCCTTCTTAGACCAAATTACACACTGCCCAAATGATCTTCCTAAAACAGTTGTTCATGCCACTCTTTTGTTTAAAATCTTTCAATGACTGTAATCATAATAAAGTCCAAATTTATTAGCATTGTTTAAAATGTCACTTGAAGTCAAATAGTCCTTAAACTATCCAACCTCATTCTCATCTCTACCTTAACTAATGCCATCACTCCAAGTGACTATTGTACTTCTCAGAGCACACCATATTGTTAGATGTGGCCATTTTCTACTATATGTTGTCTCCTATGTCTGAGCCCCCTGACACACACTTATCCACCTATGTTATTCATATTTGATCTTTTAAATACATTAAAGATCATCTCTCTGATGGAACTTCTTTGGCCTTCCTTCCTCCAACAGAGAGAATTGGATGTTCACTTTTCTGTACTCAGTACATATACATCCCTACATATCCAGCATATCCATTCACAATCACTCTTGTTACGTTGTATTAAGAACGCTTGTTTTCATCCTGGACGCTTTGAATTATTGACTGCATATCTGGTGTGTCACCTAATGTGTGGCACATATAAATACGGATTCATTAGGGAGAATTTGGCAAAGATTGCCTTAACTTACCATTTCTGGGTACCAAACTCTTGATATCAATAGGTAAAAGGCATTACCAAGTAACTCTATTTTTAAAAATAATACTTCAAAAGATATTTTAGCTTTGGAACGATGAAGACAATAAAATGTTTTACTGAAAATAACAAAAGCTATGCTTTGAAATGAGATTTCATGTGAACAGATTTTTATTGTATTAACTTACAAAAAGTAGTAAAGGTTTTAACATCAAATTCTTGTTCCTTTTCACTAAAACATTCGTTACAATAATTTCCAATTGTGAGGCTACAAAAACACTTTTGGTCTATCATGAGCCCACTTCTGAGTGATACACATTGCTCTTGTCCCACGTTATAGGGTCTGCTCAGAAGTATCTGCTTCTTATTTCAGGATTCTTATTCTAATCACCAAGAGCTCTTGGTATTTTGTAAATAATACCAGAAATGGCTTTTCAGTCTCCAAGACATCTTAACACAGCTTCAATTGAGCAACAGTGCCCTACCTGCAGGATCAGAATTTTCTCTTTTTTTGTCCTTTTAAAAGATTTATTTATTTAATTATTTGAGAGAGAGTGTGTGTGAGAGAGCGAGCCAGGAGTGTAGCGGGGGGGGGGGGGGGGGTCAGGGAGGAGCAGAGGGCAAGAGAGAATCTTAAGCAGACTTCACACTCAGTACTGAGTTAGACTCTATATTCAAACTCACAAGCCTGAGACCACGACCTGAGCCAAAACCAAGAGTTGGACACTCAACCGACTGTGCCATCCAGGTGTCCCTAGGATCAGAATTTTCTAATTCTGGCCTTTACCTTCTTTCTGTCATCACTACTTTCTTTTATGTACTGTGATGTTGGGAAGTTGTTTTAAACTTCTTCTAGAGATCTATAGTTCCATACCTATGAGGAGTGAGAACTAAAAATTGATCTCTACTTATTCACAGTCCATGAAAGTGTCTGCATTCCATCATAAAAAATAGTGACACAACATTACTTTTTAATCATTTCCTGCCCAGTTCAGTGGTTTCCAAATGCTTTTGTGCAAATGGGCCGCATTAGAATTGCTTGGGAAGTATATGAAAATTACAGATTCCTAGGTTCCAACCCAATCATTTTGGAGAATTTCCAGAACTGAATCCCTTTAATCTTCAATCTTGTTTTAAACAAGAATAAAAGCAATTTTTATTCTAACCCAGTTTGAGAATTTACAAGAGCACAATGACTATCATATACATGAAGTCAACAGATACCATTTTCCAAATTTAAAAAAAAGTCAATGAACGGGTAACATTTGTAAACATTAAAAAGTCATAAAGAACTTATATGACCTTTCTAGACCCTTGACTCCAGGCAAGTGAAAGCTTACCATCTGTTTGATAAACTTAGGCAGCCTACACTTCTGCACGTAGGTAGAATGCAGCCCATAATAGCAGGCCAGGGCTTCTCTAATAACAACAAGGAAAAGTCATATATATTACCAAAATCCATATATTTTAAGGCATCAAAAAGAATTAGATGATCTAAAACCTCAGAAGTGTGGAATATTTCCAAGGTAACCTGATCATGCCTAACCTCTATCTTTATCTAGGAGAATTTGTCAATTCTTTGCCTGAACTGACAATAGCACTTACTGAGAGCCTCTTCTTGGGGAGGTGGGACAGGAGGGATGGAGAGACAGGAAATTTTGGAGAGACTGTGTGGTGTTGGACTCAATTTGGAAATTTGAGGGAACAAAAATGACTGGCCAGTTTTCCCTATGATACACTTGCTAAATTCTGGTATTGTGAGGATGGTTTCCCAGGGGAATTCCTCTGAGTATTTAAGGAATAAATTATACCAATCTCATACAAACTGTTCCAAAAAAGTAGAAGAGTGAATACTCTGCCTGTATTTATAAGGCTAACATACATCTTGATTTCAAAATTTTTCAAAGAACATTACAAGAAAGGAAAATTACAAACCAGAATCATATAATTATGGTTGCAAAAATCTTTGACAAATATTAGCAAATCAAACCCAATGGTATATAATAATATAGTTTTAAAACAATAATACTCTACAATATACTTGGGTACTCCAGGAGTGCAAGATGGTTTTGAAATTCAAAAATTAATCTATTTAATTTACTACAGCAACAAAACAATTGCAATAATCATAGGATCATCCAGATGAATATAGGGGAAAAAACTCTAAATATTCAAAATCTACTATGAATAATAATAAAAAAAAACTTTAGCAAATTAGGACGAAAGAATGTCTTTTAAAAAAAAATCTATAACAAATTTCACACTCAATAGTGAACTGTAAGAGTTTTTGTTCTTGAGATTAGAAACAAGACAATGATTCTCACTGAAGATCACTCTGTTCAACATTGGTCTTGAGGTCCCAAGCAGTGCGATAAAGTACGAAAAGAAACAAAAGACAAATGGTTAGAAAGGAAGAGATAAAGCTATCATTACTGGCAGACTATGTGATTATGTATATAAAATCTATCATACATATTTTCAAAATAACAGTGCAATTAATAGATGAATTTAGCAAGTTCATAAGTTATTAGATCAACATTTAAAAATCAGTTTTATTTCTATATACTAACAAAAATAAATAAATACAATAATTTAAAATATACTATATACAATGACTTTTAAAAACATTAAAGGCCAGGAAAATATCTCCTGAAAGATATGCAGAATTAATAAGTTAAGATATTGTAACATTTTTGAGAGAAATTTTAATAAACCTAAGGAAATGGAAGAATACATCACACTTAAGAAAAGGCCAACCAAGAGCATCTTATCAGACAAAACTCTCCTTCAGAAATTAGGGAGATACAAAGATATTCCCAGACTAACAAAAGCTGAGAGAGTGCACCACAACTATACAACTATATTTGCCTTGCAAGAAATGCTGAAAGGATTTCTACAAGCTGAATGAAAGAACACTAATTATTAATATGAAAGTATATGAAAATATATGGCATACTGAAAGTTAAGTATATAGTCAAATTCAGAATACTCTAACACTGTAACATGGTAGCGTGTTAACCCATTTAACTCTAGTGAAAAGATTAAAGGACAAAAGTATTTAAAAATAACTATAGCTTCAATAATTTGTCAGCAGATACACAATATTAAAAAGGGTAAATTGTGACATCAAAAACATAAGAGGGTAGAGTTTTTGTATTCAATTTAAGTTAAGTTGTTACCAGCATAAAATAGACTAATATGTCTATAAGATGTTTTATGTAAACCTCAAGTTAAACACAAAGCAAAAACCTACGGTAGGTACACAAAAGATAAAGAGAAGGGCATCTAATCATGCCACTATGGAAAGTCATCAATCCACAGAGGAAGGCAGCAAGAGAGAAAATATGAAACAAAACAGCCAGAAGACAATGAATAAGATGGTGTTAGTAAATCTTTACCTATCAATAATTACTCTAAATGTAAATAGATTAAATTCTTCAATTAAAAGGCATACTGTTGCTGAATGAACAAAAAGAAGAAGGTTCAACCACATGCTGCTTACAAGAGACTCACCCCAGATTTAGGGTCACACAGAGCCTCAAAAGGAAGGAATGGAAAAAGATATTGCATATAACTGGAAACCAAAAGAGACCAGGCGTACCTCTACTTATATCAGACAAAATAAACGTAAACTGAAAAGCTTTAAAAGAGACAAAGAAGATCATTACATAATGACAAAGGTGTGAACTCATCAAAAGGATAAAATAGTCATATATATATTTGTAGCCAACGTTGGAGCACTCAAATATATTAAACAAATACTAACAGATCAGAAGGAGAAATACACTCACATATAGTAAGAATAAGGGAATTCAATATCCCAATTTCAATCATGGATAGATCATCCAGGCAGAAAATCTATAAGAAAAGCTTGGACTTGAATAATACTTCAGACATATGTGGAACATTCCATCCAAGAGCAGCAGAGTACACATTCTTCTCAAGGGCACATGGGACAATTTCCTGTTTAGATCATAGGTTAGGCAAGTCTTAGAAAATTTAGATTATAATCACATTACGTATCCTTTCCAACTAAAATGACACGACATAGAAATTATTAACAAAAGAAAAACTGGAAAATTCACAAATCTGTGAAATTAAACAACACACTCTGAACAACCAATGAATCAAAAAAGAAACCAAAGTGGATTTAAAAAAAAAAAAAATCTTGACATAAACAAAAATGGAAACACAATGTACCAAACTTCTGGAATGCAGTAAAATCAGTTCTAAGAAGCAGTTCAAAGTGACAAATGCCTACATTAAAAAAAAAAAAAATCCAGGGCGCCTGGGTGGCTCAGTCGTTAAGCATCTGCCTTCCACTCAGGGCATGATCCCAGATTCCTGGGATCAAGCCCCACATCAGGCTCCTCCACTGGGAGCCTGCTTCTTCCTCTCCCACTCCCCCTGCTTGTGTTCCCTCTCTCGCTGTCTGTCTCTCTCCGTGTCAAATAAATAAATAACATCTTTAAAAAAAAAATCCATGAAAGATCTCAAATAAACAACCTAACTTCACACATCAGGGAATTAGAAAAAGAAGAGCAAACTAAGCCCAAAATTAGATGAAGGAAGGGAATAACAAAGAAACAAGCAGAAATAAATGAAATAGAGATGAAAAGGACAATAGAAACAATCAATGAAACTAACAGCTGGTTTTTTGAAAAGATAAGCAAAACCGACAAACTTTTTGCTAGACTTAACATAAAAAAGAGCAAGAGAGCTCAAAAAAAATACAATTAGAATTGAAAGAAGAGACATCATAACTGATACATAAATACAGAAGATCCGCAAGAGCCTACTATGTACAATTTATAAGCCAACACATCAGATAACGTAGAAAAAATGAATTCACACAACCTACTTAGACTGAATCACGAAGAAATAGAAAATTGGAACAGGCAAATTAATAGTAAAGAGATTGAATCAATAATCAAAAATCTTCCAACAAATGAAAGTCAGGACCAAATGGCCTCACTGGTGAATTCTACCAAACATGTACAAAGGAATTAATGCCTATCTTTCTCAAACTCTTCCATGAAATAGAAGAAGCAAAACTCTTAATCTCATACAAGGCCAGCATTCCCCTAATATGGAATCAAGATAAGGATACCACAAGAAAAGAAAATTACAGGCCAGTATCCCTGATGGACATAGGTGCAAAAATCCTCACAAAAATATTAGCAAACCAAATTTAACAGTACAGTAAAAGGATCATATACCGTGATCAAGAGGGATTTCCTCCAGGGAATGAAAGAGTGGCTCCATATCAGCGTATCAATCAAAAAAATAAAGGACAAAAATCATATGACATCTCAATAGCCACAGAAAAAGCATTTGACAAAATTCTGCATCCATTCGTGATTAAAACTCTTAACAAACTGGTAGAGAGGAAATGTACATCAACATAATAAAGGCCATATATGACAAGCCCAGAGCTAACACCATACTCAATGGTGAAGAGTTGAAAGCTTTTAGCTTTTCCTTTAAAATCGAACAAAACAGGATGCCCACTCTTGCCACTTTTATTTGATGTAGTACTAAAAGTCCTAGCCAGTGAAATTAGGCAAGAAAAAGAAATAAAATCATCAAGATCTACCTTTGTTATCCTGACTCTCTAATTGGCCTTACTATCAGTTTCTGGCTTCTCAGTTCTTCTCTCATCTGTATAATCAATTCCCTGCATTTAAGTCTTTCTGTTGTAAATACGCTAAATACTGTTTGGTAAATAGATCCTGACTAATGTAACTCTCCATTTCAAATTACAAATTTACAACCATCTTTTACTCACACAAGCATGAGCTGATTATTTCATTAATGCCACAGGGAGTAGGAGGACAATACCCTCATTTGGAACAATTGACAGATTGTGACTCTGTGAATCCGAAATTACAGTGAGAGTTAAATTAGCCAGAGGAGTTCAAGATTGCTTAGCATGCACCAGCCTGTTGTATATGTATCTATTAAATTCATAACAAGATGGGGGGAAACATGCTGCATCACTTCCCTTCTAATAGATGCAAAAACTGAGTCACAATGAGTGACTAGTCGTATTCACTTGCTCCTATTGTCTAAGGGAATGAGATCATCTTAAACCCAGTTTCTCAACTCACAGTAATAGGTGGATGCTGTATTGGCACTTACACTAAAATACCTGAGAATTCTCATCCAAAAACTTTATAAATGTATGAACTGAGACCTAAAATGGTGACCTTTAGGTATGTCCAAAGGGTAGGTTCAAAATACTTGTGACTCTTGACTTCCAAAACCATGGTCCCATGGAAGCAAGACTTCAAAACTGGTCTTCTACTTACCTCCAATATCCCCATTCTTGCCTTGATAACCAAAGAGAATTAAGGGGTTGTTATGATCATTCAGAGGAGACTTTGATTTTATCATGGCAAGATCTATTTTTTATGATTATATGCTCATAATCTTTGCAGATTCTGAGCAAGGTTTTCAATTTCAGTCAGTGCATGGGTATTAATTTTCTACTACATTCAGAACATTATGCTACGTACTTCTACAGCCAATGGGGTTTAAATCAGATTTCCCATTCAGCTATATGGATAGAGAAGTTGGGCTAGTAGATTAAACAGAGATAAGCATTTATTTAATCATTTATTCATTTATTTAACAAATATTATTTGAGCACCTACAATGAAATGTGCACTGTTTTGTATACTGATGATATATAACTTTTAATAAGTAAGATAGACACAGTTCCTGCCTTCCTGAAGCACCTAAACTAGTGGAGGCATAAGACACAAATAAACAACGAATAATTTCAGCATGTGGTAAACACTGTGAATGAAACAAATTGGATTGCATTTATACAGTCATGCGTGTTTCACACACACAACCCTAGGAGGCGCTATTCATGTCATGGACACGGCAGATTTGTGTATTTATTGAAAAAATTGTCCGGCAGGCGGCAGTAAAGTGTTTTGTTCAAATAAATTAGTATATTAAGATCATTTTCTGACAATCTAAGTAAAGAGTCTTGAGGAAGAACCGGTTTTTTGTTGTTGTTTGGCTTTGTTTTTCCCAACTTGCCCAAAGACACCATACAGACTAGTGGAGGCGCTTTGAAAAGAAAGTCAGATAAGACCATTTTGATGAAGTGACATTTAAGCCAAGGATAAATAAGAGCCAGTCATTTGCAAAACCAGAATAAGAACACTCCAGGAAGGAGGAAAAGCATGTGCTTGACATTATCCACTTTTATTTTTGGTTTGTTTGTTTTGACATTATATTCTTACAATTAAAAATCATGAAGTTCTTTGTAGATGAACATTTTCATTAGCGGAGTCTGTGTTTTGCATGATTTGTTTTTCCACTGGTGATGACCTAGTCTCCTTGCTTTCTCCCTCGAGCACACACGTTCAGAGCTTTTTGCTGAGGTTAGGAATGCAATCTTTGATCACATAACCTAGCCGACTGACCTCATATAAACCAAGGACAGAGAAAAGTAATATAGCAAAAAATTAAGAAGTAATTTTCATGGCAATTACGACCATTTGTTGAGCATTTATTAAAAGCAAGGCAATATATTAAACTAAACAATTAATCTGGACAATTGTACTGAGCAATTAATCCGACCTAATCAGCCACCACCAAGGAAACTTCCACTACTATATATTCATCCCCCCATCTTCCTTCCCTCTTCGTACCAGCTAGTTTGCCTTTCACCTATATGGCAGAGTTGAAATAGCTATGACTTAACCTTGTAATAATCATAACTTCTAGCATTTGTAGAGTGTTTATTAAATGCCAAGTATCATGTTAAGAGCTTTACTAACTTTAGCTCATTTAAACCTCAACAACCCAGATTAGATATAATTTTACCCAATTCACAGAGGAATCTGAGGCCTAGCATGCCTCGTATTTGTGGAGTTGTCCAAGTAGCCTGACTCCAGAAATCTCGCTCTTAATTTTTCATATAATACATGGTATCTAGAAAGATTTTCAATAAATGTTTACTATTACTGGAGGAAGAATGGCGTAGTGGTAAAGGGTATCACTCTATTAGTGATCACTTATCACTCCAATAAGTGGAGATTCCTATCTCCCGCATGACCTCTTATAACCTAAGTGAAGATATTCCAAGTTACCAAGTTTTCCTTAGAGAAACAGGCCAAACGAACTCAGCTACCATGGGACTTTTATTTTGCTGTGTGCTTTCATTAGTGTTCTGACATCTTTTGTCTCAGAAAAAGTCTTCACCTTCCTCCACGTACTCCCCAGGGGAAAGCATGCTTCATTCTCTCCTAAAAATTCCTGATGTCAAGGAGAAGAAGATATAGCACATGCATAAAGTTGTCTTCATTCATCCAGGTCCTCCCTCCCAAGAGACTACTACTAGAGTCCCCTAAGCGACAGAAGTAAATGGCAAAAACACCAATTAGCAAGAAACCACTTTCTCCCCCTTTCATTTATTGTGAGAATACTGTTCAAATATTTAAAGTGCTGTGTGGCAGGTTTTTGCAGAAATTTGCAATTCTGAAGTACAAGGAAAACCCACATCGTGATATTAATTTGATAAAGAGACAATACAAAGCCAAGAGACTATTTAGACATGTCATTTTATCAAACATCATAAAGTCGGCTGTGTTATAGGCACAGTGGAGTCAATAAACCATTAATACAGCATCATGCAATAGCCAAGAGCAGAATGGGAACCAGCTTTGATCAGGTGTGAGCACAAAGCAGAAAGTAAATTGTTCAATCAATTAATGGGAACAGAGTTAAACACTCTTGTCTATCAGTAGGCTATAAATCATTGCATCCCGGTGGAAAGAGCTACAATAATTCCATAACAAAGCTCAGTGATTCTAAGCACTGTGCAGTAAATCTTTAATCAGCCTCAGCCTGGCATCTTTGTCCCAAGAGCCAATTTGTACTTTGTGGGCTCAGCCCAATTCAGTGCCCAGTAAAGAAGATTTCAGTGAGAGGGACTTGTGAGCAAACCTCCAAATGTTCACACACCAGATCTTGGATAGATACCCACAAGTTCAGTGGCTTATGTTAACTGTTGAAACATGAAAATTCAAGCTGGAATATGTGAGAATAGGCAGTGGGGGTAGATGGAAGTACACACTTCAGAGAAGCCAGGGAAAATTAAGAGTCACTCAAGGAAATAGACATCCAGACGTTTCAAATTTCTAAAAGTAATATTGAAAAATATTCTTTCTTTTTTTCCTAGACAAATGTGCTCCTGGGTCTCCAAAGATGGCTCCCTAAAACTGAAAACTCCCTCTCCCATTGCAGCTGAAGCCTGAAGCACTGAGAACAGGCAGAGCTCATTCTCGGAAATCTGGAAATTGAAAAATCATAAGCCAAACTGCAACCAGCTTAGATCACTCGGAAATGGGCTCCTTTCCCCTCTCTGGCCTTTGTCATTTCCATTCAGCCCCTCACTTCTACAGTAATAACCTCAATATTCTTAATGAAAGCCTGCCAGGAAAGCCAGCTTCTACCGACTCTGGGACTAATCTTCACCCCAAACGAGGGACATATATGAATTGCTTAAGTGTGGCAGTAACTCACTAGTTCAACCTCAAAGTCAGTCTTACTATAGAGTCTTTCTGACCTTGGTGTCAAAGTTCCCAATAACGGGTTTCATGCCATGCTCCCCAGTTATGATGGTAAAGTTGGGGGCTTAGCCTCCTGAATACCAATGTCTAGATTTTGACCCTGAACCTTAATTTTCCCAATATTTATTCTAAATCTCTCCACATGCCACCAGCCTATTGTTTTATCTGTTTATTGCTCCGCATTATCTTGACTTGCATAGATTTTCCTTTCTCACACTGATAAACCTCTCAGCTTTAGAGGTAAGTTCTGATTCCTTCTTCCCTTCCTTCCTGTCAAACATTTATTGAGTGGCTATTTGGAACTTGACCTAAAAAGAGAAAATAACCAAGTCCTTGACCTTAAGAGTAACCACGGGTATCAACATCAATATCCTGATCTTGAATGACGTCGGGATCCGGTCCTACTTAATCCTTGGATCTGCTCGATCTCTGGTTCCTATTCTACCCTATAGGGCTTAAGAAACTGAGGCTGGGGTCCCAAGAGGATACGAAATACATCACTTCAAGTTGTTAGGCCTATAGTCTTAATCGAGAGCCTCTCCCATTGGTGTCCAAATTGCTAACTGGTTCGACTTGAATTGTTTTCTTTTTTTACTCTTTTGCCTAATTAGGTGGGAAAGTATTAGGGCTAGAGTTTCCGCACAAGTCAATGTCTGCATTAAGGAAAAATATTTAGTAATTTTGGCAATAGATTATAAACTTCATCCCTGACAAGGACAGTTGTTTGTTTGTTTTTTTTTAATTTCAATTAGGGTATTTTGCCTTCACCTGTGTTGTGTTGTGTCCTGTGTCAGATAAAAGCTTGAGGTTTTCCACACGGGTATCTGAATGGCAGAGACCACTCAGTAACCCAACCAACACCTTCTAGCTCAGTTTTGATTAACAACACATATATTTACAGTTAAACTTAGAAATGATATTCCTTCATAATTGAAAGACGAACATAAAGTGTTTTCTTATTTTCCCTTCTCTCTGTGGATGTCTGTCAGCATTTCTCCAGCCAAGAGCAGTGTAAAGCTGACGTTGTGAGGCAACTCTCTAACCATAACTGACTCTCCTGTTCTCACTGTCTCCACACACTCCCACCCACCACACCCCCCGCACAAACACAGATATTTTTCAAACTCCATCTACTCTTTTAAACAGAAAACAAAACGAAAAAGCAATGAAAACACAACATCAGCTCCTCTGTTTCCATACTTGGAGCAATGATGGAAGAGGCGTCAAGAATTGTAGATCTCAACCACACTGAGAACACGCACTCAAGACCATACCACAAAACTAACAACACGGTTTCATGAGAATCAAATACTACACGTCAGATCCTTAATAGTTACCTTTGAGAATTATGGATTTTACCAATTAGCAAGTTCTTGACAAACACATTACTTATTCATGGAAATGGATTTGATTTACTTCACTAAACTATCAGTTGCCTTATTCGGTAACCTTCGAAATGGTACCTGGGCGCTGAGGAGGACTTGTAAAATGTTTTGTATTTCTAGAAGAGAAACTAGATTTTCAATCAGAAGACATGGATGGGATTGAAGCTTAGTCCCTATACTCATTAACTATATAATATTGTGCAAGGTATTTTACCTTTCTGTGTTTTGGCATGTCCATATATTTAGAGGTTATTAATAATATTAAGAAGAACTGCTCTATCAATTTGACTACACTTTTGTGAATTTTTTAGTAATTTTTTATTGTGATAAAATATACATAAATTTATCATTTTGACCATTTTTATCCATACAGATCTGTGGCTTTAAGTACATTCCCAACGGCATGCAACCATCAACACCATCTATCTCCAGAACTTTTTCATCTTCCCCAGTCGAAACACTGTACTCATTAAACACTAACTCCCAATTGTTATAGCCCTATTCCAGCTCCTAGAAACCACCATTCCACTCTGTTTCTGTAAATTTGACTGCGTCAGGAACCTCATGAAAAAGGCCCCAGACAACATCTGTCCTTTAGTGACCAGCTCGTTTTGTTTAGTCTAATGTCTTCAAGATTCACCCATGTTGTAGCATGTGTCAACATTTCCTTCCTTTCTAAGATTGAATAATATTCTCTTGTATATTTACATGCCATTTTGTTTGTCCATTCATCTATTCATGGACATTTATATTGCTTCCACTTTTTGGCTATTGTGAGCAATACTGCTGAGAACATAGTGTACGAGTATCTATTTGAATCCCTGCGTTCACTTTCTAGAATATACACCTAGGAGTAGAGTTGCTGGATTATATGGTAATTCTAGGGTTAATTTTTTGAGAAATTACCATACCATTTTCCTTTTTTATGGGTTTTAAGGGAGATAATATTTGGAAAAGAGTTCTGAAGCTCCTATCTCTCATAAACAAAATAAGTTAGGTGGCAGCAAAGTCTATTTTTAGATAGCGTTGAGAATGTCTTCTTTGGAATTTTCCCCTTCTTTCAATCTTTACGTCTCTGAGCCTCAGAATTGTCACTATAAAGTAAGGATCCTTATTAGAACTTGCAAATTTGTTGAGAAGTTTGCATGTTATAATAATATATACATTGTTTTTGTTGTAGGTTAAAGATGGTCAAATATTGGCAATTTCACATACCTTGACCTAATATGCTTGCTAATATTCATTTGCCCTTCTAGACCCAATCTAGATTTTGACATAAACTATGCTCTGTGTTCTAAGAGGCAGAGCTGCATGAACAGCTCTCTTGCCATCTGGCTTCCAGTTAATTCGAAGGGATAGGAGGTAGATTGCCGGACAGGGGGAGAGCGTGTTTGGAATATTTATTCCGTAACTTCCTTGCTGCTAGATAACAGTCTGGCCAGAAATTGCATTCATCCAATGAATTCGAAGCTCTTCTCACATGGCCTTCCCCTTCAGCTAGTTGTAACTTCACCACCATCTACATGTTAAGCCCCTTCAGGCCTAGGGGTGCTAACAGCCCTTGGAGATTGATAGTTGCAGGGTACTCCACCATCTTGGATTGGTTCCTCTTAAATATGTCCTCATCTAGACAATTTCTTTATTAATTTCTCCTTAATTATCCTGTTTGAGTGTGCCATGTCTTTCCTGCAGAGACTCAAACTGATATATAACATCTTTAATATATTGCCTTGCTTTTATTAAGTGCTCAAAAAATGATAGTAGTTGTCATGAAAATTACGCCTAGTATTTTGATACTATTATTTCTCTTTGTCTTTGATTAATCATACTTCTTATCTCAAGGCAAAATTGCTCATATGCTGGTGGCATGATCAATGAACGATCTTTGTAAAGACCATGTGCAAAGGTCAGGGCACCTGGGTGGTTCAGTCAGTTAAGCATCTGAATCTTGTTTTTGGCTCAGGTCATGACCTTAGGGTTGTGAGATCGAGCCCTGTGTCCAGCTCTGTGCTCAGTGGGAGTCTGCTTGAGATTCTTTCTCTCCCTCTCCCTCTGCCCATCCCCCTTTTTAAAAAAGGGGGGAGAAAAGACCATATACAAAGGTAAGATCTTCTTTCAAGTATGCTTATTGGGTTCTCCGAGTAACCAAAAAGCTGGAAAACAAAACTAAACTAAAAAGATAGCTTAATCTAGCTCCTGAAGTCCTTAATCCTATCTTTGTTCCATGCTTAATATGTTGAAATAGTTTGAAAATAACTTATTTGAGAAGCTAAACAACCCAAAGGTTACTTTTGGCTTCCATTTAAGGAAAGCATTTGACCTCTTGTGGAAGATGTCCTGTCCCTGGCCAACGACAGTCAAAATGAAGAAGAGCCTAACTACACTGCTACTTTACACAGAAGAAAGATAGCAAGGATGGACTCATGAATGAACTCATGCATCTTAAGCTGCAAGGGCTCTTGCTTGTATAATCTCCTTCCAGGATCTCAGGCAGGAGACATGGGTGCACAGGGTCATAAGTGTTTGTAAATTTGCAAAAGTAAGACAAACATATCTTTCCATTGTGACTTCCCCTCTATCACATTTTCTCTTATGGTGGGTAGGATTAAAGTGGATGTGGGCCTTGTGTGGAATATTACTAAGAGCAAGCTGAACTGGGCATTCATTGGGTTTAGTGGCATGCATTAACTCTGCTTAGAAGTATTTCTTGGTAAAGTTAATTTACTGTTAGCTATTCCATAAAAAACGGCTTCAAGAATTCTATCTCTGGCTACTTTGCTGACTCAACCACCACTGTGGCATTAAGATACAAAAATAGAGGCTATATCACAATATGAATGTGTCGTACAACACCTGGCACAAAGATCTGTGACTAGTGGAAGAAAAACAAGATTTGCAAATATGGAACTAGAAGCTCATCTATATGAAATTCTTTCAGTCATTAGACATGTAAAATTATAAGCAGAGAACTTAGTTCTCATCAACGTCTAGTCAAAACAGGAATATACTCAATAATGCAACATAAAATTATAAAAGCACCATACATTTTCATTTTCACATGGTAATCATGCAAAATAAAATTTACCTGCATTCCTGTTATTGTAGAGCACAAAACTGTAGGGATACTAAAAATAGCAATGAATGTGTCTGTAATAGTTCATAAATGAAAGAAACTTGATAAGCGTTTTTAAAATTTTGGCTACACTACTGAAAATTTTATATGACATTACTATAGTGAACTGTGAAGCAAAAAAAGGTAACTTTTCTAAATCCATAGTCATACTGATCAATCACGGTAGATGAGAAACTGAATTATTGTAAAAGACAATAATTATTACTGTGATTAAATTTGTTGTGATGTCTTTCCTATTTCTAAATAAATATGGACTCTAAGACCTATTTTTTATTTGTTTTCTGACAGAGGTCTCCTCAAATTGTATAAGCCTCAAGTACCTTAAAACTTGTAGCTACCCCGGAACAGCAGAACAAAGGTTACATAAAGTCTCCACTTCTACCTAGTAGAGACACTCAAGGTAACCTCAAGCATTTGCTTACCATCTCCAAAGGTGATATTCTGTTTCTGCACCTCAGTCTAAGTAGAGTTTTGAATATTTGATGCAAATGAGATCTTTCTACTCAGAAGTGTAGAAATGCAAAATAATACTAATGATAATAATAATGATAAAAGTTCATGTCTCTGGCTCGATGGTCTATGGGATAAAGTCCTCCCTACTGGAGACTCCAGACACCCAGGTTCTCTGTTCCACTGAACTGGAGGGGGAGAAGAGAGAGAGATTTTCAGGCATCTTCTGCAACTTCTTTTCATGGACAGAATTCTAGAATCTCAGAAAACAACCTTGCATTTGTGAGAACCCCTATGAGGGAACTAACATTTTCTACCTTATCCAAGGAATGGGAAGTGGTTTGGGAGAAAGTGAGGGAGAGAAAAAGAAGATGCTTCTCTGGTTTTCTTTCCCACAGTAAATTTTTTGGGAAATTTGTCAAAAGTAGCTGCTACGTTCCTTCTTTTAAGTGGCATTCAACCAGTGTCTACTCTGGAGAAAGATAAAGCCATGAAAGATGAGTTCATATTTTTCACTGTATCTCCTTGTATTTATAAATAAGGAGATTACTATGACCGGGGAGGCAAGTCCCTGGGGGCATTTTTAAATTACGGCAAAAGAACTAGAGAACACTAATGCTAATAGCACCAGAAGTGAAAATCATTTTTGCTATTCGATTCTGCAATGTGGCTTCCATCTCAAGATGTCAAAGCTATTACAATACTCTTGCATTTATATCCTCTCCCCAATTAGCCAAGAGAATCTCATGGATTTTGCTGAGTTTGGTAGTTAAGCACCAAGAGCCATGGAACACAGTCATAAAGATGGTACGAGCACTGCACAACTTACACACTGTTATATACCAATTATAGCTCAATAAAGCTGGAAAAAATAAAAAGACACTGTGAGTTGTTAGATGAATACACTCTTCAATAAACACATGTGACTTAGGGAGGAAAGAACAGTGTATGCCTGGGAGAAATGTAAGATGTTAAAGAACAAATCTAATTGAATTAAAAGTTAGTAACTTAATTGATTACTTTATTAGCAAAGTTGGGAGAGAAAACAAAAAAAGAGAAACAGATCCTGACTATAATATGGGAAGTTTTAAGGGTATATAAAATCATCATCCCTTCCACTCCTGGGAAAATGGGATAGAAGCAATTTTCCCTATCCCTACCACTAAGTACAACTGAAAAACCTTGAACATTATAAACAAAATAAATCTAAGATGACTCTGAAGGATGGAGAGAAGAAGGCACTCTATTGGGACACTGAGACCCCAAGGAATGACATGGTGGTGAGTTCCCTGGGTTTTCTATTGCATCATATACCCTGGATTTACCATTGAAAAAACCAGCAACCCAAAAACACCAACATGTGAACACTTAAGAAAACAACCAAACAAACAAACAAAAAACCCAACAACAACAAAACTTGATCTTTCTAATAAAAGGATCACGAAAGGGAAAAAGAAAATTTTTATACAATAACTACTCTACAGCAAAGGTGAAGGGGGAGCATAGAATCCCATCTGAATGGAACTGTTACAAGGTGCCCCAACAGCTCTGTCAGTGTGGTGTCAGTAAAGGCCAAGGAGGGAATCAGCACAATATCGTCATCAAGCAGTAACAAGGCTCCCCCATGGTATCAGTGGACACCACATGTATTGCCTAAACTTCTACCCCAACCAGGAGGTAATGAGATGTTCCTTCTCCCCCGCTTTGCAGGGCTATCAGAGGAGGCCTCGTTGAGAGTGAAAACCGGCCCTGGCTTCCATTGGTACTGAGGCCATCCCTCATTGGTACTTAGGCCACATGAAGACCAGTAATAAAACACTCTACTCCTTCCAGCCAGGGTGGTATCAGTAGAGGCCTAGTATGGAGCAAGCACTAGCCCCCCACAAAAAAAATTAAATTATTTTTTCCACCCCTGCCGGGTGTCAATGGAGACCAGTTTGGAAACTGAACTTCTACTCCCAGTACAAGTAGTGACTCAGCACTTCCATCCTTTCCCTGGATCAGTGTCAGAGGAAGCCAGCTAAAACAGAAGTCTTCAGTAAGATTCAGAATTTCATAACATAATACCAAAAATATCCAGCTTTCAATTTAAAAAAAAAAATCACTTGTCATACCAAGAGTCAAGAAAATCTCACCATGTATAAAATGACAATTGATAAATGCCACCACTCAGATGACAGAGATGTTAGAGTTATGTAACAAAGATTTTAAAGCAGCCATCATGAAAATGCTCCAATGAGCAATTACAAACATGCTTGAAACAAAGAAAACAGTGCAAAGTCTCCACAAGAAACAGCAAATCTCAGCAAAGAAGTATTATATAAACTGAATGGAAATTTTGAACTGAAAACTACATTAACCAAAATTTAAAACTTGTAATGTCTTCAAGTTCACTAATTGTTTCTTCTGCAACACCCAATCTGATATCTCATCTAGTGTAGGTGAAAATTTTTTTTATATTTACAGCAATTTTAGATTCACAGTTAAATTGAGAAGAAAGTACATAGAGTCCCTACATGCCCCTTCTCCTCCCACACAGCCTCCCCACCATCAATATCCCTCACCAGTGTGGTGCAATTGTTACAATCAATGAACCAACATTGACACATTTATTATCAACCAAATTCATAGTTCATATTATGGTACATTCTTTGCATTGTACTTTCTATCATTTTTTACAAATGTACAGCAGCATGTATCCACCCTTATGGTATCATACAGAATAGTTTTATCTCCCTAGAGCTCTTCAGTGCTCTACCCATCCTTCCTATTCACTGCTCCCTGCCCCGCCCCAAGTCCTTGGCAACCACTGATCTTTTTACTGTCTCCACAGTTTTACCTTTTCCAGAACGCCATCTAGTTAGAATCAAATAATATTTAGCTTTCTCAGATTGGCTTCTTTCTTCTTAGTATTATGTGTTTAAAGTTCCTCCATATCTTTCTCAGCTTGATGGCTCATTTCTTTTTAGTGCTAAATAATATTCCATTGTATGGCTGCACCAGACTTTACTTATCCATTCACCTGTTCCGTGTTTTGGCAATTATGAATCAAGCTGCAATAAATACGCATATGCAGGTTTTTGTGCAGAGATAAGTTTTCAAATACTTTCAGCAAATACCAAGGAGCATGATTCCTAGATCGTTCCATAAAAGTATGTTTAGTTTTATAGAAACTGTCAAACTGTCTTGCAAAGTTGCTGTACTGTTTTGCATTCCCCAAAAATACTGAATGAGTGTTCTTACTGCTCCACCTCCTCACCAGCCAATAATGTTGTCAGAGTTTGGGATGTGGACCATTACAACAGGTGTGTAGCATAATCACATCATTGTTTAAATGTTCAGTCCTTAATGATATATGACGTATATCTTCTTTGAGGAGGTTCCTGTAAAGGTCTTTGCCTTTTTTCAATTGGGTTGTTTGATTTTTATTGTTGAGTTTCAAGGGTTCTTTGTATAATTTAGATAACATTTTTTTATCAGATTAATGTTTTTTGCAAATATTTTTTTCTAGTGTATGGCTTCTCTTCCCATTCTCTTGGTCATCTAGTATATTTCTTATCTCATATATAGTAATTTTCACCTCCTGAAGTTTGATTTGATTTTTATTTGGTTTGGTTTTTGACTTTTTTACCATATTTTAAGTCTCTACTTATCGTGCCCGATCTTTCCTCTAGCTTCTTAAACATACAGAAGACAATTGCGATTATTGTTTTGTTGTTTCCTTCCACTAATTCTAGCATCAGTGTAATTTCTTATTTGATGCCATGCTTTGTAAATGTTGTCTTGTGGGGTGTTTGATATGTTTATCTAACTATAAATATTTTGGGCTGTGTTTTGAGATTCACTTAAATTAAATGAAAACAGCCTGATTTGTGGGGTCTAAAACCAGTTTTGCATCTTTATTTAAGAAAGACCCTTCTGAGGACCCATTACCCCATGAATTACGAAGTTTTCCACTTTGGTGCAGAACAAATCATCCCTGACGCTGGCTGAGCTGGAGGAAATACTCCATCTGATTTTCAGGCTATTTATTTCACTGGATAAATTTCTTCCTACATGAGCTGATCAGTTTTCAGCTGAAGACTAGAGGGGGCATCCTCTACAGATCTTCAAAAACTTGCTGTCTTTGAATCTCTCCTCTGATACTCTGTGCTGTGAAGTCTACCTCCTTGGCCTCTCTGGGCTCCCAGTTCCATGTCCTTCGGTGAGAGAAACTGACGTTTCACCTGGGGCTCCCCCACCTGCACCATAGCCTGGAAAGTCTCCAGGCAATAACAAGGTCATTTATTAGGCTCACCTCAGTTGTTTCCCCATCTCTCAAAGACTACTATCCTTTATTACAGGATAGTCAGTGATTTTTTTTTTTTTAAGTTTTATTTATTTGAGAGAGTGAGTGAGAGAGCACGAGCAGGGGCAGAGGCAGAGGGAGAAGGAGAAGCAGACCCCCGCCTCAGCAGGGTGCCTGACATGGGGCTCGATCCCAGGACTCTGGGATCATGACCTAAGCCAAAGGCAGACGCTTAAACAACTGAGCCACCCAGATGTCCCAGGATAGTCAATGCTATAGAAATTATTGTTTTATTTATTGTGACCGGTTTTTGTTGTTTCAGGTAGGAAGGTAAATCTAGGCATTGTTACTCTCTATTTGGGCCAGGAACTGTTTGAGACCCAGAAGCAAATCATTAGATCTTCACTAAAGTATTACAAGGTAAAAAAAAAAAAGGAAAGGAAAACATTTGAACTTGCAGACCAAAGTATGGTTTCCTTCAGTGGATCCCCCATCTGGCCTACTGATACCACACAACCTTGCTCCTACTATTGTCAGTGAAAGTTCAGCTTCCTCCCATCAAGTTCCTCTCTTCTCACTGTGCAGTAAGAGGCTACACCAGCTTATTGATGATTTTTGAATTTTATAGCTGTGAGTCATCAGTCTCTGGATTTCCCAAACTCCAGGGAACATATGTCGATTTCTCTGAGAGCTTTCCTTGATCTCCCCTGACCCCACCATAAGGACTCTGACAACTCTCTAAAAATATATTCTGTTCCTATCTCCAAACATTTAATGAATTAATAGCCTTATTTCATAAAAGCAGCAGATAATTGATAAACTAGGAATTGTTAAACAATCTTCCAAAGTCTTAGCATTATCTTGCAGAGGTCATCTGGTAATTACTGTTCTCAGCTCTTTGAAGCCAAACAACTAGATAGCAGGAAACTGTTAGTTAAACTGTTAGCTTAGTTAAACTGTTTCATATATAATATTTTATACATTAGGCATTTGTTAATATGTTATCAAAATACATGGAAATACTGCCTGGCAAGTAATGGGCTTTCAATAAATGTTTGTTGAACAAATAAATGCACGATCTTTGGGGTCACCCAGGTTTGTTAGGATATTATTAACTCTAGAGTATACAGACATTAAAACACTCGTAGAAAGGGGAAAAAAATCATCAAAGATGAAGAAAATCTGAAAAGCAACCAAAACAAAGGATATGATTTTTCCTTTATAGCAGACTTCACATCAGTACTGATAGGTTCTCAAAGACAACAGAACACTATCTCTACACTGCCAAGAAAAATAAAGTTGCTTTCAACCTGAAATTCTGTACCAAGCTAGGTTATCATCATACAAGGGTGAGAAGCAAAGAATATTTTCTGACTATCAAAAAAAAAAAAAAAAAAAGATAATCTACACAGCACAAACTCCAAGTAAAAGAACTTCTAAAAAGATCTATGTCATTTAATAGGAAAGAAAATAGAACCAGAAGAAAGCAGAGGGAAACAAAAAAGTAAGTGTGGATAAAGAATTTTTAAAAATACATTAATAGAATTTAAATGAGAATTGACTGTTCACAATATACCAACAAGGTGATTTGTTATGTTTAAAACTAAGATGAAACTAAGAATTATTTTTTATTTAAATTCAATTAATTAACTTATATGTTATATACATTATATGTTAATGAATTTAAATAAAAATAATTCTTATGACAAAAAAAAATAAAATTTAAAATGAAAAAGAAAAAAAAAATCTAAGATGAAACTAAAATAGAAGCCATAACATGGGAAATGAAGGTAAATCAGAGTGAAAATACTCCAAAGTTCATGTACCAATCTACAAAAAAATAGGGACTGAGGGACTGTTGGCTACCTTGATTTTTAGGGAAAGGATGTTAAAGGATTTAAGAGTAACCATTAGAAGAATAAAAACAAGTTATATAACTTCAAGAAGAAGTCAGAAAAAAACGAAAACAAGAAAGTTTAAAACTAGTTTTAAAAAATAAGAAAAGGAGCACCCGGGTGGCTCAGTCGGCTAAGTGCCTGACTCTTGATTACGGTTCAGGTCATGATCTCCAGGTCCTGGGATCAAGCCCTGCTGGGGCTCCTTGCTCAGTGTGGAGCCTGCTTGAGGATTCCCTTTCCTTCTGCCCCTCCCCCTGCTCACTCTCACACATGCATGTGCTCGCTCTCTCTCCCAAATAAATCAATAAATCTTAAAAAAAGAAGAAAAATATGATGTTAGAATTAGGGGCGCCTGGGTGGCACAGCAGTTAAGCGTCTGCCTTCAGCTCAGGGCGTGATCACGGCGTTATAGGATCGAGCCCCACATCAGGCTCCTCCGCTATGAGCCTGCTTCTTCCTCTCCCACTCCCCCTGCTTGTGTTCCCTCTCTCGCTGGCTGTCTCTATCTCTGTCGAATAAATAAATAAAATCTTTAAAAAAAAAAAGATGTTAGAATTAAGTTCAAAGAGGCTGGGAGAAAGAAAATCTTCAGTCTCTGAGACCCAGGAAATAGCCTGACAATTGCAAGTAGATCTCAGAGTTCTGCCAAGTAGGCCTGTCTCTCAAAGTAGACCATGAGTCCGATGTAAGTAATCTCCCAGAACACTGACTTCAGACGAAGTCGCTATGAGATCACGATTGAGACAAAACAAGACTGCTTTACAGTCCTGTCTAAACCTAGTCACTGTCACTGTACAATCCACAAGATGCCAGACACCCCCTCTCCTGGCTAATGTGAGTGAATGTTACTTCTTTCTTGTAAGAATCACATTAATCACACTGTTGTCCGACTCTAGCCTGCTGTCCTTATAGCTCAGATTTGTTAAGACACTCAGAGAATTGTCCCCATTTTCTGATAGCACTTAATCCAGAATAAGCCTTTTTTCCTAGACCATCCCCCAAATCACTGCCCCAAAGCCCAAATCTCATAAGAGGTCCTTTCTAACACCTTCTTACTGAGGCATCTCATTGTTCTCTACAATGTCCTGCGATAGGAGTTATAAACCCAACATTCACTTATGTGTGTGGTTCCAGGGTCTTTGGCTAGAGAGCACTGACACCTGTAATCATAATAAAATTAAAATTATATTTTAGTTCACTCTTTTCACTAATCGCTTCCTCCATGAATTTTAAAATAACTCTGCTAACAGTCCGCGAACCCTCACAACCCCCCCCAAAAAATCCCTTTGGAACTTTTCATTCTTAAAAGTGCATAGTAATGTAGTGAGAACGAATATTTTTCCAGTATTGAGTTTTTCCTTTCAGAAACATGACTTATATCTCCATTTATATACATCATGGTTTATGGCGTCTTTGTAGTTTTATTCATAGAGATATTATGTACGACTTGTCAAATTTATTTCTAAATAATATATAAAAAGGTATTCCTTAATATTTCTGTAATAATATTTTACATAGATATTTATATATGTGTGTCTCTATATATGCACATATGTAATTCTTTTTTTTAATGTTTTTTTATTATATTATGTTAGTCACCATACAGTACATCCCTGGTTTTTGATGTAAAGTTCCATGATTCATTAGTTGCATATAACACCCAGTGCACCATGCAATATGTGCCCTCCTTACTACCCATCACCAGTCTATCCCATTCCCCCACCCCCCTCACCTCTGAAGCCCTCAGTTTGTTTCTCAGAGTCCATAGTCTCTCATGTTTCATTCCCCCTTCTGATTACCCCCTCTTTCTTCATCCCTTTCTTCCCCTACTGATCTTCCTAGTTCTTATGTTCCATAAATGAGAGAAATCATATGATAATTGTCTTTCTCTGCTTGACTTATGTAATTCTTTGCACAGTTTCTGTACATGATTTTCCAAATTTATTCATATATATTTATATTTTTGTGATGTTATATATTGCTATTAAATATCTCTATTATACTTTTTGTTTTCTAATTCACTAATATCCATATTTACTTTAAATCCTCTGGCATATTTTCTTAATCTCTTTCTAGAATTTAGAGTAAAATGATCGTCTAATTTATTTTTAATAAGCATTTCAGAATATAGATTTTTCTCTGAGCATATATTTGACCACATGCTATAAGTTATCATACAGACAGAGTGCTCTTCTTGTCTTTTATTCTTAATGAGGTTGCAACTATATTTTATTTTAGCTCTTGAGGAGAGTTGATTTTTTTCCAGGTCAAAAGCTTCATCTCTTTAATTTTTTGTAACCAATTTCTATGTTTAGATCATGATGGTAATGGACTCCTACCTGTATAATAACTGACATTTCCCTATTTTCTTTTTTTCAAAAAAGATTTAATTTACTTATTACACAGAGAAAGAGCAAGCACAAGCAGGGGGAGCAGCAGGCAGAGGGAGAGGGAGAAGCAGGCTCCTCGCCGAGGAGGGAGTCCGATGTGGGGCTCAATCCCAAGACCCTGGGATCATGACCCGAGCTGCAGGCAAATGCTTAATGACTGAGCCACCCAGGCACCCCGAACATGTCCCTATTTTCCTCAGTCATCTTCATTTTAAATAATTTTCATGAATATTTAAAAGGCAATATATTTTCCAGAAGATACAAACATTTGCATGGGCAGGGTGCAGCCCAGCCCAGAGCCCCATGTAGGACTTGAACTCACAGCCCTGAGACCATGACCAGAGCTGAGATCAAGAGTCAGTCGCTCAACTAATGGAGCTAACCAGGCACCCCTGCACGTATATTCTTAATACACATTCTTAATATATATACATCTTTACCAATAAGCTTTCCTATATACCCGAAGCTCCAAAGTACAAGGACTATATTTGTCCTTTTCACTATTGTGTCTTTAGGGCTTGGCACAATGCCAGGCATACTCAAGAAATCGTTGTAATTCAACGAATTAATAATTATTGTCATGTATTCCTTTGCCCTAAATGATCTCTCCAAGCTGAAAGATGTGCTAAAAATCTTCCACTACTATGGTTATGTCAAAAGGTCCTTGCATGTGTAAAAGCATTCATTGGGTATATTTATATTCTCCACTATTTACTGGATCGAGGTTTGTAACTGTGATATCTTCAGTGTGGAATTTTCCATCAAAATTAAATCATCTTCTTTGGCTGCTTATTTCTTGTGGAACTGATTTCTATGTTGATGCAGCTCTGGCCTTCTTTTCCTTGATATCATCTGATAAATCTTTGTCCCAATTGTTACCTTCTTAAAATTCTCTCATAGTTGTGCTCCTTCTAAAAAGCTATAAACTGTTTGTGATTTGGTTGTTTTAACTAATATGAGCCTTTGGCCTCTAAAAGATGACATGTCATAAATATTTCTTACACTTTTAGCTTTTATGCTTTTTGTTTTCTTTCCTAATTGGTGTTTGACCAATGTCTTTTGCTTGCTTTTTTTTTTGTAGTTCCCTAATAAGTTAGAAAATATACATTGTATTTTAATAGTATATACTCAAATATTTATAATCATAACGTTTCTCAATACATCCGTGTAACAAAAGAAATAGTGTTCTGCTTCCCACCAACACAATATTAGGAAAATAGCGCACTTCTACTCTCCCCGCACCCTCTCCACCAATCCCCGACACCCTCTTAAGAAAGAGAAATCTGAGACTATCAAACTGGAATATTGGTACTCAATGTCATTTACATTAGTGGCTCCCTTATCAAAAAAATTTCCTGATATTTTAATTTTGATTTTGTTCATATTTACAATAATTCTTTAGTCTTACTTTTCTGTTTAAATAGTTTCAAGGTTTACTTCTGGCTTTTGTACCACAATGTTCCCATTCTTGAGTTCTTTGGTTTCATTTTTCTCTAAAGAAAAATCCAGAAGACCTGTTTAAATATTTTTCTCCCCAGGAAAATAAATCTATAAAAGTAGTGTACTTTCTGCTCATGTTCACACAGTTCTTACTGTTGCCTTCAGGTGAACTCGAACTGATTTTCCTTCTGATCAGGTTTGTGTGAGAGAAGACTGAGGTCGGGGTATTTACATGTTCCTTTGTATTTTCTTTTTCTTCCCATTCTTGTATACATGCAGAATTTTCATTTCTCTTGTCTGGATAGAAGGTGGGTTTGGTCTCAGACAGAGCTATCCAATAGAACTTTCTGTGGTGATGATATATCGTGCGGTCCAATACAGTAGAAATCAGCCACATGTGGCTTCGGAGCATTTGAAATGTAGCTACTGCAAATTAATTTTATTACATTTTAATTAATTACATGTAAATAATTGCATGGGAGTGGTGGGGACTACCACATTGGATTGTACAGTTCTAGAATGTTCCAAGATCATGAGGGAGAAGGGGAGGGGAGTTCGATTCTATGTAACTTCTCACCTTGTTTTTATCTTCCTAATTAATTCTGCCCTCCTTGAAGAAACTGGACTTTCCTCAGATTTCTTTGGCTAGAGTGCAGATCTGGAATCTTGCTTCTGGCTACTTTTCCTTCCAGTAGTCTTTGCTCCATTTCCTTGGACCACCAGTAGAATTTCCACTTTGGTGCCCCTCGCGTCTCTGTTTTCTTCCCTAGCTTTTTTTCCCCTCAGACTGCAAGACTGGAGCTATTTTTCCACCAGCCCTGTGTTTAACTGCCGCATAAGAGCATTTGTGAAGGGCATGAACTTGGATTTTGCTTCACCCAAGAGTTCTATTTGATGGAGGGCTTGTCAGTTTCTTAAGATAAAGAGAATCTTCCTCCTCCTTCAATGGTTTATTTTCAAGCCTCCACTCTGCCCTTGTAGTGTTTAAGCCCCAAGGGTTGTCTTTTCTGTTTGTAATGCAAGTGTCTGATTGAAGCTTTGACTGCCAAGGCATCCACTTCAAGGGTATCTCCAAGAACACATTGCTAGCCACAGACTGAATGAAGAGCCAGGCCTCCTTCCCCCACCGAGTAGCCTTCGTTTTACCGATCTTGGTTGATTTTAGTAACTGACCATTTGGGTCACTTGTTTTTTCTTTTCCCCTGGCTTCAAATTCTTGCTCTTACATTTTACATTTGCCAAGGGAGTGAGCCCTTGAAACCCTAGACCCCCACCCTGGACCCCTTATAAGCAGAACCCCAGGCTCTCGCTATCTGCCAGGGACCTCACCGTGTGCCCCTGATGTGCCTTGTATGCTCCGGGGCTGGTAACTAATAAACCCTTTTTTCCTTTCAGGTTTCCTAATGGTTATTGCTGAAGGGCATCATGCAATCATAATAAGAACCACAAGGGTTGGTCTGGTGCTAACATTATGTTTAGATAGGGAAGTTGTCAGTGGGGGACAGGCCTTTCTAGCCCATAGCATTAGATCAAGAGGCAGAGACCAGCACAAAACAGTCTTCTTGTGCTTTTCATCCTTCTCTAAGACGCTGAACTGTCAGACTGCTACAACTCACTTCCAGGCTTTGACTGTTTCGTTTCCTGGGGCTTTGTTCTGCCAGCTTGGGTGTCTCTCCACACCATCTTCCTAATTTTGGCTATTCCGGCATATGTTGCCATTTCTCTTGTTCCTTTTGTAGTTACTTTCCTGCTTCTAGTGCCTTCACAGCCAAATCAGCACTTTGCCCCAAGTGTCTTTTTTTTCTTCTCTCCAAAATAGAGGCAGCTCAGCTGGACCGGGAAGCACTGAAAGGTACTGGTATCTTTTCCCTGAAGTGGACTCCAGGCCTCAGATTCACTTTGGGTCAGGAGTGGGAGTGAGGACTTTATGGAGAAGTCCAAAATCACCTAGAGGAGTAACTGGCTTATGCACTCCATGGCATCCTTCCATCTATAAGACTGTACTTTGCCTCTCTAGTCTTCCTAGAGACTGCTACCAAGCGCCCTTGTATCAAGGTCGAGGGTGGTTTCAAGCCCTTTCCAGTTTCTGCTGCCCAGCTCCTGGAAGCAACTGGAGCTAATTGATCTAGAACCCAGAGTGGCCCATGCGATGCCGGTTTTCATCACGAGAAGCACAGTACCCATCTTTGAAGCTCTCACCATGCCTGCAAGGTGGGAGTGTCAGTCCTGTCTGGGGCATCACGGGCACTGCAGGTTTTGTTTTATCAGAATGCCAATTTCCATCTCAGTCTTAAGACGATCTTCTCCCAATTATACCCAGGCTTGCTAACAACTCAAATTTGCCAGTGACCTTTCCATTTTGAGGTTCAGGCACTGAACATGGAATCTAGATTCTAAAACCATGAAGCCTCTCTGGATTCCTTGTTCATGAGGTCAATGAGCTCCTCTGGAGCCTTTTATTACCTCCTGCGGCAAGTGTTCCTCACGGAGTCCAGGGATGGAGTAAGCTAATTTCAGCAACTCAGAGGCCGGAAGAGGCGGTGGTGGGCGGGACTCTGGTTAGCTACGCCCCTTGCTGATGGGTTTGCAAACCAAGGTGGTGGGTGGTAGGGAGGAACTTCTAAATTCCAGAAAGTCTTTCAGGATTAGGTCTTCCCCTACCTTCTCTTTCTCCTACTCCACCTTCCTCTCTCATTCTCCCTTCCCTTCTCATTTCCTTGGACCTCTAAGCTGGTGGATGGAAAGAGAATGCAAAGAAGGTGAATGAGAGGGTGTGGTGTAGCAGGGGAATTTTTCTGGGAGAGGAAACCTGGTGGGAGTGGGGAGGGAAGGTTGTTGCTTTCCAGTTCAGTGCTTTTACAAGCTAAGTGTACCTATTGCATCTTGTTTTGCTAAGTGTGCTTACTGGCTATCTTGATTTTTGGTTTTAGGTCTCTCAAACTTGGGAAAATTTACTTTATGACTTTATTTCTTCTTGTTTCTATATTCTGGTGTCTTCCTAGGGGACAACAGTTATCTGTGTCTTGGATCTCCAGTCTCTCTGTCTTCCATATGCATGCTATCTCTTACTATTTCCTTTCTTTCCACATTTTGGAAGGATGTTTGCAGTATGTCATCCACAAGTCAGTATAATCCAGTGTTGATTCTGCTCCTTACTGCAATTAAACCAATTTAATTATCCTATTGTATTTTTACTTACTGTGTAGCGTTGCTTTCTCATTCCGCTTTCCGTTTCTTCTGCCTCTCAACCAGCATCTTGTACATTTCAGCTTTCTGCTACTGCTTTTTATCAGCTTTCACATCTGATTTTGGAGTCCGTTTTGGTGAATTTTCTTGAGCATATTAACCACATGCTTTATGCGATTTCCTTCTCTATCTAATTGTAAACAATTTTTAGAAGTACTTTATTCCTTCTCCAGTTTAAATTCTCATTTACATGGCAGATTTCTTTTATGGGATCCATCTTCTTTGCTTTTTCCTTCCTTCCTTCATTGCTTCCTTCCTTTTTCAGGAAAGAGAGATCCATGTACTTAAGCAAGGGAGTAAATTTTGGTTGGTTCTCACTGTTGATTGTTTTCTGCCTTCTCTTAAAAGGTCTTTTATTTTTAAGACTATTTATTTATTTGAGAGAGAGAGAGCAGATGCAAGAGAGAGAGAGAGCCCAAGCAGGAGAGGGAGAAGCAGACTCCCCACTGAGCAGGGACCCCCCAATGTAGAGGCCGATCCTAGGACTCCAGGATCATGACCTGAGCCAAAGGCAGCCACTTAACAGACTGAGCCACCCAGGTGTCCCATTTTCTGCCTTCTCTTAGATGACAAACAGGAAAGCTAAACAAGGTGCACAGATCCAAACCCATTTCTAGTGGTTATGTAGCCTTTCATTTAGAATGGCTGGCCTGAAGAGTCTTCTATTTGACTTGATTACCTTCCTATTGGGGGCGAGCTTAACTTGTGTAATCTGAAGCAATCTGTGCTTCTTTACTGATCAAAAATGGTAAGTGAAAAAACATAGCTCTCAGAGCGCCTGGGTGTCTCAGTCGGTTAAGCGTCTGCCTTCAGCTCAGGTCATGATACCAGGGTCCTGGGATTGAGCTCCGCATCAGGCTCCCTGTTCCTCAGGGAGCTGCTTCTCCCTCTCCCTCTGCTTACCACTCCCCCAGCTTGGGTGCTCACACTCTCTCTCTCTGTCAAATAAGTACATAAAATCTTTAAAAACAAAACAGACAAACAAACATAGCTCTCTTTCAGCCCTTTGCCTTTGAAACTTGAGGTCTAACTTGTGAGGTTCCCTGTCCTTTCCATCATCACCATCAATTATATTTCATGTTGGAGAATGTTTGGTAAAATCATATCCAGTTAGGGAAAATAGGAGTGCTGAACCATCCCTACTCAATAGAAATTGGCTTTCTTCCCTCCGAAAATGAAGACCTCTCTCCTCTGAGGTCTGCGTGTACAGGGATTTGATGGATTCAACACTTTATCAACTTTTTCTCCATGTGGCTTGTCATTCTGCCTCAGGACTTCATCTGAGCTGTGGTCCATGGGCATTCCTCATTACATCTGCATTTCCCACAGTCTAAGACCCAGACTATTCTGTACTACTAAAAATGTGCATACGTTGCTGTTTTCTCAATGAAAAGATAAGATCGGATGAGAGGCGAATTCTTCACTTTGCCCCACATCTTGGTCTAAGAGGCTTGGTCAAGCAAATGCGTATGTTTGTACAGATTCTCGTTGCCCTGGTAATATTCTCTCCCTTTAAAGAGAAATGGCCACATATTCACAATCATGAGTGATAATTGAGTGTTGCCTCAGCAGAAGAAATACAAGAGGAGCTCATTGTTCAACTAAAGCTTTTGTTCCCTGGCTGATTCATGTCATTTCACATCCCTTTCACCTCTCTGATATTTCCCATGCCTGTTTGTACCAGCAATCATTCAACTCATTCATTTGTTCAACAAACATTATTTACCAGTCTCTGCATTAGGCATTGGAGATATAATTACTACTTATACACATACAGTCCTTGCTCTTATAAAATGTATAGTCTAATGAGAAGAAAGCCAATAAACAAGTAAATGAATGGATGAAGAAATATTTATAACAGTTATGTTACTCGCTATGAAGAGAGTAAACTGTGAGCTGTCATAGAGAATGCAGAGGGGAATACTTTAAATAAGGTGGCTAGAAACTTCTCTAAGTTGAGAAGAATGAGAAAAAGTGAGTTTTGTGAGGTAGTGTGAGGATGACAGTCTGTGTCCCAGGCAGAATTGCAAGTGGGAAGGCCTGGAGGCAGAAATCAGGAGAGTGATTGGAGGATAGTGGGAATGGAGCCATAACCTGAGATTTGGAGAGATGGGTGTAAGACCGAACATACAGGTTTTCAAGGTAAGGAATATGGGCTAAATTCTAAATACTGTGGGGAAACCTCTGAATGATTTTATTTATTTATTTTTTAAAGATTTTATTTATTTATTCGACAGAGATAGAGACAGCCAGAGAGAGAGGGAACACAAGCAGGGGGAGTGGGAGAGGAAGAAACAGGCTCATAGCGGAGGAGCCTGATGTGGGGCTCGATCCCATAGCGCCGGGATCACGCCCTGAGCCGAAGGCAGACGCTTAACCACTCTGCCACCCAGTGCCCCTATCTGAATGATTTTAAAATAGAGAGTGACATGACATTTTAAACAGGGAGTAATATGATATGTTTCAAAAACATGATTCTGAAATGGGGAATGGAGAGGATATAGAGAAAGAGTGAAAGCAAAAAAGTCGTTTAGATGATGACAGTATCCCCGCTAGAAATGGACACACTGGAGATAAATCATATGAGTAGAATTAGCAGAGCTTGCCATTCATAGATGCAGGGGGTAAAGGACAGGAGCAACAAAAGATGCATTTAGTGTTCTTGCTTGAGCAATGGAGCAGGTGATAATCCCTTTGACTAAGATGTGAATGACTGGGAGAGGAACAAATTGATAGGGGAAAGAGAAATCAAAGGCTCGCATTTGGACGTGATACTTTTGGGAAGTCTTTCAAAATCATATGAATGAAGTGAAGAGGTTAACACCTAATGAGAGAGAGGAAGTAAGAAAGTCCTTGGCAACAACAACACTTTGAATTTGGGTAGAAGAGGAGGAGCCATCAGAGGAGACTAAACAGGAAAGGACATTGAGGAGAAAGAAAAGAAAGAGAGGAGAAAGAAAAGAAAGTAAGAAAAAAGAAGGAAAGAAAGAAAGAAAGAAAGAAAGAAAGAAAGAAAGAAAGAAAGGAGGGAGGGAGGGAGGGAGGGAGGAAGGAAGGAAGGAAGGAAGGAAGGAAGAGAAAAAGGAAGAAAACCAGTGAAGTGCAATTAGATGAAAGCCAAAAGAGGAAAGTTTTCAGGAAGGAGGAACTCTGTGTTGGAACTGCCAAGAGGTTGAGGAAGGTGATATATCTTCAAAATTTGAAATCAGGGGTGCCTGGGTGGCTCAGTCAGTTGAGCGTCTGGCTCTCGATTTCAGCTCAGGTCATTATCTCAGGTCCTGGGATCAAGCCCCACAGGCTCTGCACTCAGCCTCAGCGGGGAGTCTGCTTCCCCCCTCTCCCACTCCCTCTGCCCCTCCCCCCGCTCACACACTCTCTCTCTCTCAAATAAATAAATAAATCTTTTTTAAAAATTCAAAATCACAAAGGTCATTAGCCATCTTGACAAGTTCAACTTTGAACAGTGGCAGCTGAAGGAGGAGGAGAGGGAGCTGAGGAAAAAAGCATCAAATTAAAAATTAATGTAAAATAAAGGGGGATAAAATAGTGAATTGCACTCAGGCAAGTGGAGATAGCATGTGTGGGTAACTGTTGCAAGATCTTGGTCTCTGAAGGGTGCAAATACTCGGGGCAAAATCTCAAGGACGGCATACCAAAGGTTTTTAAAAGATGGGAGATTCTAGAGCATGTTTTCCCACTGATCATAATGATCTTATAAAGGGGAAAGAGACCAGTGATGACCAGTGATGAAATCAAGGAAAGGTGATCTGTCAGAGCAGTATCCCTGGGAAGCTGAGGAGGACTGGGATCCAGAATACACACATGGGATCCGGGTTTCGGTAACAGAAGGGAAACTTTAGCTATTGTAGTAGGAAGAAGAAGACTGGATGCAGGTAAGTTTATAGTCTTCTAGAATGATTCCAGATTTTATCCACCCTTCCTTGCTCAGAAGAGCAACCCCGTCCTAATTCTGCACTGCAAAAATCAGATAACAAAGTCAAAGTCTCCACCATCTGATCAGCAAAGCGCTAGATTCTAACTTGTCCAGCTGTTCTCTGGAGGTCAGAGGCCAGATTTTGGATAACCATGCCGCAGGGTAGTAAAGGGTAAATTCTGTTCAGCATCCAGAAGAGCTTCGTTTGCTTTTACTCACATATTGTATACCTGCTGCTACCTCCGTATCAGTCGTTAAAAACTAATTTTGTTATAGTGATGAGGACTTTTAAGTTGTCACTTTTGTTCTAAAAGTCTAAAAATAGGGAAGCAGGCACACAGACTGGGAGAGGACTGCAGTATGTCCTTTCACGATAGAAGAACAAGACAACAGCATAACATGGAAGCCATTTTCTGGTATACTTTTTTTTTTTTTTTTAATGTTTATTGCATAATCTTCAGTGCAATGTCCTGGGATTTTGAGCCACGGCTGGTCTGGCTAGCTGACGCTGACATTTTCTCTTATAAGATACATCTGACAGCCCATAGCTCGCTAGTCATCCAGCTTATGGTAATATTTGTGGACACCTTTGAACTCAATCACACAGCTAGTAAGACCTACCGAAGAAGGAGAAACAGTGACAACTGTTAAATAACACTTGTCTTATTTTTCCACTTTTCTTAGGCGTGAAGTCAAGGGTTAAACGCACACATTAAAAACAGAAAAATGCCTGCTGTTAGGGACAAGTGAGCCGTGGTTCAGTTAAAGGAAGATTTGAAGAAACATCCCATAGTAGAAGATTTTCTCTTCCTAAAATGAAGCAGCATTTAAGGTTTCCACCTACATATGTCAATTCAATTATAAAACAGATTTTTATAAGTCAGAAGCAATAATAGGGTGCTGGGTGAGTGGGGGTGTGTGTGTGTGTGTGCATGAGTGTGTAATTTTTAAATACTCAATGTGCAGATTTTGCACTCCAGAGAATTAATCAAACTGTCAGGCCCAAGACCAAAAACTGAAAAGCACACACAGTGGTATGTCATGGTAACTTAGCAACCAGAGCTGAAGAGGTTAAGACAGAAATTGCTGTCATTTTCTTACATGTAAGAATTTCTACCTTATACTCTCCTTGCTCCCCGCCTCCCAAACACACATTCTGATTCCTCCAGGTGGTAGTTCACTGAATCAAATCTTTTATATATTTTAATGATCTTGTGTTTGACAATTTCTATTTGTGGAGGATAAAAGGAATCACCTAGTGAGTATGGAATTTCAGAGCATCTGTGGATACTTCATTGATCAAGACTCTCAGTCTTTTGTGCATAACACAGGTGTTACCAACTCAACACAATCTCCCATCAGAATGTGAAACATCCATAGATAATGAGCGATTCCCATACAGAAGCATAGCGTTGGAGGGACATAGCCAGTTCCATGATAGGCCCGTTCTGCTGCTAAATGGCAGTCGCCTCTGTCAGGATGACAGGTGTGCAGCAGCCCTGAAGGGCACCACGATAGGGCCTTCCTATGGTAGTTTCTCTAGGTCAAGCAAATTCTGGTTTAACATATAGAAAAGAGCTCTGTACCTCTTGAAGCTTAAGTATAGAAGTATTTGCAAATAAAATATAGAAGGGGGCATTATTAGGGTACTTAAAATGCTGATATATTTAACAGTTTGCATAATACCCCTATTGGCCTTGGATTAGAGAGAAGACGGAGGGATTACTCATCTCCTTCCTCCCGATCTCATCAATGTTGGCCTGTCGTATTGAGCGCTCGTTACACCAGGCTCTTACATCAACAAAAAGAGGCTTATTTGAGGGTATCAATGAGCAAAGGTGAAGTGGAGCAACTGCATAATCCTCGTCCTCCATGCTGACCCTTGGACAGATGGCTGAAAAGGTCATGTGTCTCCTTTAAGGTAGACGTGGCTGGGGGTGGATGGAAAATAGTAATCCCTCTCAACTCTAGCATGATTGTGCTAGATTTTTGGTGCGACTTTTAAAAAGAAAAGGTCAGAATCTCAAGATACTGTGTGGGAAAAAAAGAACATGATTATGCCAACCACCATCATTCCATTTCATGACTTGAGACTCCATTCTTGCGGTGTTCCTGGCCCTGGCCCGGTCCGTTCAACATACTTGCTCCTGCCTCACTGGCTCATCTTTCCCCAAACTGGTGATCTCAGAAGCAGTATTTAATTATTCATTGGGTTATTTAGTCTCCCGATGAGCAGGAACTTGACTATTGGTTCATTGGTTTTTCTTAACGAAAAAGACACAGTGAAAGAACTCTAGAAATAAAAATATTCTGGGCCAGGATTTACTGGAAATAATCTGGCTATTAGGATTTTTTTTTTTTTTTTGCTGTTGCTTTTATTAAATCAGAGTTCTTGCAGTTCATAAAGACGTTAATCATTTTTTAATTTTTTTCCTCATTTCCTATGTAAGCTGGTCTAAGAGACATATGGAAGCCATATATATAAGCAGAGATAGGTGGGAATAAATAAAAGGAAGCAAAGAAAAGCTATGTGGCTTCTTTCTTGTCTAGTTTTGCCCCTTTTTCTATCATTGATGAGGCTGTGGCATGACACCCTTCCTCTCTGTGTGCTCACTATCCGTTCATTCATTTAAGCGGTATTAACTGAGTTCCTTTGGGGTCAAGTTCCACAGTCTCAGAATGAAATAGGTCATTTTCCTTCCCCTTAGAGCTGAAAATAGATATACTTCAAGTTAAGGCATTCCACATCAGCCCCAGGGCTGCGCTTTCTCTGAGCTCTGCTCCGGTAGGAACACCACCCTTGGTCAAAGGACAGCCTGGTCCTCTTGCCTGTCCTCTTGAGTCAGTGACGCTCAAAGGCAGGTGTATGCACTCGCTGGACCGTGGAAGATAACCGCCTGGAGTAGAGAAAGAAACTATTAGAACTTTCCTTAATATCTTTTTTAAATTCAGGGAAAGGAAAGAAATTATGGAATCCTATTAACTTGTTCTCATTTTTTTCCTACTTTTGGAATCACAGGACATTCGTAGCATACGAGGTGCCCAGAAGAAAGAGGAGGGGGCTGCCGCACAGATGGCGAAACGGTAGCATCCTCATTTGCTTTTCAAGTGTTGTAATACTGGACAGCATTTGCCCACTTAAGTGGGCCTGTAAATTGTACTGTCTAGTTCGACTAAACTAACCCTCAAAAATGTACAGCTGCCTTAATATATTCCTGAATAAAAACACCGCTGATTAAAGATGAGAATGCAAGTACAAATGAACACCAAAAATTGATGAAGTTGACAATCTACCTCTCCTGCATATTCTTTTTGCAAATCTTACAAGGAAAAAAACAATGCAATGTTAATGAGGGCTCACACGAAGTTGCCAGAATTTTTAGAAATTAAGAAAATCATTACAACATGGAATTTTTATCCAATCAATGGATGTCATTTGGCTGTGTTTGGTAATGGACTCCGGGGTAAGTAAATTATGTTCCTTATGATGTAAGCTAATACCAGTAAGCTAATAAATATCTGTATATATTCAATATAAATATAAATATATACTTATATATTTTATATATATAAAATTTACGAATAAATGTGTGCATTTATTGGAGTGCATATTCAAAAATAGTTAATCACATGCATCCATGACCAGCTTTAAGCCCTCATGCTGGAGGTCCTTTTCTGATTTAGTGACCGCTGCAGGGACACGGACTCTGTAGGCTGAGCCACCTTGACTCATCTGGCCCTTGAACCAGTATTGATCTGCTTGGCCCTTTGTTCGCCTGTCTTCTCCTGACCAGAACAGATTATGTATCAAATCCTAAGGAAAACCTTTTGATTTTAATGAGAAGAATCATTTCATTGATGCCTCCTCAAACCTGCATCCTGCTAAATTTGGAATGTATCTTTTCTCTATGGCCTTTCCCCATTTTTGCCTCCAAAGGCTGTCAGCCATACTTTGTCTTTAAGTGTGGCTGGATCATTTTCCTTCAATAAATACTTACTGACCATCTGCTAGGCTCCCTTCTTTGTAGCAGCGCTCTGTGCAGTTCCTCCAACAGGTGCATGAGGCCAGGTGACATTTTCGGGGGGCCCCCATACTCATGCAGCAATCCATAAGCATATAACACACAGGCCATGGGTCCCCACAGAGAGGTCAGTGGCCACCCCCCCATGGATGCCTCATTCCCAAAGCCCATTTCTGTGGTCTCTCGTCTCCGAGATGGCCCGCCTGCTGTTGGTTTGCAAATCCCCTGAGCAGCTAGGTGATATCTGAAGCTGGCCTGCCAGCCCCTAGGGCAAGAAGAGACCGAAGAAAAAGGCAGGCCCCCTCCAGATCTGTAGGGGACAGGTTTCATAAGCAAGGGAACTCACCTCCAAGACTTGTGTTGGGTGGCCACAAGCTGAGGGGATCTCCATAAGCACCAGACAGAAGCATAAGTTTATGTGGAGGCCCTAATCGGTTTCAGTCATGTGTACTGTCGGGTGGTCTGAATAAGATATTGCTCTCTCAAGTCTGCCTCCTTGAAAATGGCTCTGGCTGCCGAGATAGTGGGTGGAGCCTACAGTCCAAGGACAGGGGAGGGGGAGGAGCCTCTGATTCCCTGGGCCCCTCTCAGGTCCACCAGAGGTCATGCCCTCCCCATAACCTCTTTCAACAGTCAGGGTTTCAGGATCTCACATTACTGGTATTTGGGGCCAGAAGATACTTTGTTGTGGGGACTGTCTTGAGCACTGTAGCTTATTTGGCCACTTCTCCTGCTTCTACCCACTAGTTGCCAGTAGCAAGCCCTCCCCGCCTAAGGAAAAGTGTCTCCAGACACCGCCAAATAGATTTTGGAGGGCAGAGTCACTCCTGGTTGAGAACCAACTCTTTTCAAGGCTGAAACACAAAAGAGCAGATGTCTAAGGTAAGAAATATTAGTCAGGGAGGATTTACACAGGGCTACCTGAGAAAGCCACCCTTGAGAAGGAGGTATGTAAGCTGCCACCTGAAGACTGAGAAGAAGCCAGTCTCCTCATGTGGATGGGGAAGAGCTTTCTAGGTTGCAGAGATAGCAAGTGCAAAGGCCCTGGGTCTTGAGCGTGCCGGACTCTGGGATCTGACAGGGCCAGAGTTGCTAAAGTACAGTGGTAAGAAGGAAGCCTGGAGATGTAGGCAAAGTCAGGATTACCTGGGCTCCGGGGCGCCTGCGTGGTTAAGTTGGTTAAGCGTCTGCCTTTGGCTCAGGTCATGATCCCCGGATTCTGAGATCAAGCCCCGCATTGGGCTCCTTGCTCAGCAGGGAGCCTACTTCTCCCTCTCCCTCTGCCTGCCCCTGCCCCTTGCTTGTGTTCTCTCTCTCTCTCTCTCTCTCAAATAAATAAATATAAATATAAATATAAATCTTAAAAAAAAAAAAAAAAAAGAAGATCACACAGGCCCAGTACTCCACTGTGATAATCAGTTCTGGGGAAAAGTCCTGATCTGCAGCCATTCTGTGCTCATTCTGTGAATTTCGAAGAAAAATGCCACATAGCCTTGTGGAGCTTTTCAGGAAATGGTAATATTGGAAGTTATAGATTAGTTAATCTTTCTAATAATTGAAGACATTCACCCTTTGAGCCTGAAAGCTGGGACTAGTGACACACGCATGCACGCGCGCACACACACACACACACACACACAGGTGTAGAATTCACTTTCTGGGGTCGAGGGTTGGCTTCTGCAATACACAGACTATTAGTTAATTTAGAAGTAGATCTGGAATATTCAGAATCCTTGGGTGTTGCTTGAAATAAAAAGTTAGAGAGGGGAGAAAATTGAGATGTTTACTTCTACAACTCAGAAAATGCATTTGCCAATTCCTCCCAGAAAATAGTTGAGAAATTAATCTGTTGTGTTCCAATTTGCATAATTAACTTTGCCTAACCCCAGATCTCTAAATTCACCTGCTTTTCTAGAGAAAGGTATTGGCTTGACAGCTTCAACTATTTGGGCCTCAGTTCCTTTCTCTATAAAATGCTAGGATTTCTAAGACCTATTCAATGCCTAAAATGTTTTAATTCTCTGCTCTTTTCTATTTTGCTCCCTCCCAGTAAATTTTTTTCCACGACATCTTCATGACCGACCATGTAGAATAATTGGAGAAAAGTTGTTCTTTTTAATCTCCCTTGTGTGGATTACTTGGATTTGAGTTTGAGAAGATACATAGTACCACACTCTCTTTCATAACTCAATTTCTTTATCAAAACCGAAGGTGAAACTGGCAAGTGCCTTTGGCCCAGCATCCAGCCAAAGATATATCCAGGAGCAATTTGCTGAAAAGAAATAAGAAACTTTCTCTTCTGCCAAACTTCCTCATGCCTGCTGCTCTTGAAAAGCTATTTCTACAGAAAAAAAATTCTATAAACACAGATATAAAAAGCAACAGTTGCCTCTGTTCAACTTCCCATCACATGTGACCTAATTTTTCAATCCTCTGTGATGTCTGGACCCTTGTTACCCAGCAAGAGCCAAAGCAAACTGCTTTCAAGAGTCTCCATCTTTTGTCTGTTTGCAAACCATACCCAGTTTGCCCATTAGGCGGACATCTGGCACGGAGACCCCAGCACAGCTTCCTCGTGGAGCCTCATTCGAAGACAGGGACCAAGCTGTACTCTGTCAGAACGCATCTGAAGATGTAGAGGTCGGTGTCGGGTGGGATAAATGAGCTGGTTTCTGACATGAGGACCAAACAGAAAACATTTTGGGACAATGGGTGGCCTGAGGCTGATACTGTTTTCCGGGGAAGAAGGGTAAAGAGTACGGTCATCTACCGACTGCCCTTGGAAAAGCCCTTGCAAGGGGAAAGTGTGTGTGTGTGTGTGTGTGTGTGTGTGTGTGTGTGTGTGTGTGAAAGATGGAGAGAGAGAGAAGGAATGTGAGCATGTAACTAGAAACTGAAAGCTAGAGACCATCATCAAATCATTCTAACAATAATTCCCCTAGTCCTTCAGACCCTTCTTAAAATCTTTAAAAGAACTATTTTTTGCAAGAAAAACATGGACTTCTAGTCTATTTTGCTATCATTTGTACCTGCTCTTTGCCATAGTCATTGACTGCAACTTCTTCCTGACATTTTGGACAAAACCAGTGTTTTTGGAGCCATATTAAAAATTCTGTATGAGGATGCTCTTGTACTCTGGGGTAGAAAATTCTGCTGATCTCCTTTGCATGCATGAGAAATTTAGGAAGCCTGGAGTTGCTTAAACTTGCAGTAATATTCTTGATGATTTACACACTCTAATAAAAATACTACCTGGACTGGTTTATTATTGCAGTGTAATAGATAATCCTGAACCATAGTGGATTAAAGCAACATGCGTTTACTTGGTTCACGTTCCGTGGGTTGGAAATTGAAGCTGCTTTACCATGTGGTTCTTCTGGCCTTGGCAGGGCTTCCTGTGCAATCAAATGCATGCCAGCTAGGCAGCGCTGCCGCTAGGGTTGTCTGGCTGTTGGCAGGACGGATGGTGACAAGTGAGCGACAATGCTCTCATCTTCCAGGAGGCTAGCCCAGGCATGTGTAGTGCAGTCACAAGGGTCCAAGAGAGCAAGCAGAAGACCTTAACTCAGAACTGGGACAGTATTTATTAACCCAAAGCAACCCACAAGATAAGGCTCCATTCCTCAGGTAGGGAACTAGACTCCACGGATTGAGAGAAGGCGCTGCAACGTTACCTTGAAAAGGCTGTGGATACAAAGAGCGGCCATTTTTGCCATCTCCCTCACTACTCAATGCGGGCACACCTCAGAGCTATTGCTGGTTTGCTTCCAGACCCCTGCAATAAGGGGACTATCACAATAAAGGGAAGCAAATGAATTTTTTGGTTGCCCAGTGCATATAAAACTTATGTTTACCTTATAACGTAGTCCAATATGTATAAAAAACATACATACCTTAATTTAAAAATATTCAATTGCTAAAAATTGCTAACCATCATGGGAGCTCTCAGTGAGTTGTAATCATTGATCACAGATCACCTTAACAAAAATAAGAGTAATGAGAAAGTTTGAAACATTGCAAGAATTTCCAACATGTGACAGACACAAAGTGAGCAAATGCTGTGGTAAAAAATAACTGCAATAAATTTGCTCGATGAACAGTTGTCACAAACCTTCAATTTATAAAAAAACACATTATCTGCAAAGCACAATAAAGCAAAATTCAATAATAAAACACCTCTGACCATGCTAAGTGACTGACATCAATTTTCACCGATTTTTGCAAGAACCCAGTTTGTTAAGTATAATTTTCCTATTGTAGAGTTGAAGAAACCAAGATTTAGAGAGACTAAGTAGCTTGGCCAAGATCATAAATAATAAGCAGACCAGCTTTGGACCAGGATTTGTGTGTACGTGACCTGAAATCTTCCTCTTTTTCTACTCCTACTTGATATATTTCTCTATTTTCATACTTATCAAATTCCGTTATCCAATTCTAGCATCTTTATTCCTCTATCTCTTTTCGAAAATCTCATTTGACTTTATTATTGCATCTATATAATTTATTAGTGTTCTTTTATTAAAAGAAAATTTAAGAGTTGCTAGATTTGGTAAAGACTGGAACTAAATATTTTAGTCTTAAATAAAACTTAGATGGTAGTCTACGCTATGGATGTATTTCATGCAGAAAAATATTTCCTGGCTATGGTCCAATCTTCATGAATACACTGGAGTCTAGGAGTGGGGGGATGTGAGGGTCCAAGAGATGGGGAGATATAATTAAGAGGATGAGAACAAAGAGAATGAGTGTTCTAGAATGGATGTGAAATTTTGGTGGTTCTTATATCTTCACTCTCCCTTGGAAAGGTCCTCCAGGACGAGTGCCTTGACACATGGTAGAGGGAAAGAGCCATGTCCTGGCAATCAGAACAACTTGCATCCCGCGGCCCCTTGCATGACTAACGAGTTGTGTTAAGTTGGTACATCACTTTAGTTCTCTAAACCTCAGTTTCTTCACTAATAAACCAAGAATGTTACAGTCATAAGCAACCTTGGATATAAACTATTCCCGCATTTTGATTCACTGCACGAGGACACGTGCAAGAGAGACTTCCGGGGCTGAAATTCGGCCAGCCTTCTAAGCTAGGCTCTCCCTATTGGAACAAACTGCTGTCTTTCCCAAATTTTTTAAAAAGTCCACTTTCAAAAAGAATGTGAATGTTCCATGCCGTACCCAAAGGGATGCCTTTTTAAATTCTCATAAATTTCTGTATGGTTAGCCTTTGTATTGCCGTTAATGGTCTCTACTCATTGTCTCCAGGAAAATGGGAGTGAGACCTGCACAAGTGTTAAGCTCTCCTCCTGAACCATGGATTAATATAATGACCATTGCCTTCTAATTGAGTACAAGCACGTGGTGACAGTAGCAATGCTTCATCCTCGTAAAAGCATCACCTAACGTTCACTCATTGTTAGTGACATTCTCCCCCCTTATACCTGATGTCTGAGATTAACTTCCTTTTGGAAGGAACAAGTCAAGAGAAGGTCTGAGGGGAATGTTTAGGGAAACATGGGTCAGGCAACTTCTGTTCTAGGCCTCAGGAGAAACACTCTTTGCCTTGATGTCTTTTCTGACTTCTCATCATCAGAGGAATAAGACCATATCGTTTCAGATGAGATCGGGCGCGTTCAGGGTGGTATGGCCATAGACAGACCTTATCATTTCAAATAAAGGCCTGTGTTAGGGGATGAGAGCATGAAGGAGGCTGTTTCTGGTGGTGGGAGGGGATGCTTTAGAATGGCCACACACGAAGAATCCTCAGACCTGGCAGATGCCCAGCCAGGCACATCAGAATTGGGGCTCTGTACTGTGTGTGGTACCCGAACATTAGCTTTTAAGAAGAATATTTATTTGCTGGTTTTGTGCCCTTTGCAGATTTCACTCAGGAATCTGTGACATCAGCAGACACCTCCCTATAAGCTTCACAGTGTCAGATCCTGGTCAGTTTGGGCCCAAGTAATGTACGTAACTATTCAGAATTACCTGTGTAAACTATGAGGATAGTCTTATCCCCTGGGATCCCTGCTAATGGTAAACTTTGTCACATCTATGGGCTAAGCATTTCCATTTTTTAATTTGCTTTTACTATCTCTAGTTACTCCTTTGCTTACAGGGCGACAAGCTAGCAGAAAACCAATACAGAGTTAATATTCTACTTCTGAGATTTGCGGTAATGTTTTCTTCCAAAACCAAGTACTTACTTTTGAATAATAATGATAATAGTAGCTGTTACTGTGTTAGTCTACAGGGACTACCATTACAAAATAAACTTTATTTTCTTACAGTTCTAAAGGCTAGAAGTCTCACATCAAGGTGTCAACAGGATTGGTTTCTTCCGAGGTCTCTCTCCACGGCCTGCAGATGGCTAGTATCTCGCTGTGCCTTCACATGGTTGGTCTTTGTGACCAAGTGCCCCTGGGGTCTTCCATTCTAATCTCTAGACATAGCGGGTCAGTGCCCCCCCAAAGACCTCATTTTAATTTTATCACCTCTTTAAAGACAATATTTTCAAATACAGTTACATTCCGGGGTACTGGGGGCCAGGGCTCCAATATATAAATTTTAGAAAACACAATTCCACCTCTAACAATCAACATTCTGTTTTTCACCAGATACGATTCTAGTCACTTAATACAGATTCAAGGCAGGGTGTCTCAAACACAGCTCATTCCTCATCAGGGTGGGTAGGAGGCTGTCCTGTGCGTGGCAGTGTGTTTAGTATCATCCCTTGATTGGGCCAGCAGATGTCAGTTGCACCTCCCACCCAGCTACTGACCCCCAAAAATGTCTCCAGACATTATTAAATCCTCCCTGGGAGACAAAACCGCCCCTATTAAGAATCCTTTATTAAGTCTAATCTTTAGCACAACGTTGCAAGTTACCTTTTAATATCCCCAATTTATAGAGAAAGATACTGAGGTCAAGAGAAGGTGAATGATGGGTCAAAGTCACGTGGAGACTAACTGGCAGAGCCAGGATTTGAACCCTGGTTATTTTTTTATAACATTAAGCTGCTCGTTAGGGGCTGCCCTCTACCTCTTCAACCTTCAACTGTCTCTAATCTAGTTAACTCAAGCTCTGAAACACTGGTCTCAGACTAATCAGTAGCTAACCATTTGATGATACTTTTTAATCTCTTTGTGAAAGTCCAAGCTATAAATTGCTTTCCCCAAATACAGACCTATTGGTATTGCTGATTGTCAACTTGACATCACACTAATGGTCCTTAACAGGGAAGCCCCGCTGGCTTAGTCAGTAGAACATGCGATTCTTGACCTCACGGTCATGAGTTCAAGCCCCATGTTGGGCATAGAGCTTACTTTAAAAAAATAAATAAGTAAATATCAAAATGGTCATTAATAATTGAGAACTGGACTGTAGAATACTCTTCAAGAATAATAGATTTTAAATCCTCGCTGAATCCATCACGCCTACAACGTGTGCCAGCCAATTTTAAAGAAGAAAAAAGAATCAGAGAATTTGGGATATTGGCCTTTGACTCCACAAAGAACTAGGAACAGAATTAAAAGGTTTACGTTCTGCCTTGTGAGAAATTGTTTAAATATTTAAAAAGCTTGCACAGTGCACCCCAGATAATGCGACAACTTCACAGTGATGTCCATTTTCTCTTAAGAGCCTGTGGGCTCATCACATCTCACCTGAACTTCTAATAACCTCCAGAGAGGAGAGAAAACTAACCGATTGTGCAAGCGTGTATACTGTGGTGTTCTGGGAGAGGTCCCTTCCTTACTCGCAAGAGGTAATCTTTGCTTCCCTACCACGAAGCACAAGACTTGATTAACTTTATCCTAGCATACCAATAAATGTTGTATTGGCCATAAAAACCATCAGCTCTAGTATAAATCCAACTCCAGTATTTGATTCCTTGACCTTCCATGTCAGAGAGTCCCACAAGCAAGCTACATGCCCTGTGAAGTGTCTCCTTTTTATTGGCTCTAAATTTACCATCTCATCACTTTGCAGCTCCTACGCTCATCGTGCTATGAGACGACGTAAAAAAGGACCGTTCCAGAGACCTTCCTATTTTGGGACATCTTTATCTATCCTACTCTGACTGTTCCCTCGGCCCCAGCTCTTCCATATGGTAATGAATCTCCTGGGGCAGATGTGATTTTTTTTTTTTTTAATACAGACTTGAAGCAAATGAGAGAGAATGTTCGCTTCAATTGAGAATGATACCAAGCCGAATCCTCTGGAATATTATTTTCACTTTAACAGTTATTTTATTATAAATATAATAATTTACCTTAAAAAATTTCTAATCCCCATTGTTCGTGCCACAGTTTTTAAGGGTGCTATCTAACAGAATGAGCTTTGGAGGTAAATTAAAAAAAAAAACTATTCATAGATACTGCTAGTAAAGTCATTGTTTATTTATAGGGCTATATATATTTTTTTTTATTTATTTATGTGACAGAGAGACAGCCAGCGAGAGAGAGAACACAGCAGGGGAGTGGGAGAGGAAGAAGCAGGCTCATAGCGGAGGAGCCCGATGGGGGACTCGATCCCAAAACGCCAGGATCACGCCCTGAACCGAAGGCAGACGCTTAACGACTGTGCCACCCAGGCGCCCCTATAGGGTTATATTTTAAACAGTATAAAAATCTTCCTATCCCTATTCCTCTACCTCTTGAAGAGGCTTCTCCTTTTACTGTTTTGAAATTTTTATTTCCATTTTATCACAGTTTTTTTTTTTATTATTATCAATTTTACCAAGGAAAGATAAGGCATACTGGTCACTCTTGCCTAGGAACATCTGTGCCTATGATTCTTCACCAAAGTGTGTCAAAATCATTCCTGGGGATTTTCCTGAACTATGCCCCATGATTCTTCTCCCTGCAGAGATGCACGTACACTCCGACATGCTGCAAATCACAGAGTTACTTTTACCAAAGACAGCACATTGTATCTCTCGGTATGTCGGGGCTGTAAAATAATATTGAGAACCACTGGTCTGTGTTAAAGAAAACGTATTTTGTGGAGTGGGATTTTTTAGAAGACAAAATTTTAGGTTTTTCCCTGGAGTACTCTACCCTCTTTGTATATACCCATACACATGCTGTTGTCTCATCTGGGCTGTCCTCCTCTGATGTTCCTATTTGTCTTTAAGTATCTGGTCAACTGTCTCCACTCTGGAACACCTGCTCCAGGCGACCAGGTGGAGTTGCTGTACTGGCCTGTGTGCTCTCATGGCACCTTGAGATGAGTTGAAACCTTATACAAAACATACAGAACTGTCTCAGAGTCTGTCTCTTCTGTCACTAGACTTTCAGATTTTGACATTTAAAGATGACAGGGAGATCTATATCCTTCATACAAAGAAACATGCCCAGCGTTTAGAGGGCGCTCAACCAATGCCCATGAATGAATGGATGGAGATGAAAGAATGAATGAACAAATGAAAACAATTGAATGAATGACACTTTAGGGAAAGTATGGACTAAGAGAGAATTGAGAAATGTATTGTGTGGACAAGCGTGAGCAACATGAACACAATATGAGGGGTCCTAAACACACAGCCGAAGTAGAAGACTAAAGACACATTTGCTTCACAAATCTGCCTCTAGCCAGTTAGAGGAGGACCACAGGCAAGGAAAGAATTGCTTTACTTTAAGCCCCACAGTGTCAATGTTGTTTCTTTAACCTGCCAGCCTCCAGCAGACTGTTCTCATTTTGGGTGAGAGAGTAAATAGTAATATTTCACCCCACTTAGAAGTACTGAGATAGATGATAGATGATAGATAGATAGATAGATAGATAGATAGATAGATAGATAGATGATAGATAGATGATAGATAGATAGATAGATAGATAGATGATAGATAGATAGATGATAGATAGATAGATAGATGATAGATAGATAGATGATAGATAGATAGATGATAGATAGATGATAGATGATAGATGATAGATACAGAGACACATAGATACATAAATACATAGATGGATAGGTATAGAGATATATATTGGTTGGGGGGGGATTTTTTGTTTTTTCTCCAGCCCCAACACGACAAGACAGAGGAGATGTCACCGGCAATGGGTTGAAAATATTAAAGATGTTTCGAAAATTTGATGAAAGCTTCAGGGTAAATGTTATTTTAACGTCAGACGCTGCAGCAACAAGAAGACTAAATCCTAGAATTTATGAAAAAATAATGAAAAGGATTTGAGAATGCTGTTGTTCCTAATAATAATTTTTAAAAAAAGAATAATGTTGTCAGTTAAGTCAGTCAAAACTGAAACAGCCTCACAGACCCCCATAAAGAACAGAGTCCCAAGAGCAGATGGAGACTTCTTCTGCTCTGTGCATGGTGACAGAGGGGAATGTTCTCTCCCCCTTTACCTTGCTAATCGAATAAATGCCAGGGCAAGACTCGGGGCTTTGCAGGGCGTGCACACTCACACACTCACACATACACACGGCCAAATTCCTTCAATCTTGTTGGACTTTGCAGATAATTACTTACCCAGCTGCCCAAGGCTAGTGAAAATTGAGATGGTCCTCACCATTGGGAAAGACAATTTGGTTCCTCCTGAAAAATATTTGAAATATGCGTGTGAACTTTCCCTCCATGGCTACTTCTCATCCAGATACCCTGTTTTCATTCTTTGAATCCCAGAGCACCTTAAAAGCCAGTTGAGGGGCGGGGGGACAAAGTCGGCCAAGTCACAAATTAGGAGAAACTTCTGTTTAGAGAAACTTTGGATAAAATTACACATACCTGCATGAGGCTTGAAACCGGAAAACAAAGGAGAGGACACAGGGACCAAACACTCCAGTTTGGGAAGAGCACAAGGAGCATGGAAGCAGGCAACCAGAGAAGGTGAGAAGCACAATGATTCAGAAACATTTGTGGGTTCTCCTCCACATCCCTAACAGCAAGTGGGTATTTGGATTGAAATGGCAAAGGGGGGCTTTTCCCCCTCTCACCTGCTCGAGCTCCTGTCTACAAATCACAGAACTGGGCAAAATACCTTGCTAGAATTTGTGTTAAATCATTATCACAAAATTTAATAGAGGGATGACAAACTCATGGCATTGAGGTGTCCCTGTCAGAACTCAAATTCTCAGATATGGTCAAAACTCATTTTGCTTCTCTGTTATCTGGCTGTTTCTTGAAATCCTCTTGAGAGAATGTGTGACTTTTGGAATGACTTGGTGGATGGTGAAATAAATGGAATTTGTGACTATGCCCTCTCTCCGAGGCACGCTGCCCGTGCTGAAGAATTGAGCAAACTAAATCTGAAATGGGTCTAGGAGTGAGCACCAACAAAAGGGAAGGAGTCCAGCGTAAAGAGCACCCAGGTGGTGGCATGCCCTGTGATCCGTCAATGACCGTGGCAGACACTGCTCTGCTCTTGCCAAAACGGCTCCGGTTTTCCTCATGGACACAAGCTACGTTACAGTTGCCAGCCTCCTTTGCTGTGAAATGTGGCCACAGGACAGAGTACTGACCAACGGGATGTGAGTAGAAGTGATATTTGCCATTTCCATGCCAGCTCAGAAAAATGAACTCTTGCCCTGCGTCCTGGCTGAATGAAGGAGACACGATGGAAGCATCCGGAGAAGGGTGCAGCCACATGGTAGATACTGGACCCCCGAATGGCCACAAGAATGCCTCTCCCTGACGGCAAACACAGGCACTGGACCCTGTGTGGGGCTGAAACGTTTATGTGTTAAACTGCTTGGATTTAAGGGTCTGTTAGCGTAGTGTGACCTCATAGATGTTAACCTGATTGACTAGGCTTAGGTTAAATCTCGTGGCTTCAGTTTCTTCATCTGGAAAAAGCGGCTGCTCTCTGCCTTATTCTTGTTAGCACAGTTTGGGGAACTAGCAAGTGAAAGAACATACTTATCAAAGTTTTGGAACATGTGAAGTGGGATACGAGGCATTATTGTGTCGTACCCTAACACAATCTCCTCGCGTCCGACATTTTCACTCTTCCATCTGCCATCCTGGCAGGCTTCACCCACAGCCCAGCCTCTTCTCTGCAGTGGAGGAAGTTGATTGCCAAACATAGCTAGGAGACGGGAAATTCCTGCTTAGTCATTCTTTGGTGACCATGGTGAAACTTAATGGTAAATGGATTCACCAGATTCCTTCCTGACAGTAGGTTTTAGTTTTGTTTGTTTGTTTGCTCGTTTTGCGAAAGACAAGTAAGAAAGCAGATTACTTCAGACACATAACAAGGGCACCATTGCTCATCAAGAAACTTTCCAAGACCTTTTTTCCAGGGGTGAGAGTAAGCAGGGTCATCTTCTCTGGTTGCTGCCAGGACATGGGAATAGGCAAGGCAAAGACCACCACGTGATCTTAACCAAAGCAGGCATCTAGGAGCAGCAGAAGGAGAGCCAGTCACAACAGTAGCGAATGAAGTGGAAGCTACTGTGATTACATTTGAGGAAAGCGAAAAAGTATACTTAGCTTCCAAAATGTTTCCCATGTTGGCACCGAATAGTGGCCAATGCTTTCTGCGGCACGCGTGGGGGTTCAGGCTCCATGAGTCCTTTGTTGAAACGCATAGGTTATCTTTGGGAGGATCGTACTCGAGCCTACTCCCAGGTAATTAAGGCTGAAGTATCTTAGAATGCATCTAATTCTTTCTTCTCCTGTTTGCATATGTGACCCAAGGTGAGAAATAGTTTGTGCAGTGCCACGCAGTCAGCCCCAGAAAGTCCAGATCTTCCGATTTCTTATCCAAAAGGCTTTTTAACTCACTATACTCTGCTCTCCAGAGAGTAGTAATATTCCGAAAAGCAAGAATAAAAACAGCATCCTTTCTCCTTAAGTCTGCCGGTATTTCTTCTGTGTCTACAAATACCAAAGCATCATCTAATGTCCTCGAACATCTTACATAGTTGTTCGCTTTGGCAGGGAGGAGACTCGGTGGTAGAGGTGAGGGACAAAAGCTACCATACATTTCCTTCTATGTTCAGTACATATGAACAGTGTAGAGAACAAATTTACCCTACAGATATAGGAAAGCTCTCACTTGGTAAGAGTCACATGGTAAAACATATCAAAGTATAAGCATTGGATTTGTTTGACAGCAATTAGCCTTTTGCATCTGCCATAGAGAGGCGGTTAGAATAGAATGAGCTGGGATAAAGCAGGTGAAATAGAATTACACCACTGGTGGGTAGATGCAGGACATAAGCCACAATGAAGAATTGTGTCTCTTGGCTTTTGGCTGCTACAGGCTAAAGTTCCAAAGACATGGCCACATCACTGCAGATGCGTCCTATAACAGAAGGCCACATGTACACATATTCACACTGACAGTGTGCCAAGCAGACTGCCTTATCTATCTTCCTTCCCAAACTTGCTCCACCCAGATCTTCTCCATCTTGGTTAATGCCAAACAGCAATATTGCTAAGAACACACACACACACACACACACACACACACACACACACACAGAGCTTAGATTTGTCCTAACTTCTCTCCTTTTTTTTATATACTCCATATCTAATCTGTCATCAAATCTTGTCAATTCTACCTTCAATGTATGTCCCAAATCTGACTAGTTCTTATCACCTCTACTCCAATCCAAACCACCATCTTCTCTTGCTTGGACTTTTTGCAACTTCTTCAACCATCTTTGCATTTCTGCTTCTGTCACTGTCCATCAACCCCAACCAGAATAAGTCTGTGAAAACATAGGTCAGATCTCATCATCTCTCACTGCTCAAAATCCTCCAGCACTTCCCATCTCTCTTAGATCGAAGCCAAGGTACTTACAACAGCCCATGAAGCCACACCCGCTCTGTTGCCCTCTTGCCTCTCCAGCTCCGTCTGCTATTCCTCTATCCCTCCCTCCTTCAGCTGCCCTCACACTGACCTTTCTCCTACTCCTCAGCCATGCCCTTCACTCTGCCATCTTCAAACACCGCATGCTTGCCCTTCCTTCTATCTGGCGCACCTTCTCCTGGATAGTCTCATGGCTTGCCCCCTCACCTCTGGCCTTTTCTCTGAAGTCACCCCCTTGGTAACTTATTCACCAACAACTACATTTAAAATGGAAACCTGTCCTCTCACCCCCCTCACCTTCCCTATCTACACTTCTGTGCTGAACGATTCTCCATTCTTCTTGTCATCCTCTCGTGTAGTCTATTATTAATTTTGTAAGTTGTCAGTCTCACCTCTCTAGAACGTAACCTGTGTGAGCGCGGGGATTTTTGTCTGTTTGGTGGGTAGTGGTATCCCAGCACTTAGAATAATACCTGATAGACACTCAAAAAAAGATCTATTGAATGAATAAATGAGGGAATGGATGAATGAGAAGTTAAGGAATAGAGGGAAAGCTTAGTATATTTTGGGATTTTAGCAAATCGTTATTTTTCTGCTATTCTCCATACTTTAGGGCAATGAGTTATGTAGTGGGAGCCTCCAGATTGGAAAGATAAGCAAAACCATCTTCTTTTATTGGCACAGTATGGTTGTTACTGCTTTTTATTTAATTTAACGCCATGAGGCAGCTCACGGATGTTATTGCTCACCATTCCTCCTGCCCCCGTTTGTCTTAGACTTGGCTGATTTACACATTTACCTTACCTGCCTGGTGCTTGAAGGCATTTGAGTTTGTGACCCTGCTAATTTCACTTTAAAGACTGCTCTGTAGAGCAATGTTTCAGAAGCCGAAGTCATAATTCGTTGATTCATTTATGTGACTCGAGCATTTGTCATGACCTGGGCTAATGCCAGGGCACCAAAGGTGAAGACGTCCCTTCCTCCAATGCTGGAAGTTAAATGGGGCTGTCACAGGAAGCCCAACTCCCGCACCCAGCAGACCCTTTGACTTCACACAAGAAGCCCTCTTCTCTCCCCCAGAAAGGTACATTTCAGAGATGCCATCATGCCAACATATCGTCAGGTAATTCCTTTCTTCCTCTCACTCTCCTGGCCCATATATATTTTTTCCATCTTAACTAAATAGACTTCTCTCTGAGGAGTCTGGTCCAGGCCAAAATCTTCTGTGTGACGTTGGAAGCCCAACGAGGCTTTGTCTGTCGGTCCTCATGGGGGAAAGCATCCCTCCCAATCCAGATTTGGTGCACAGCAAATGCATTGTAGTTTTTCAGAAAGATGTGTGGTCAAGGACTGGTTGCCCACCCCCACTGCCGGGCCTGGTCCAGTCAAGCTCATATGCACATCTACATTCCTAGCCCAGGGGCCTTGACTGAGGTACTTTCCTCCACTTTGGCTCAGTACCTTTCTACTCCTGGTCCTGCCCCCCCCGGTCCTGCATGAGCCCATAAAAGGGACAGGAATCTTCTGTTTGGAGTTCCTCAGTAGTGAGATGATTTCCTTTGTCTGCACTGCTTCTGCCTGACCCTTGCTTGTTGCTGTTCTGTGGGGGGAAAAGGAACACTAGGAAGTCAGCATTTCCTTTTGCTTCCTGGTTGCACTGTGATTATTTTTTGACCCTCTATATCCAAGAAGGTAGTGGGAAACTAATCCTGACTTCTAATTCTCCTGTGTTCCCCTACTTCTTTCCCTTCTCCCTCCCTTAATATCTTGGGACCAGAGGAAGGCCAAGAATTCTCTTGCCTTTTGCTTACCATTTTGGAGACTATGATTTTTCGCTTATGTTTAATAATCCTTCCTACTTTGGAATAAATCCTGTTCACTGGAAACCACTAATGCCTTCCAGTTGTACCTAGAATGGCATGTAAATCCCTTATGGATAATCATACCCTCAAAGTTCTGGTCCTCACTTCTCGAACCTTACCTCCTAATAGTCTCCACCTCGTTCATTCCATGTCAGCCATGCTAGTCTTTCTGAAACAGATCAGAATCGTTCCTGCCTCAAGGGTTTTGTACACATTTTTACCTCTGCCTAAAATGTGTTTCCCCAGCTCCTAGCATGGCTGGCTTCTCATGCCTCAGATCAAACGTCACCTCCTTAGAATTGTGCTTTTACTGATGTGTCCTTCACCCAGACATTCTTAATTTCAGTATCTTGCTTTGTTTTTATAACCGTTGTCACTACCTTAAAATATGTTGTTCATTTATTTTGTCATCCATTACTAGAATGTAGCTCTCATTTACTTCATATTCCAGGGCTCAGGACAGGACATAGATAAGTACGCTTTCTTCCTGTCCTCCATGTTGACATCCGCCAGCGTCCAGGTCGTTCATTGTGCTCCTAATGCTCTGAGTGTGTGTCCAGGTCACATTAATGGGCTATTCAGTTCTGCATTGTACAGTTCCACGAATTCCTCTTCTTAAATGTATTTCACCATTACTCTGTCTCAATGAGCCATTCTGAGAACCGTAATTTGCCATCATCTCCAACTTCTAAAATCATCCTCTCTTAGACAACAATTACCTATCTTTCTACCACACCCCCCTCTCAATTCCGACTGATTCTTTCCTTGAAGCTCTTATTGATTTCCGACCCTGAATCCTTTTTCTCCTACTTCCTGATAAATCTTCTCAATCCATTTCCTCTCTCATCTGCTTGGAACTCATGACTAAACATTTCAATGTGCTCTCTCAAGCTTTGAAAAGATACCTTTGTTACATGCCTGTACATTGGGCTTCCCTGGCAATGCACTTGGACTTGCAATATCAACGCAATGAACTTCACAATGACTGTATTCTTTTTTTCCTATCCTGTTTCAGGGTAGAGAGTACAGCTCTGTTTGGTAATCCTTTAATTCATCTCTACCATGCCCTTTCTCATTCTTCAAAAACAGATAGATCCTCCTCTTTCCTCAAGCTTCCAGCTAGTCCCTCATGCTGTGCATAAGACCACACCTTTTCTATTGAAAAAATAAACGATAAACTTGATTCCATCAGACATAGGTTATTTCAACTCCTTACCTCCTTAGCTCCAAACTTATCTAAGCCATCTCCCGCCTTTGTCTTCTTCCGAGCTATCTCAGAATAGAAAGTGCACGGGGCGCCTGGGTGGCACAGCGGTTGAGCGTCTGCCTTCGGCTCAGGGCGTGATCCCGGCGTTGTGGGATCGAGCCCCACATCAGGCTCCTCCACTATGAGCCTGCTTCTTCCTCTCCCACTCCCCTGCTTGTGTTCCCTCTCTCACTGGCTGTCTCTATCTCTGTCAAATAAATAAATAAAATCTTTAAAAAAAAAAAAGAATAAGAAGTGCACAATTTATTCCTGCATTTTTCAGTACCTAGTGCACTTTTGGATAGGCATTTTTTTTCTATTGATTGAATAAATGAAACAACAGCAGATGGGCAATTCAGAAATTTATTAGCAGAAAGTGGGATATTTAATATTCTGAAGACTAATACAGATGTGCTCAGACAGATCGGTGGTCTAGAATAGAACAAAGCTAAATACTAAATCCTTTTGACTTGGTAACATTAGTAGGAGCACTTAGCCCTGCTGTCACACTGGGTCATATGTGACTGCATCGTTTAACAGATACCACCTGGGCCTGGAGTCGGGAAACACAGTTTCTAATCTTAACTTTGCTACCAGCTGTCATTAGCACTCTAGACTTCAGTAACTTCATCTGAAAATGAAGGCCTGATAGGCTCTAGTTTCTCTTCTGGCTCTAAAAGTCTATGATTCTTTTATTCCCTTGTCACTGTGTCAAATTGACAGCTAACAGTGAGGACTTCATTATAGAGTAAGTGAACCTAGGTAATAGGAAAAATATTTCAAGTGGGACTCTGGAAGGAAAGAAAGCACAAGGACATACTAAGTTTACTTATCATATTGTCGGGACCTGGTTATAGTGGGACATGTGAAAACTTGAAGCAGGAACTTCTAGTCTTGGTACATATTTCATAAAAGAGCAAAATTAACAATCAAGAGGCGGATTTTGGTCAGAACATGTAATAGGAAGGCCTTGTACACCATGCAAATGATCTTGTACTTCAAGTTTTGATGCAAAAGGAAAAAAAGGATGGGTTTTACACTAACAGAGATTTCCCTTGTAGATATCATAGATATAATCAGACTGATGAACACAGGAAGGCCAATTAATTTTGTGACGATTTCAAATGGACTGTATAACAGAGTTAATTATTGATTTTGAGTGTGAAAGCTCTCAATTTGCTATTTAATCACTTTTTAGTTATGGCCAAGAAAGATGAGGGAAGGAATAAGATTGGGTGAAGTAATCGTCCCCTGTTTTTCTGAGAGTATTAACTGATGATCTCACCCATCACAGACTCAAAAACCGCGATTTTTAATTATTGCTTGTAAAACTTGTTACATTTTACATTTCTTTCTGTCACCTAGTTCTGTCCTAATGCTACATGTTAAGCCCAAGAAAATATGTTACGTCTCTGCATATACTAGTATTGATAAAGACTCCTAGGACCAAGAAGATACAAATAAACTGAACCCTATTTTGCTCCTTCTCAAGCATATTGTATATTTCTGTATGGTTCCAGCACTGAGAGTAAACTCAATAACAAAGTTAGTGAGAAGATAGCTATTTCTTATTTTATTATTTACATCGTGTGTATATTGTACAATGTATTCTTGTTTCACTGAGGTATAATTGACATGTGACATTATGTTAGTTTCAAGTGTCCAACATAATGATTCAATATTTGTATATATTGTTAAATCACCACTACAAGTCTAGTTAACCTCCATCACCATACATAGTTACAAAATTGTTTTCTTGTGATGAGAATGTATTTATTTATTTATTTATTTGAGAGAGAGAGAGCATGCGAGCAGGGGGAGGGGCAGAGGGAGAGAAAGAGAATCCTCAAGCAGACTTCACACTGAGCGGGGAGCCCAACTCAGGGCTCGATCCTGGGACCCCAAGATGATCCCAGGACCCCAAGATCATGACCCAAGCCAAAATCAAGAGTCGGCAGCTCAACTGACTGTGCCACCCAAGTACCCCTCTTGTGATGAAAATTTTAAGATTTACTCTCTCAGCAACTCTGAATTATGCAATACAGTATTACTAACTACAGTCACCATGCTGCATATTACATCTCTATGACTTACTTATTTTATAACTAGAAGTTTGTACCTCTTGACCACTTCCACCCATTTTGTGCTTCCCCTCCACCCCCACCGCCAGCCACCAGAAGTCTGTTCTCTGAATTTGTGGTTTGGGGTTTGTTTTATTGTTTTGTTTAGATCACACATGCAAGTGAGATCATGTGGCATTTATCTTTCTCTGATTTATTTCACTTAGCATAATGCCCTCAAGAGCCATCCATCTTATTGCAAATGGCAAGATTTCATTCTTTTTTATGCCTGAATAATATCCCATCAGATATACATATCACATCTTCTTTATCCGTTCCTCTGCTGATGAACACTTTGGGTTGTTTGCATATCTCAGCTATTGTAAGTAATCCTGCAATGAACATGGGAGGGTGTAGTTATCTTTTCCAGTTAGGGTTTTTGTGTTCTTCAGATAAATACCCAGAAAGTGGGATTGCTGGGTCCTATGGTCTTCCTAGTTTTAATTTCTTGAGAAAATGCCATCTTGCTTTCCATCCATTGGCTGGAAATTTACCTTCCCACCAACAATACACGACGGTTCCTTTTTTTCCACATCCTCACCCAAACTTGTTATCTCTTGTCTTTTTGATCATGGTCATCCTCACAGGTATGAGGTGATATCTCACTGTGCTTTGATTTGCACTTCCCTGATGATTAAGTGATGTCCAGCATCAGTGTACTCTTTATTCAAAATTACAAGTTACTAGGCTTTTTGTATAACTAGATGCAAAATGTTAGGCACCACAGTGGGAAAAGAAAAGGAGTGTGTGGGTCCACTCCCATAACTGGGTTTGTTGATGCAGTATGGGTTGTGAGACCAAGATAGCATGCTGCATTCCCATCTGGAATGCCCAGTTTTAGAGGAATGAAATTTTAACTCAGGCATCAAGATAGGAGTGTTATCATTTGTCTTTCTGCAAGGATGATTGTGCAGGAATGGGCAGTACCAGGGCATGTCTCAGGATCATGGCAGCATCATCTTCACATAAAACAAAAATTATTTGTTTGTTTATATGTCCTTGTCTTTATCAGCTGGTCTGGGCCATTATTGGTTACTGGAAATGGTGACTTCTTTAGAAGCAGGAATAAAGGAAATGAATCTGCACAGTGGAAAGCCAATTGGATGTTTAATAAATGGTTTTATGTTTTAATGATTGAGATCCACTTTCAGTTGCATTGGGTTTATATTTACTTAGTGGCCATGGAGTGCCTGGCATTCTGCAAATGACACAGCTCTTACGAATGGTCAAATTTGGACAGACATGCAGCCAGATAGTTGCATATACTGACAAAATGCACGAAACCAAATACTACATGGACTGAGCACCACTCTGGATGGCTAAAGGTGGTAAAAAGCAAACAGATGCTGTTTTGTTTTGCTTTTGTTTTTGTTTTTCAAAAAACAAAGGCAATTCAATCACCCTTTAACTTTCTCCTTACTAGCACTAAAAATGATAACATAGATTTATTCCATTGTTTACTTGAAAGAACTTTGGCATCCCAAGGTACTCCTATCAAATATCCATGAGCCGTGTATCTTAAAACACCTGTAAAATTACCCAACCAGGTCCTTCAGGCCCATAGTATATAAAATACCAAATAAAAATAAAAACAATTTCCAGGTTCTTCTTTTCCCTAACAAGCAAGAAAACCTATTTTAATACCTGAATATTCAGTCGTAATGTGTGCAATTTTGTAGTCCTGCTGTAACGAATATTTTTCCTCCTTGTACAAAGACATAACAGATGCAATTAGAGGATATTATATTGTCATATGCATCAGAGGAATAGAGTTGGTATTAAATCTTCCACATGGCACTCAGGCACGAAGACATCAAAAAGGAAATGGCATTACTCAAAACCCCTTTCACCTTTCAGCGCCAGGGGGTCTCATTATATCTGAGGGAAGATATTTGCAAAAGTCAAATGCAGAGTGGGCTATACATTGTCATGGGGAGTGGTGGGGAAAGTAAGAATTCTCAAGAGCCAGGAGCAGCACCCTCTCAAGGACCGAGTAAAGTGGTGATTTTTCATGCTCTGCTGATCCTCCAGATACTGTGAGTAGAGGAAGGGGAGGTTTGATAGATGAGACAGCCCACTTATGATTACAGACAATGGTGGGTGATGGCACTGAATAACAATGACCAGAGAACAGTTCATGCACCATCACCTGCAAATCCTGATTACACACAAGACACCTACAAATGACTCGGAGATTTGGAAGTACCACAGTCCGAGTTTTATCAGCAACTTGGAGCAGCCTCTGTGGGGTCATCAACTGCCAATCTTCATTGTATTAATATTCCAGGTTTCATATTCATTCAGATGAAAAAGTAATGAAACTTCAAAACAATGTAATCATATTACAGTACGTCTAAACCTACCTTCTAGACACCCCCTGTGCTTTGGATAATGCTTTGTGTCATTCAAGCAGACATCTTTAATGCTACATTAGGTTTTTTTAAAAAAGGCTGGAGAAAAATAGCAATGCCGATGCCACTTGCCGCTTTTCTGATGGATGTTTCTCAAGTCCTAAAATGTATTCCTCTTGCATGGAATTTTCTTCTCTATAAATGGGAAAGAGAGGCTGATTTGAAAGGAAATTCACTGAGTTTTCTCTCATTTTGAAATTGCACATTTCTCAAAGTTATTTTTAAATTTATTGAGCACCTACTGTATGCCAGATATTTTTATATATGCCATTTATTCATTTAACAAATATCTGTTAAGTGCCAGACACTGTTCAAAGAAATAATTAATAGGGTTGTAAACAGGGCAGACAAGTTCCCCATCCCCTTCACAAAACTTGCCTTCTATTTGTGGAAGGCAACAAACGCAGAGTAAGTGAATGAATAAAGACAAATACAGATTGTGATACATACTGTAACGGAAATAAACTGAGTGTGCCAACATTTATTGAACATCTACTGTGTGCGAAACAATGTACTAGATAAAGTTCCTGCCCTCGAGGGGCTTACAGAGTGTCGGAAGACATAAATCATCAATCACTTTGTTCAGGTTTAAGTATTATGCATGTGCTCAGTTATGTGGTTTTATCTCTAAGCTCAATTCCTTAAGCTCTCTTTCATAAAAAGTTCACATAGGAGAGTATCATAATAAACAGTGGCTGCATTTTAGGAGAGTTATGTACAAATCTGAATTTAAATCCGAGAGAGGTACTTCATGGACAATTTCATAAAGAATAATTTTGTAATGTCAACCTGTACTGGGGACAGTTATGTAAATTTCTCACTTCTTTTTTTTCCAAAATTTGATATGCCGTCTAACAAGCAAAAGTGGTAATTGGCCTGGTTTTTGAAGGAAGAATAGAAATTTGCAAGGACATAGAGGTATATTATAGACAGGTGAAATAACATTTATGATGGCCCTGGGTTAGTTGATTTGGGGAATGTGAAACATTCAAAGAGCTGGGAAAAGGGGGAGAATAAAAGAAAATGAAGCTGCAGGTGGAAAAGGGCAAAGGCGGAAGCCCACCAATGGCTTTATTAAATGTGCTAAGGATTTTGGTTTTTCTTTTAAGACCAGTAAGAGGGCAGTGTAGTGTTTTAAGCAGGAGGTCAATATAACCATAATTGTTTTCAGAAAACATCACTATCTTGCAAAATAGAATACTGATTGGAGACTAGCACAGTGTGTATAAATAGAAAAACTAGGTGGCTCTTGAGGTAGTTCGCTCAAGGGATAATAGTAGCATAGGCCAAGTTGGTGGTGGTAGAGATGGAAAATGATAGATATTTGAGAGACAATTAAGAATTACAGTTGATAGGATTTAGTGATCCATCACATACGGAGGGTAGAGGCAAAGGAGATATCAAGGAAGACATCTTTTTTTTTAAGTTGTATAATAAGATAACTGGTAGTGCCATTCACTAAGATGACTAAATTTAAGTGAATAATAAAAATTTACAGGCCATAAGTTTGAGTTGCCTTTTAAACATTCAAGTGAAGTTGACAAATAAGTAGCTATGTTCCAGGTACTGTATCAGTCAGGGTTCAGCCAGAGAAGTACAACCAAGAAGTTATAGCTAGATACCTATAGTGTGTGTGTGTGTGTGTGTGTGTGTGTGTGTTACAGGGAATTAGTTAAAAAAATTTGGAGAGCTGGTTAAACAAGTAAGTCTCTGAAGACTATTGTCTCTGTAATAGAAAATTTGAACAGACCAATTACTAGCAATGAATTGAATCAGTAATAAAAAATTCCCAAAAAACCAAAGTCCAGGACCAGACGTCTTCAAAGGTTAATTCTACCAAACATTTAAAGAAGAGTTAATATCTATTCTTCTTAAATTATTCCCAAAAAGTAGGAGAAAGAAAGCTTCCAAATTCATTTTACAAGGCCAGCTTTACCCTGATACCAAAACCAGATTACAGACACTACAAAAAAAAAAAAAAGAGAGAGAGAGAGAGAGAGAACTATAGACCAATATCTCTGGTGAACATAGGTGCAAAAATCCTCAACAAAATGCTAGCAAACTGCATCCATCAATATATTTTAAAAAATCACTTATCACAATCAAATGGGATTTGTTCCTGGGATATAAACTTGGTTCAATATTTGCAAATCGATCAACGTGATACATCACATCAACAGGAGAAAAGATAAAAATCATATGATCATTTTGATAAATGCAGAAAAAGCATTCGACAAAATACAACATCCATTCATGATAAAAACTCTCGGGGGCGCCTGGGTGGCTCAGTCGTTAAGCATCTGCCTTCGGCTCAGGGCGTGATCCCGGCATTATGGGATCGAGCCCCACATCAGGCTCCTCCACTAGGAGCCTGCTTCTTCCTCTCCCACTCCCCCTGCTTGTGTTCCCTCTCTCGCTGGCTGTCTCTCTCTCTGTCAAATAAATAAACAAAATCTTTAAAAAAAAAAAAACTCTCAACAAAGTAGATTTAAAGGGAACATACCTCAGCATAATAAAGGCCATGTATGAAAAACCCACAGTTAACACCATATTCAATGGTGAAAAACTAAGAGCTTTTCCCCTGATAAGACGAGGATGTCCATCTCATCACTTTTATTCAACATAGTAGTGGAAGTCCTAGCCGCAGAAATGAGACAACAAAAAGAAATAAAAGGCATTCAAGTCACTAAGGAAAAAGTAAAACTTTTACTATTTGTAGATGACATAACACTATATATAGAAAACCCTAAAGACCACCAAAAAACTACTAGAGCCAATAAATGAATTCAGTACAGTCACAGGATACAAAATTAATATACAGAAATCTGCACATTAATAACGAAGCAGCAGAAAGAGAAATTAAGAAAAGAGCCTCATTTACAATTGCACCAAAACGAATAAAATACCTAGGAACAAACTTAACCAAGAAGATGAAAGATTCATCACACACTATAAAACATTGATGAAAGAAATTGAATATGACACAAATGGAAAGATATTCCCTGCTCATGAATTGGAAGAACTAGTATAGTTTAAATGTCCATAGCACCCAAAGCAATCTACAGGTTTAACGCAATCCCTATCTAAATACCATCAATTTTCACGGAACTAGAACAAGTAATCCTAAAATTTGTACAGAAGCACAAAGACTCCCAAATAGCCAAAGCAATCTTGAAAAAGAAGAACACAAAGCTGGAGTCATCACAATACCAGATTTCAAGACATACTACAAAGTTGTAGTAATCAAAACAGTATGGTACTGGTACAAAAACAGACACATAGATCAATAATAGAGAGTCCGGAAATAAACCCACGTGGTCAGTTAATCTACAACAAAGGAGGCAAGGATATGCAATGAGAAAAAGACGATCTCTTCAACAAACGGTGCTGAGAAAACTGAACAGCTACGTGCAAAAGGATGAAACTGGACCACTTTCTTACACCCCACACAAAAATAAACTCAAAACAGATTAAAGACCTAAGTGTGAGACATGAAACCATAAAATTCCTAGAAGAAAACATAGGCTGTAATTTCTTTGACATCAGCCATAGGCAGATTTCTCTAGTTATGTCTTTTCTGGCAAGAGAAACAAAAGCAAAATTAAACTATCGGGACTATACCAAGATAAAAAACTTTTACACAGCAAAGGAAACCATGAGAAAAACAAAAAGGAAATCTACAGAATGGGAGAAGGTTTGCAAATGATATATCTGATAAGAGATTAATATCTAAAGTAAATAAAGAACTTTAACAACTCAGCACCAGAAATATAAATAATCCAATTTAAAAATGGGCAGAGGACCTGAATGGACATTTTTCCAAAGAAAACATACAGATGGCCAATAGACACATGAAAAGATGCTCAACATCACCAATCATTAGAGAAATGCAAATCAAAACAAGGAGATACCACCTCACACCTGTCAGAACGGCTAAAATAAAAAGACAAGAAATAACAAGTGCTGGCGAGGATGTGGAGAAAAAGGAACACTTGTGCACTGTTGGTGGGAATGCAAACTGGTGCAGCTGCATTAGAAAACAATATGAAGGCTCCTCAGAAAATTAAAAGTAGAACTACCATATGATCCAGTAATTCCACTACTGGGTATTTACCCAAAGAAAACAAAAACACTAATTTGAAAAGATATATGCATGCCTATGTTTAGGCAACATTATTTACCATAGCCAAGATATGGAAGCAACTCAAGCGTTCATCCAAAGATGAATGGATAAAGATGATGTGGGGTGTGTGTGTGTGTGTGTGTGTGTGCGCGTGTGTGTAGTGGAATATTACTCAAGCATATAAAAGAATGAAATTTTGCCATTTGCAACAACATGGATAGACCTAGAGGGTATAATACAAAGAGAAATAAGTCAGAGAAAGACAAATACCATAAGATCTCACTCATGTGAAATTTAAGAAATAAAACAAAGAAAAAAGGCAAACAAAAAAAAGAAAAACAGACTCTTACACACAGAGAACAAATGGTAACTGCCGGAGAGTGAGTAAGGGGATGGGTGACATGGATAAAGTGGGTTAAGGGTACACTCGTTTGGATGACCACTGAGAAACATATAGAATTGTTGAATTATTATAATGTACACCTGAACCTAATATAACACTGGATGTTAATTATACTTGAACAAATATTTAAAAATAAAGGAGAATGTTGTCTCTGTATCTGATGCTGGAACTTGAAGTCCATAGGACAAACAGGGTAAGAAGATCACAAGCGGGCTGGAATCCACAAGCATGAAAAGCTAGACCCCTGTGAGAACAGACGGAATCCCATGATCTGCTCCTATTCCTCTGACCCTGGTGATGAGATTACCTTACAGAAGTCAGGACCCTTCACTACAGAGCTACACACACGGACACCAGGCCCGGGAGTCAAAGAAGCCGAAGGAGGATTCCAGGATAGGTAGAACGATTACAGGCCCAGCGGCTGCTTCATACCAACAAGGAACATCAGCAGACCAGCAATGTGTGTGAGCTGTACAGTGGCTGCTGCTCGTCTTCTGCCTTCCAAACTGCCCAAGGATCTCCCTTGCCGCCCACCCTAATGGAAATTTACAAAAAAGCAAGTTCTGGAAAATGCAGTTCAGCCTAGCCAAATTGACACAACACAAAGCCATCACAGGCACTATGCTATTTTGGATGAGTAATGTGAAGATTAAGACCATTTTTCCTGGTTTTGCATAACTGACATTTTTCATATTTTTGATCGTTTTAAAAGTAAAGATACACACAGGTGCTAGGGAAGTCTATACAGGCTTTTCTCCCAGCCTGGAAGCTTAAACAAAAAACAAACAAACAAAAAACTTTCTAGACTGAGTTAAGCCTTAAATAATATGCATGAAATAAGGACACAAAGAATGATGGGAACTGAGGTGCAAACAAGGAGAAGAAACAGAGAGAGTATAGAAATCCGCTTTCATTAGAATATGCTAATGCATATTGCAAAGTCTCAATATAGGTTTGTTTTACTTACATTGATGTCCATTGTATTTGGCTGTATTTCTCTTTCTAATTTTCATTCCAAGCCCCAGATTGTAAAAGCAGTTCTCCCTGAAGATAGAACATGCCTCAAAGGAGAGAAGAGTGAATAGTCAAATGACACAATGACTCTTAAGGATACTTGGGAAAATCATAGAATTCGTTTCCTCTCATATGTTCTTGGCCATAGAAAGTCACATGGCCATGCCTGACTTCAGTGAATTGGGGAAATATAAACATCTACATGGAGGGGTAGTAAATCTTTCAAACAAATAAAATAACAGTGTCTTGATCACAAATATTCTCGTTCTTTCCTTCTGTACACTAAGTTCACGCACTCTCCCATCTTTCCAAAGGAGACAACCAAAAAGTCGCATTCAGATTCAAATTCTAGGGTCTTTTGCTAGTCTCTGTAGCAAATCATCACGTGGCTCCTCTTGATTCAGTGACGTAAACTTAAAGAGATAAACTATATTTCCTCACATATTCAATATGTAATAATGGAAGAGGGAAGTTGTAACTAAAATAAACCTTCCCATTTGGAAAGGGGAAGAAATAAGACACTCATCACTTGCTCATCTATGTCAATCCAAAAATCCCATAGGGTAGGTAGATATTGTAAGTGGTCCCCATTCTGGAGATCTGAAACTTTTTCAATTTTTCCCAAGATCTACAACCTAGAAATAGCTCTTCAGTTCATCATGTCTGTAACCTTTGACTCCATCTTTGGAAGGCTCTTTTTCTTCCTTTTATCATCATTAGCTACATTTGAATATGATGCTGGAGAGTGTGGTTTTCTTAGAGGCCCAAGAGCATCTCCGTCTGCTTCCTATCTATAAAATCTTTGGGGTCCAAGATTGACTATCTTCTCCATACAATTCAGAAATTTCAGCAGAAACTTTGTTGGCAGTACCCTAAATTTGGACCTTGCCATTAGGCTGTTTTAATTGGCCCTTGATACCCACAGATCTTCCAGATTTTATATCTTTCTAGTTGGAAATGGCTTTCAGTTGCATATTCAAACTCTGCAAGTCCCATAATCTCTATCTTTTCTCTATTCCTCTCAATTATGGGCAAATCAATTAGTTCTTTTATGAGCTCATCTTTTCCTACCATATTTTGTCAAATATAGCCAATAGTAATCATATCACCAACATTCTTTTTTTCTCTTTATGTCCCTAAAGCCACAAGTTTATGAGGTACATTATTTGGCTTCTGAGTTATTATAGGTTGTGGTTTTACACAAGCTGGAAGAATAGTGACAAAACACGTTTCCTCAGTTCCACCAACCCTCACTATGTGGCCCAAAAGCCAAAGCTACATATTTTAGTTCTTTTTTTAATGGAGGAACCCATTTTCATATTAGTCAAATTTCCCTAGATACTGCTACAATAAGAAACAACCCCCACACTTGAATGGCTCTCAACAATAAAAGTTGCTCACTTATATTCATGTTCATTGTTAATGGGCTGTGGCTGTGCTCTGCATCCTCTTTATTTTGGGACCCAAACTTGAAGGAGCATCCCCCATCTGGGATGCGCCGGCCTAATGGCAGAGGGGGAAAGAGTGAATGGTTGAGAGACATGGTGGCTCTTAAAGATTCTGGTTTGAAGTGGCAGTTTTCAATCTCACCCACATTCTCTTGGCAAAAGAAAGTCATACGATCAAGCCTAACATGATGGAGTTGGAAAGTATTACCTTCTCACAAGGAAGGGCAACACATATTTTCAACAAGTACTGTCATCTCCCACAAAATTAAACCTGAAGGGTGACGTTCATTAGCAGTAAGATATAAAGTGAGACGACAGGAATGGTGGAGAAAATACTAGATTATTGGATGGAGACTGGTATCTAGAAGGTGCCATATGCAATACTAAGGATGTACTTTTGTTTTTGAAGCCAAGGGGAATTATTGAAGGTCTCTGAGCAGTGACATAGTGATGTTTTTAGTTTATATGTAGTATTCTGGCAGTGGTGAATACAGGGAGGCTGGTTCAGATGTAATTTCCATGGACTCAATGAAGGATGATGAGATCAAGAGCTAGAGCTATGGTAACAGGAAAAGTTGGGGGTGTGCTGTGTTCTCATTTGGTAGGTAAATATTCATATAAAGAAGGGAAGGATTATAGAAGGGAAGGAAATTTGACTACACTGAAGAGAAAGTGCATAATCGATGATCTTAAGGGACATGGCAGGCAACAAGCAAGGTTAAGGCTACATTTTGTAGGTGGTGGGAAGAGTAGCTGTTTGTTCCTGAAGGCTTCAACTTTTCTGTGTGAGACATGGGACATTCAATTCTAGATGAAAGGATATCGGAGTTGGGTAAGAGGCTTGAACAGAATATCAAAGACCCCTGGTCTCTGAGAGGAGTGGGCGAGAGAACAAATAAAAACTAAAACTGTAAGGTAATGAAGAGCCTTGCTTCCTGTAAGTTTATAATGACTTTAAAGGGCACATTTGGTTGCTTTTCTCCACCAATGCTAAGCAGCCTACGGGTTTGAAGGGATTATGAAGTTGAGCTCATGAAGGGAAGGTACAGTGGAAATACTGGGTTTCAAGGTAATTGAGGATGCTACTGAGAAAGCAATTGAGGTAATAAACTAAGTAGTCTGGACTGGTTAGGGAAATGAGCAAGTCAATAGGTGGCTGATAATCCAGAAGACAATAGGAGAGTAATGGGGCCATTGCCTATCTGCTGTCAGAGTAGATGTCATCGGAGTGAGGACATGAGCTTGACTGATAACAGTCTGAGGTGAAAGGGTGGGATTTCTGCATTTAAGATTGCTGATTTGGTACAGTTCTGATTTCTGGTTGGTGATGAGGATTAGGACAAGGAAAGCATACAGTCTGAGTGATGCTCAAGAAAAATCTTCAGAATTGAGTAAAGGAAAAAAAGACATGTGAGGATCGTATATTGGCATGGTTATAGAAATGGATGTTGAAGTGACTCTTGATGTGAACGGTGGAAATAATTGATAAGGCTCTTTTTGGGAAGGGGCAACTACTACAAGAATGGCTAAGGAAGAAAATTAGGAAATTGTTGAATGTGTTGATTCCTACCTGTGGTTAGCAGAACTCTAAAATGACCTCCAGTGACCCACACCCTTGTAGAATCCCCCCTCTTGAGTGTGGAATCCTCCCTCTTATGACTTGCTTCTGACAAATAGAAGATGCAGAAGTGATGGCATATCATTCCCATGATTCTGTTATGTTATATGGCATAGATAAGGGATTTTGCAGACGTAATTAAGACCCCTAATTAATTGACTTTAAGTTAATCAAGCAGGAGATCATTCCAGGTGAGCCTGACCTTTACAGGTGAGCCATTGAAAGTAGGTCTACAGCTCAGAAAAAAAAGAAGTCAGAGGAAGGCTCTCCTGCTGGAGATTGAGAAGCCAAGAGCCATGTGGTGAATTTCTTTTTTTTTTTTTTTCCATGTGGTGAATTTCTAATGGAGGAGGAGGTTGGGTAATCTTTAGGAGCTAAGGGTCTCGTTCCTACAAGCACAAGGAAAAGAATTCTGCCAACCACCACATAAGTTTGGAAGATAAGACCCCAAATCTGGCTGACACCTTGATTGTAGATTTGTGAGATCCTGAGCAAAGGACCTAGCTAAGTGAGGCCCAGACTCCTTACCCACGGAAACTGTGAGATAATGAATGCAATTGTTATGCAGTGGGAGAAAACGAATATACTATGTTAAATATACCACCTTATGTTAAGAGACTAAAGTGTTTTCATAAACCTTGTGTAAAATTCTATAAAAAAAGTTTTCAATTTTTTTTTTGCCTTAAACTTTTATTCACAGAAGCAAACATGAGATGGTTTCCAAATTAAGATTGTAGATTAGAGCATGAGAAACAAGCTGTGCAGTAGATGGATAGAGAACAATGGGACAGATCGCAGGCATAATTCTCTCTACTCCTACTCCTCTTTCGTCACCTTGTCTGCATGGAGAAGAAACAAAAGGAACAGGTGCGTCCAGTCAGAGGGGCTGGATCTGCTGACAATCAACACCTCAGGAAAGGAAGCTGGCGAGGAGGGGGATAAAAGAAGATGTGAAGTTGGCTCAGAATGAAAAGAAGATGGTAGAAAAGGAAACAGGACAAGGAAGCAGAGGAGAGAGTCAGCTCAGTGCTTGCTTGATGGACACATGATTGCATGATCGCTTCTGGCATCTGCCCTCTTCCCTAAAATAATTTCTCTTTCCAAACCATATGGGAGAGCTTGCCTAGCCAGCAAGCAGTGACAGCAAAATCTCCTTCACATTCTGAGTTCTACCCTTGCAAGGTTATCAACAGTAACATTCTGCCATTCCAGAACACCAAACAGGTCTGAATGAAAGCTTCTTCCATTTTCTTTTATTCTATCGTGTCTATAGGCTTCATTATAAGTGAGAAGGAAGGGGCTTAATATCTGTTGGCTACAACAAAAATTCATGGCCATGCAGGAAGAAAGCATTAATGGTTAAATGGAAAGAAGTATAAAAACGTTTAGTAATGTATGAATTCACATCACTTGTACTTACATAAAATACATTTAACATTTCGGTTCTGTTCTAAAGGTTCACTTTAGAGCCAGAATGCAAAACTTTATGAAATTGCTAAGTGTTTCAGACTAAATTATGAGTAATGCTTTGGGACATGGTTAAAGATTTGTTAAACACACCACAGAGCAGTTTAAAGTGTGCAATGATTCAATAAGGTACAAGAGATACGGTGGGCGTCTTTGATTCATTATTTATGGAATTACACTTGAGCTATCTCTATAGAGTGATTTTTCAATGCTAGCCATATATTCTTGACTGCTGTGGCTCATGGTTATGGGTAGAAGGAAGGCGAAGTTGATTCTCAATTCAAGATGAGAAAAAAATGTCTTTATTAAACTCAAGAATTAAACAGGCAGAATCAGGACAATGGTCAATATGAAATTTTCACCACAGTATGTGATTGGGGAATAATTTGTGTATTTATGACACGATTTTCAAAACGTACTACATTCATTCATGTGTTCATTCATTCAACAAATATTTTATAAATACATATACATCTTTAATTCAGAGTGATCTTGACACACCTTTCAACCAAAGAGAGAGAAATTAATCCTTTTCTTTCCTCATTTATGAAAGCTATTTGACTAATTACATTATATAATGGTCTAGTCAAAAGACCTCTACCTAAGTGAGAATTTAATTATGTAGGGTCGGCTGAATTTATCACTAATACTTTTACAGTCTGTATCTATCTCCTTGGCAAGAGTAGTAAGAAAGGAAATTTAGTTGGCCAGCAAGTTAAAGATATTTCTTTTATTTTTTTAAGATTTTATTTATTTGACAGAGAGAGAGACAGCCAGCGAGAGAGGGAACACAAGCAGGGGGAGTGGGAGAGGAAGAAGCAGGCTCCCAGTGGAGCAGGGAGCCCCGTGTGGGGTTCAATGTGGGGCTCGATGTGGGGCTCGATCCCGGGACCCTGGGATCACGCCCTGAGCCAAAGGCAGATGCTTAACAACTGAGCCACGCAGGTGCCCGAAGTTAAAGATATTTCCGTTGTTAGTCTGCGGTGTGTAAAATGAAGGGGGTTGTTGTTCAGAAATAGGAGATTTGGACGGAGCAAGAGCAGCTATTCAGAATTCAGAGGCCCATACCTCATAAAGCTGCGTTAGATATTTTGAACCTAATATGTTAAGTACATAAAAATTAGCAGGAAAAATAGTCCTGCAGGCAGGACTAGGGGGAAAAAAAATCATAATCAGTAAGTCTCTGGTAGGGAGAATGCATAAGAGTCTGGAGAAATTGTACCCAAACTGAAATAAAACCAAAAGTTAATTGTGGAGATGGCCTAGGCAATGCCAACGTGCCTCTGAGACCGGTGATTTTCAAACAGGGGGAAAAAATCATCCTTCTCACCCTCAGTGGCCTTTTCCTGCATTTGGAAAACTTTCCAATCAGAGAACACATTTCCCTTATGCTCTCTATAAACTCATTTATATTATGTGCTATCTCTACCACCTCTCAATTTACCTTTATAGTATTTTGATATAAAAAAGGAACATGATTTTTAAAAAATTTTCTAGCTCCCATCTCCTTCAGAATAAAAAAATCCCAATCTCTTTAGATTTTTTTTAGAAACTATTATTCCCCTACCATTTAATTATCTCTCTTATTTTCGTCTCTGGACTCCATCCAATTTCCAGATATCTCTTTTCACATACTGAAATTAAACCTGGTGCGGTGTTCTGTTAAGGTCTTGGCCGATTTTCGAATAGCATCTATGTGTCCGTGTGTTATTAAAGCTTCAGCATTTGATAGTGCTTCTCACACTCAAGGTCAAGATAGCCTGGCTGAGCCCTCTTACAACCAAAAGAGTTCAGGTGAGGACTCTTGTGTGTGCTCGTTGGCCTGGCCAAGGGAAGTTGCTGTAGGTTCTTAGAGAGACTGTGGCTCTCTCCAGACATTATTGGCATTGTTAGCTCATAGGCAAAGCACGTTAAGCAGTGTTTATTTATAGGCTTTCCTTCAATGAAGTGACAGGAGGCTCCCAAATGCTGCTCAAATCATCACATGATGAACTGCACGATACATGATCTTATGGCACTTCTGATATCAACTCCCAAGAATCACTTTAGACACGTGTATCTCCTTTCTACAAACCGTGGATAAATCAAATAGTGGTTGTTTGACTTCACAGGGTTTAGAACTGACCTCCAATACGATTTTGTGCCTTATAGATAGAGTCATCAGCTGGAATTTTCCCTGGTGAAGTAGTTAAGCTGCACAGGAATACAGCACTTACATCCTGAAGGAGAAAAGAGAACCCAATTATAGAAGCCTTTTGTATTTATTTTTACTTATTCCTAATGGTTAACTACACGCATTGCCTATTTCCATATTTTTAAAAAAATCACAAGATGTTTATATTCCTTTAAGACGTCTGACAATGGACTGGGAAAGAATCCTTGATTTAAATATTGCAGAAGTATTAAATGTTTTAAAGGGGTGATTACAGATGGGATTTGTATCTGAGCCATTTTCCCCAAACAAGTTCTCAGCTGCAGGCCACTTAAGCACAGTTAATTCATTAGAACAAGAAGAACTTGAGTTAAATACATTAGCGATGAACTGTTCATCTGTAATAAGGCGGACTCATGCTGGCAATTTCTTGCATAGTTATTATTCAACATGTACTCTAGAGTCCTGACCGAAGGAGAGGAAAACAATGAGAAATGCAGCTTGTCTTTTAGAATCTGGGTTTTGAGAATAGTCTTTCCATGGTGCTGGCCTAATTTGAGCATCCCAGTGTTATACTTCATAGACACGTCCAGTTCGAAGAGGCTAAGCATATTTCTATGATGCCCTACTATTCAGGGAAGGCTGGGGACCCAGGGAATTTAGGGAACGATATGCAAAGATGGGTGAGGTTGTTTTTAAAGGTCCATGTCTTCAACTCTGGGCCTTGAAATGATGTCTTTACAACAAAGCAAGCCCTACTTAGAGCCAATGACTCACCAGCAGTCCCTTATTCCCTGAGCAAATGAATTAATTTGGCAGTTGCTATTCCTCTCCAGACCAGCCATGTGATCTAATTGCCTATTTCCTCCTTCCGGGTTTCGAATGAAATACCTCCCTCTCACTTCCTATATTAAATCAAAGCATGTGTCAGCATCTGGTGGCCTCTAACAAATGTTCTCACTTGTCCTTCTCCCGTCCTCTCCCCCCTGCCCTATCTAGAGATTTGGAATTTCCAAGGTCAGGTCTTTAAATCTCATTAATTCTTCCTTAGGTGATGTGCCTATAAAATTCAAACTTATAAAGTAACAATCGATAACCCCGATAAAGGTCCTTTTGTAACAACCCCATGACTGCACCTTTAGAAGCAGTGTTTTCTTCGCTAGTGGATTTATAAGGCTAAGTCTCTCTCCAATCCTGATCAAATATTTAGAAATGCATGCATTGCAGGATCCCTAGTATCAATCAGCATACATTGCACTATCCGGGGTTAACCTCTAATTTTAAAAGAATCTTACTATTTCACCTAAAATGTAGTTTTAAGAAGACACTGTGTTAGAAGTATTCAGGACTGAGGACTTAGCATAGCCACAACGAAGTTACACACGTTTGGGAGTCAGCATTCTCTGATACAGTGGAGTGTAGCCAAAACTAAGTACCAAAATGCTACCAAGGGTCCTCCCTAAAAAGATAGACTTCATAGCCCAATCCCCTCACCTACAGAAGCATGATCTTCGGAACGAACACCTGGGATTCTTTGTTTTTAAGCCCATCAGTTAACCATTTTATGTTTTGACTGTCTCTGTCTTTTAGGATATAGGCTCTTTTTCTTCATGGCTAAATCTGCAGCGCCTAGACCAGTGATTGGCACATATTGGTTGCTCAGGATTTACCGGTTGAATGAACAAACTCTTGTCCAGGGCCAGGTTTGAGAACTACTGCATTAGCCAGATGATGCTTAGCTTGAATCCCAGCTCTGGCAAGTATTACCCGGTGACCTTGGGCTGGTCCTTCATCTTTTTGAGTTTTAATTTCCTCATTTTTAAAATGGTGGTCATAAAATTAAAATAAATAAATAAATAAAAATAAAATAAACATTTGTCAACTAAGCGAGTGAAACCCTCAGATCAGTGTAAGATCGGGGTGACATATCTTGAAAACAATGCCTCACTCAGTAACTGACATCCATTGTCATTATTTGGACATGGAGGTAGACAGGAGTGGCCAACCAGGGGTCATGTTTATGAACACCTGAGCATGAAGCTTATGGGAAGGCTAACTGGACATAATGAAGTTAATGGCTGGCTCTAAGAACTGAGACTTCTGTACTTAATTCATGACAACTAATAGAACCAAATAGGAATGTGTGGGTGGCTCAGTCAGTTAAGCATCTGCCTTTGGCTCAGGTCATGATCCCAGGGTCCTGGGGTTAAGTCCGGCATCTGGCTCTTTGCTCAGTGAGGATCCTGCTTCTTCCTCTGCCTGCTGCTCCCCCTGCTTGTGCTCTCTCCCTCTGACAAATAAATAAATAAAATCTTTTTAAAAAGTAATAAACTAAATAATCAGGTTCTCTCCAGTGATAGGAATTTAGCATAAAGCCACATAGAAAGCAAGAAAGGAGGGGAATCAGTGTCATTGGAAGTGCAATAGAGCCTCCTAGAAAACTGGAAGTTTCAGATGCCCCCGAAGTCCCAGTGTCCCCACAGAGTCTAAGAATCCATCTTTCCCCAACTCTGCTCTCTGCTCAGCTTCTGCACTGAGTGCAGGGGCTCTTCCACATAACCCACAATTCCTCTTTCAACCCCCTTCCTGAATCCATGCTTTTCTTTGGCACTCTATCATCTTTCTTTGTGTCTCAGGAAAAACTGATAAAATCAGTTCCTTTCTTAGAAGATTTAGTCATAGTCTAGTCTAATCTGGACCATCCATACTGAGTAAGTGTCTCATGCCAAGCCACCTTACAGGCTTCTGGGCAGCCTCTGTAGGTAATTGCCTGGGGCAGAACTCCCCCCTGTAGGACAATCTCTGGTGGTCAGGGCGGCAAAGTCAAAAGGCTTGAAGTTTGGCAATGTGTATAGAAGGAGTCACTTTTGGTCATCTTGCCTAGGAGACTTAAGAGGCTGTCATTTTGCTCTTATTGTTTGGAGATTGTATTAAAGAGATCTAGCTATGAGACTCTGAGTGCCTATCAGCCTATTGGTCCCTTCAGGGCAATTTCTAGTGAGGAAGGACTTTTTATGTCATTATGAATTATCATTTATGGCAATGCTAAACCTTATATATCTTAGGAAGAAACCATCTAGTAAAATATTTTAGGTCCTATCACTATTTATTAAGTTCTCAAACTTAAAATCTATCTTTACCATCATAGCTATATTGTAGATAACACAAGCTTAATTGGATTAGTCAGAGGGAAATAATATACAGGCACCTGACCTAGGCCGTGGTTGCTAGTCCGAGGGTGGAGAGGATATCAAGTGCTTCCGGTGGTTGTCTCGCACATTGTCTTCCAGCCTTACCCCTGAGAAACAAAGCATGTTAGCTGTCTAGGAGAAAAGGGCCTGAAACCCAAAGCAGGCCAATAAAAGAGTGGCATTCGTAGAGGCCAGGCTAGAAACTAAATATAAAAAAAAAAGAAATTCTCAGGGTGCCTGGGTGGGTCAGTTGGTTAAGCATCTGCTTTTGCTCAGGTCCTGATCCCGGGGTCCTGGGATCGAGCCCCATGTCTGGCTCCCTGCTCAGAGGGCAGCCTGCTTGTCCCTTTCCCTTTGCCCCTCCCCCCTGCTTGTGTATGCTTTCTCTCTCTCAAATAAGTAAATAAAATCTTTTAAAGAAAAAGTCTCTTTTGTGGCTTCAGGGATAGACTGTAGCACAGGTGAGGAGAAGGAAATCCATCTCAGCATGATGAGAGTGGGCACAAGATAAAACAGTATCACCACGACAGGAGCACACGGGGTTGTGGCAGAGGACAAGGCCTCCCACGGCCTTTTCCGAAGAGAAAAGCCAGATGGAAGAGCGAGAAAGAGGTTCATTCATGAGCCCTGGAAGTCTGCCCTATCCCCTTCCGCACACGCACATGCCCTGAAGAATTTACGAGGCTAGGGTTCCAGTGATTCTGTTCGAGACTGATGAGTCTGGATAGGTGCTCTATTGCTGCATACCAATGTGTCCCAAAACTTTGTGGCACAAAGCAAGGAACATATATTTTCCCAGTTTCTCTGGGTCATGAATTTGAGTGGCTCCGGCTTAGGGTCTCTCATGAGGTGGAAATGGAAATGTCAGCTGGGCCTTCAGCCATGTGAAGTCTTGACTGGGACTAGGAGATGTGCTTCCAAGCTCGGTGTTTGGCTGGAGGCCTCAGGTCTCACTGCACAGAGCTGCTTGAGTGTCCTTGTGATATGGCAGTTGGCTCTCCCCGGGCGAGCAATCCGAGAGAGAGAAAGAGAAAGAAGCTGCGATGTCTTTTACGTCCTCATCACAGAAGTCACATCTGTCACTTCTATCGAACTCTATTCCTTAGACATGAGTCACTAAGTCCAGCCCACATTCAAGGGAAGCAGTATTAAGTTCTACATCTTAAAGAGAATTCATAGACATATTTTAAAATATTACATATTTTATGACACATATTTTAAATAGATATTATACATTTTAATTTATAATTTATAAATATGTATTAACTTCTCTAAAATAATACGTATGTGAAAAAGAGAATTCATAGACGTATTTTAAAACCATTGCAATTTGTACTTTGGCCACATTTATTTATATTTGTCTCACATGCAAAATACATTCAGCGCCCTTCCCAAGAACCCCAGTTTGGTATCAGCTTGAAATCCAGGATGTTGTCATATGAATGAGATCATATAAATGAGATCAAAACATGAATGAATCTTCTCAGATGTCGTTCCTTAAGTACAGATCCTTAAGTACAGTTCTTCTTGACTGGAAGACCTGTGAACTAAAGAAACGAGTTATTGCTCTCTGTCCATGCCCTACATTCAATGGGGGGAGAGGCACAGGATACACTCTATAGACACGGAAGATGCCCAGGAGTCACTGGTCTAGACCAGTTCTGAAATCCAATCTAGCATGGGGTGGCAGTTTCTTGACTGGGACTCAAGGACTGGGAATAATTCTCCACAGCTCTTGGCTGCACTCTTATTTTTACCTTCTGAGTCATCCTCCTTTTTCATGAAAGCTAACACGTTTGTAGCTGAGTAGTTTTCTGAGCCTGATTCCCCTTCGTAGAACTGGACGGGCAGGGTGGGGGGTGATTCCTCTTTTTATTTAATGCTGTCTCTGGGCTTTCAGTCTAAGATGACAGTGTTTCTGCTGATATAATTCTGTTTTTAAAACTTCGTGGGTCTCCTGTGAATGTTGTTGGGCTCCAATTCATTAGATAAATCTACACCTATAAATCAAGATAAGCTCCTCTCTAGGGCTTCTGCTGAGAGACAATATCTGTAAGCTTCTTAGAAGCCATATTGTTTGATTAAGGGGAGATCTGAGACAAATGGATCTTCAGAGGGCCCTTTTCTCTGACTAAATGGTATTCTGAGGCAGCACCATTGATCCCTCTGAAGTCTTAATAAGAGATTTCATAGCCACACCCTCAGCTTCAACATTAGAACAGGCAGGGCCCTTGATCTGATATTTGTACAGAAGCTATTTCTTAATTTTAACATCTTTCACCATCTGGAAAGGCTATGGAATTTTTTTAGAGATTTTTTAAGTTTTTTTTTAAGATTTATTTATTTATCTGAGAGAGAGCGAGAGAGAGCACGCACATGTGCACACACGCACGTGAGTGGGGGGAAGGGCAGAGGGAGAGGGAGAGAATCCCAAGCACACTTCCTGCTGCGCCCAGAGCCCAACTGAGGGCTCACTCTCATGAACCCGAGATCATGACCTGAGCTGAAATCAAGAGTCAGACGCTTAACCCACCCAGGTGCCCTGGGGCTATGGAATTTTTAAAGCCAAAACACTAGCTTCTTTTTGTTCAACCGAACTTCCATAAGCTTGTCTCTCTCCTCTCACATTTTACTGTAAGTAGGAAGAAACCAAGTAGTCCCTTCAACATTCTGCATAGAAAATGCCTTAGCTTGTTCGCTCAGCTCCAGTCATTTTCCACTTCCAGATTATCACAGGTGACAGTACTGTTCACCTGCTTGCCACTGCACAACAAAGCTTTCTTCCTTTCAGTTTCCAGGCAGATAGTCCTCACCTTGCTTTGAGCCTCACTGACAAGCCACTCAAAAGTCCCAACTTCTACTAACAGTCTATTCGAGGTTCATAAGCTTTCACTCCCACTTCAAAGTCTTTCTTTGTGTCTGCCCATTACTCAGTTCCAAAGCCACTCCACACTCTGCATCTGTTATGACAGCAGCCTCACTTTCAGATACTGAAATGTGTCTTGGTTATCTCTTTCCACGTAACAAGTTATCCCAAAACTTAAAAGAAAATAAACATTTATTATCTCACAGTTTCTGTGAGTCATAACTTTGGGTGTGCCTGTAGCTGGAAAATTCTGGCTCAAGGTACCTCTTGAGGCTGCAGTCAAATCCAGGAGGAAACCACAATACTTTAGGTCCTAACTGACCTCACATGTGTCATTTCCATCACATGTATTAGAAGTGAGACATTAAATGCAGCTTCCACTTCAGAGGAAGGGTTTTAAGCCCCATGTTTTAAAGGAGAATGTATCAAAGAATCGGTGATCATATTTTCCAACCACCAGAAACCTGAAAGTATTCTATAATTTGTATTGAAATCATACTGTACCCCGAGGGAAATCTGGCCTAGGAAAATGACGACTGCATTTATACAATCAAACTTTGCCAACGTTTGCAGCTATGAATAAACCCTACCTAGCTAAATCTAATGAACAGATCTCAGTCCTCATCTGACTTCACCTTTTGGTAACACCAGGCATCACTGTTTACTCTTTGCAAGTTGCTTCCTTTGGCTTCCAGGACATCACATCCTCCTTATCTTTCTTCTGCCGATAACGAGCCGCTTACTTTCAATCTCTTGTACCACTTTCTCCTCATCTCTCCAACCTCATCACATTGGAACCCTAGAGTTCATGCCTTGAACCTACTCTTTATCTACACTCAGTTTTGTGGTGACCTAATGCTATCTCAAGTCTTTAAATACCATATGCACTTACAACTGTCTAATTTATATATCCCTTGTGTAACTCTTCTTCAACTCTAGACTCATGCCTAATCTCATCTCCACTTGAACGTCTAATAACGATCATCAGCATAACCTGCCCTAAACTGAGCATTTGATCTTTACCTCAAACTTACTCTTCTTACAGTCTTCCCCATTTCAGTGAATGGCAACTCCATCTTTCCAGTTGCTTGGAATCTATTCTCATTTATAGATTCCCTCGCCCTCCCTCATTTCCTTCCTTCTTCTTCTTGTGACACTTTCATCCGTCTGCAAAATTTGGTCTACCTACAAGGTAAATTCAAACTCGGACCACTTTTCACAAGCTCTGCAACTACCACAGTGATCCAAGGCGCTACTCTCTGTCTCCTGGATTCCTGCAGCAGCTAGTTCCCACCCACGGTTCCCCTCCACTCTTGCCCCTGTAGTCTATTCGGAGCACATCGTCTAGAGTAATGCTGCTAAATGGAAACCGGTTCATATCCTTCCTCTATGTTAACTCTCTGGTGCCTCCCTTTGTCACACAGAGTAAAAGCCTAAATCCTCAAACTGGCTCACCTGGTCCTATGCCGTTCGGCTTTTGTCACTTACCTGATATCATCTCCTACAGTTTTCCCTTCTGCTGCTCCTGCTCCAGCCACATTCTCCCGCCCACTGTTTTGGTTTTTTTTAAAGATTTTATTTATTTATTCGACAGAGATAGAGACAGCCAGCGAGAGAGGGAACACAAGCAGGGGGAGTGGGAGAGGAAGAAGCAGGCTCACAGCGGAGGAGCCTGATGTGGGGTTCGATCCCGTAATGCCGGGATCACGCCCTGAGCCGAAGGCAGACGCTTAACCGCTGTGCCACCCAGGCGCCCCCTCTCCCGCCCACTGTTGATCAAACTTACCAGGCATGACCCTCCTGCCTCAACACTCAGTTCTTAGATCTCCATGCGATTTGCTCCCTCACTTCCTGTAGATCTTCAAATGTCATAATCTAAGTGAGACCTTCCCTAACTACCTTATTTAAGGTTGTCCCCAGTAGTCCCAAGTCATCACTTCTGTTTTATTTTCTCCACAGCAATTATCATCATCTTAGCATTCATTTGACTTATTTTTACGGAATGTAAACCATGTGGAAGATGAATTTTTATTGTTTTGTTTACTTTTATATTCTTCTGACACATAAGCCTCAGTCAATATTTTTGAAAGAATAAATGATCTTTCCATTAGTTTCTTCATCCTTATTTTCCTGGAATTCTCTTCTGTCTCTCCTCAGATCCTCTAAATCTTGACTTAACCCCACAGCTTAGCTGGTAAAGGCTTGTCTACTCCAGGAGACTTTCTTCACTAATTGAGGCTGACATCGATCTTCACTTTGACTTTCCTTAGCCCTCGTGGTCACAGCCCAGGTCACATTCCTGTATATTTGTTTGCGGGCCCCATTTTTCTCCATCTTGCTCATATATTTTTGTTTGTCTAAAGAGATCCTTGAAAAACCATAGTCACTTCCCCTTTTTTCTGAACCACTCTTTTGACCCCTTGTAATTACACAACACGTACTTTACAAATCCCTGTTTCATAAATAACTGCTAACCCACTGAAATGAACTCCTTAACTTCACACAGCTGATGGAGGATGATACTTTAGGACAACACAGTGTTTTTGTAAAATGCATGCAATCATTTTCAATTTATACAGTAATAAGTTTCAGGTAAAACCAGCCAAGCTACACGAGCATCTCTGTTCTAATACTCACACGCTTATTATATTCTCTTTAGGAAATGGAATCCATTTTTCCACATGGACTGGAAATCCTTCGATGTTAAAAATATTTTTAAATGCTCCACTGAGATTTAGCTTCTTGCCATGAGACTCTAAATTATTCCAGCGTTCTGTAAGGCATTATAAAACATTGTAATTTCTATGCTCCGGAGCAAGTACCTCTTAAAGCGTTCACCAATTAGTTCATTTCAGAACCTGCTTCTGATATCCCTGCAGGTAGGTAAGAAAAATCCCTTCGTATGCAACCTGAGTATAAGACAATATCAAAATCACTTATGTCAGCTCAATATTGTCATAAGAGCAGCTCTAAGTTTTCTGATAGTGGAAATTTTGGAGAAGCTCAACAAATGAATAGATAAGAATTTTGCACATAGATGTTTCCTTCTGGGAATTTAACACAACCCTCTACTTTTTCCTAAATTAATTTCATTGTATCATGATTCAGATTTTGCTTAGAAGTGAGGTAGATTGGAACTGTCTCAATCAGTTCATCTTAATCCCTGTCACCTCACCTCGGATCCCATACACGTCCACTTTGGTTGTAAGCAGTCATCTTAGGGTAAGACACACATGCACACACGAAGTCTAAACAGTGAATCAGGAATATTAGACTCTCCTTCGAGGAAGAAAATTAATATTTTAAAAAGAAAACGAAAGACTTTCTCAACTATATTCAAATATTGAATTCAGACTCATCTAAGTATCTGATTCTAATTCAGAACTCTGGGTTTATTTGCAAATAAGCTCAACTAGATACCTTTCTCACAAATAAAATTCATTAATCTGTACTTTTATGTTGAAATCTTTGCTAATTTATTGTTTTAAATAGTTTTGCAAAATATATAAAGTAACATGAAAAACATCGACACTATATAGCACTTAAATTTTACTATAAAGTCCAGGTATTGTTTCATACATATAATTATAATCTGTTGCTCTTGTTCCTATGAGCCATCACTAAAGCATCATCTTAAAGGCTAAATGTTAAGATGGGAATTTACCAGACATAGCTAGCTACAAAATACCTATCATATACATGTGTGTGATCTCAGAGCTAAACAGGCAGTAGAGCTATCTAATTCATGGGTTGATGACCTTTCTTTCACTCAGCACACCTGAGAAACAAGTTGGTCTTTAAGGGAAAACCACGATGTAGAGTATTAGTTTCTTACTGCTGATATAACAAATGACCACAAATGTATCGTCTAAAAACAACACAAACCTATCCTTTTACAGTTCTTAATTTCAGAAGTCTAAAATGAGACTCATGGAGTTAAAATCAAGATGCCAAGAATGCTGCATTCCTTCTGGAGATGCTAGGGGAGAATCCATTCTTTGCCTTTTCCAGCTCGTAGAGGCTGCCCACATGCATTCCTTGACTTGTGTCTCTCTTCCAGTAATCACATCATTTGGACCTACTTAGACCTCTCCTTTCCTGACTCTGAAACTCTTGCCTCCCTCTTAAAGGACCCTCGTAACTACGTTAGTCCCACGAAGATCATCCAGGATTTTAGCATCCCTATCTTAATCTCGTCTGCAAAGTCGCTTTTGCAACATAAGGCAACGTTTGCACAATTTTCAGGGATTAAGATTTAGGACTTCCTTAGGACTTCTTTTGTGGGGAAGGAAGGGCATTATTCTATGCACCACAGGTAGTGATTTCAAGTAAGAGGGAAGGGTATAGTAGCACGTGTTTGACATATAAGCAGTATTGCATTGTGGTTAAGACCATGGACTCTAGTGCCAGATGGCAAGTTCAAATTCCACTTTTGCCATTCAGTAACTATGAAATCTCAATGCCATATATATTATTGAAACTCTCTGTGCCTCAGTTTTGTAATCTATAAAACCATAAATGAGAATATTAGTAAATACTTCATACTGTTGTCTTAAAGACTCAATGAATTTATACATGTAAACATACTTAGAACAATTCCTGACGCATAGTTAATGTACAATAAACATTTACTATTACTATGTGCTTTCATGGAGAAGATTAATCCAATCCTAACTTCTTTTACAGATGAAGAATTTGAGTCCCAAAGAACTTAACTGATTTATACAAAATAATATAGTGACATTAGATTATGAACAAGTGTTTGATAAATATGCTTTCAATGGTACCAGAATTTTTAAACTACCTATTTTCTTATTTCTGATCATTCTTAATTTAATGGTGATATCAATAATGCACTTCACTCTTGCTTTAGTAATGGGAGCCCTATAAGCATATTTTATTTCTTTCTCAATTTTCTGAGTCCTGATATGGTTGTATTACATTTTGTAAAAGGTAAGATATTTGACAAGCTGATAAGAATTTGAGGAGACCCCCAGGCCTAGCATTTCACATGATGAACCTGTCTTTGACGTTTTGTATCCAGATATTAGTGTACATTGCTATTAAAGTATTTAGAGGGCTTTAAACCTCTGTTCAAAATGTTAGTAAGTTTCTTCTAGTTATAGATTTGATGTTGTCAATCTATTAATTCTGCAGTGTAACCAATCAACTGCTTCCCACACCAAACTGACTATCAGAATATCTGCACTAAACAGACCATTCAAGATAATGTATTTCAATAATTTTCATTATGTAAAAATTACCATTGATTCTTATTTTCAAATATGCTTAAGAATCTTTCAAATCGGCACATCTGGGTGGTTCAGTCAGTGAAGTGTCTTCCTTTGGCTCAGGTCATGATCCCAAGGTCCTGGGATCCAGTCCCACATGGGGCTCCTTGCTCGGTGGGGAACCTGCTTCTCCCTCTGCCTGCAGCTCCTCCTGTTCCTGCACTCTCTCCCTCTCCCTCTCCCACCCTCTCTCTCTCTTTTTTCTTTCTCTCTGACAAATAAATAAAAAAATCTTTTTTTAAAAAAAGAATCTTTCCAATCTAGGATTAGGATTCTGAGAGTAGATGTCATCTCTTTCATACTTATGATCCTCCCACCTCTATCAGGTCTGAAATGATTTTTTTTTAATCTCCCTTTACTGATGTGTTAAGCATAAAGTACAAAGAGAAAACTATTTTATATAGAGAATTACGAAGTCAAGGACATGTTATTTTATCTTTCCAATGAAATAGAAATTTCCTACTAAAAGTTACAGTCTCTCTTTTCCCCCTTTAACTAACAAATTGAACAGAGTCATGAAATTCAAGAACTGGAAAGGAAATAGAGATTATTTGGTCAAAAGTCCTCATTTTGTAGATGATGAAGGATATGAGGGGGAAATAAAATTGAGCAAGTTAATTTTAGGCATCTGAAAAAATTCAATCACAGACTATTTTTTTGGCTCTAGGCCAAAAACATTTCATTTGATTGTGAATAAGACACATTTTCATTCTCTGTGAGTTGTTGTTTTTTTTCTCACTGCTCTGTTCTTCAGGAAGAGGCAAAACGTGTTAACCATCCTATGGGCCTTGATGGTACCGTACCCTTTTTCTAAATGAGTTTTTGCTGTTGTTTTGCTGCCAGCTAAAGATGGCCTTGTGCTCTTAACATGTTTGCAATGACTGTTCTACCAGAAATGTTTATATATTCCTAAACTACTGTGCTTATCCGATTGTCAAGCATCAACTTGGCATTCTTCTCCTTTTGATGCCATTCTTCTGCTTCTTCTTTTTTTTTAATCAGCTCTGAAAGAAAAAGTGTAAGCCCTTCCTGGATTCTACAACCATCTCTACTGAATTTTTTATCCTGAGCGACCTTGATGAAGTCACTTAAACATTGTGTGCAACTTTTCTCATCTGTAAAATGAGGGCAACGACACATACGGAATGGGATAATTACAAAATGAATGTAGGCTTCAGAGACAACTGTTAGTTGTCATTGCTATTAATTATTTTTTGCCGATTAGAAATATTTATTTGGGGATGGCTCCTCATACGCACCCCTACACCTGCTGTCCAGTCCTTGTGGAGTTTTCCTTGCTTGCTGCCTACCTGTGTGCTCTACCGTCCCTCCAGGAAGTGACTGGCCTTGAAATCACAAAATAAATATCCCCTTAACGTTTCATGTCCCTCTCTTTATTCTTTAGGCCTCCTAAATCGTAAGCTAATTGTCTCTTCCTTATGACCTCTATGACACAGCACGGCTGGATCAACCTCACCTCACACACATTCAACTTACCGACTTGATCCTAGGCAATTTCACTTAGACTATGTCCTTTAATCCTTGAAGGAACCTATAAAGGAGATATTATTACATATTATAAATGATGATCCAGGTGCAGAGACATTAAGCAACTTGCCCGAGGTAATTTGAATATAAGTGACAGGGTCAGTCAAGATTTGAATCTAGCTTAACACTAGGTTCTTCGGGCCCTAAGGAAGATTAGTGCCTTCACTGAGGTGTTGGTCTCATAAGGCTAATACTTTAAAGTATCTTTGGTCCTAGTTTTAACAGTTGTATGCTAACATCACCAGGCCCCTGGATTAATTTAGGGTTGTATCCTTAACCAAAGGAAAGGTAGCTACTAGACTTCATCTTCACTTTGCAATGATTACCATAGTTTGTCTAGACAAGAAACACCCCCCAAAAATCTGAACACCATACAAAATGACATTGGCATGTATGATGATCACACAACATGGTTTAAGAGAAAAATAGCTAGGGGCGCCTGGGTAGCGCAGTCGTTAGGCGTCTGCCTTCGGCTCAGGGCGTGATCCCGGCATTATGGGATCGAGCCCCACATCAGGCTCCTCCGCTATGAGCCTGCTGCTTCCTCTCCCACTCCCCTGCTGTGTTCCCTCTCTCGCTGGCTGTCTCTACCTCTGTCAAATAAATAAATAAAATCTTAAAAAAAAAAGAGAGAGAAAAATAGCTAGCATGAGAATTTAAACCTGTCCTGCTATTGTGTGATGTCACCAGCCAGCACCAAGAAGAGGAGTTTTTGCTCAGGGCCCTATGTTCTAATTGCTTTCATTATGCCCCTCCCTATGAAAAAGGTAAGCTAATTTTTAAAAGTAATATTTTCTGCAAATGTTGAGAAATCATTCTTTTTGATAGCTGAGTAATAGTCCATTGTATATATGGACCACATCTTCTTAATCCAGTCATCTGTTGAAGGGCATCTCGGCTCCTTCCACGATTTAGCTATTGTGGACAATGCTGCTACGAACATTGGGGTGCATATGGCACTGGAGGAGATAATGCTAAGTGAAATAAGTCAAGCAGAGAAAGACAATTATATGGTTTCTCTCATCTATGGAACATAAGAATTAGGAAGATTGGTAGGAGAAGAAAGGGATAAAGAAAGGGGGGTAATCAGAAGGAGGAATGAAGCATGAGAGACTATGGACTCTGAGAAATAAACTGAAGGCTTCAGAGGGGAGGGGGTGGAGGAATGGGATAGGCTGGTGATGGGTAGTAAGGAGGGCACGTATTGCATGGTGTACTGGGTGTTATACGCAACTAATGAATCATAGAAATTTACATGAAAAACCAGGGATGTGCTGTATGGTGACTAACATAATATAATAAAAAAATATTATTATAGAAAAAAATTAAAAAATAAAAAAAATAAAAGTAATATTTTCTAATCAACACAGGATAACAGAGTCTATGTTCAGCAACCCTCTTGTAAATCATCTTGTTAAATTCATACATAGTTGTTTGTCATATTAAGTAAAAGCAGCTCTTGACTAGCTTTGACACCATCATCAACAGAACTCAGAAGGGAGCAGTCTCAAAACTGAGCTTTCTTCTAGAATTCATTGTTGTGGGTCAAGTGATGACCTCAGGTACTCAATGTAGTACCATTCCTCTGTCAGCATTGAAGACTTCATCAGCAGAAATCAAGAAGTCATCTGTGCACTTAACATAAGACTGCTGCTTTGCCAACTAGCTAAGATCAAAAAGAATTACCTATACTCAGAGTTAGACTTCTTTCTAGTCCAGACCGTCCATCTTTTCCAGGTTTTCCTCCCACCTCTTTGGTCACTACTCAATATGCTTTGTTGGCTTTTTTTTTTTTTTTCCATTTCCACGATCTGTATTATTAAAATGCCCAAGTCTCAGTTCTTAGATCTCCTTTCTTTTTAATGTTAGTCACTCTGTTGGGTACATCATCTAGTCTCATGGCTCTAAATACAACCTATATACTGATAACTCCCAAATTAATATCTCCAGCCCCATTCTTCTTCTTGAACTTCAAACTTGTCCTATTACCCATCTAGCATCTTAGCTTGGATTGATTCCAGGTATCTCAGACTTAATAAGTTCTAACCTAGGTTCCTGGACTCCCCCGGTCCAAACCTACAATCCCACAAATCCCCTCTCCATCCCCACTCCAGGTAATGATATCTTCATCCTCCGATCAAAATTATAACTACAAATTTGGAGGCATTCTTGATTCTTCTCTTGTTCTCACAGCCTAATTCCCAACCAGAAATATATCTTATTGGTTCAACTTCAAAATATTATAGAATCCAACCACTTGTCACCTCTTTCCCGGCTATCATACTAATTTTTTTAACCATTAACCATGAACTACTACTGAGATTATCATAATAGCTTCCTAATTGTCCTGCTTCTGTCTTTAACCCACTACCATCTATTCTTAACAAAGGCAACATTATGCTGTTAAAATATAAGTCAGGTCATGTCACAGCTCTACTCAAAACCTTCCAATGGTTTCACTTAGAGTAAAAGCAAAAAATGGCAATAGCTTACAAGGTCCTATATGATCTGTACCCCTCCCCCAACACCTCTAAACTTACCTCCTCCTACTCTCCTCTGCATTCACTCTCCTCTAGCTACACTGGGATTCTTGCTATTGTTTGAAGATGTTGGGCATCCTCCTACCGCATGGTTGCACCTGGAATACATGTTTTCTGCATATCCATACTGCACCATTTCTTCACCTCTTTTAAGGCTTTGCCTCTTTTGTCAACCTCACTGAGGCTTTCCTGGGCAACCTTTATAAATGTGAAATTCTCACCACCACCCCCCAAATTTGCTATCTTACCTCCCTGACTTTTTGTCTCCCATAGTATTTATCACCATCTAGCATATCATATATACTTACTAATTTTTCACCTTGAAGTCTCCTCCCACAAGAATGTATAAGCTCCAATGGGGATGGAGATTTTTGTTGTTGGTTTGTTCTTTTTTATTCCAGAAATTGGCATAATGCCTGGTATGTAACAGGTACTCAATTGTATTGTTGAATATTGACTACAGAACATTTTTTTTACCATGATCTGACAGGGGCCTTACATTTAACACATATCATCTTCTTGTTCTTCCTGAAGCATGAGTTTTATTCATTTAACATTCATTCAACATGTTTTTAAGTGCCTTATGCGTGCTATGCATACTCTCACACAGATACCCCACACAAATGACTGTATAATTATAATCGAGCTAAGTGTTTTGTAGAAAATCAGATAGACTTAGAGAACACTTAATAAAGAAGCCTGACATAAGTTGAGGAACGCAAAACTTAATTAAAGAAATGTCATTTGAGCTGAGATCAGGAGGATAAGTAGTGAGAAAGATTTTCAGATGCAAGACACAGTACCTGCAAAGTTCCTATGATGAGAAAAGCATGGAATTAAAAGGAGACCTGGGGAGCCCAAGTGTAACGCAGTCATTAAGAAAAGGAAGAGTATAACTAGAGGCCAGAGGTTTGCAGGTGACTTACAGGCCATTTTAAGGATTTGGGTTTTATCCTAAGAGCAATGCGGAAGCCATTAAAGACATTTCAACCTGGAGAAGACTCCATCAGATTTGTGTTTTCAGAAAACAATCCTGAATGCGATAAAGGACAATAGGAATACTGGCCTGGATATAGGGAGACTATTGTAAGAATTGGGATTTCCATATGGGAATTCCTTCCCACATGTCTCAGGACATTTGTTTTTCAGAATCCCAAGAAAAATCAATCAAGAGATCAGAAAAACAGGAAAAAGTAACATAACTTTCCTGTAAGAACCAAAGTTCCACAATCCACATAGAGGCTGCTGGTTTGAAAGAATCCACTGACATTGAGTGACAGGTCGGAGCAGGAAATGCTGACATGGACACACGGAATGGAAGGCCAAGGTCAATGTTTCTAGGATTTGAGACAAGGGCACATAGCAGAGAAGTAGTCACAATCAAATCAGTCAGTCAGCTCTTGTCACATTACAAAGTATCTCTGTAGCCCTGTATGCTGATAAGGGTGAGTTGTTCACTCAAATAGAAATTATTAATAAATGTATTCACGTAGTATACTTTATACAAATCCTATGTGTGATGTTCCAAAAAAAATAACAAGTTTTGGATGCAAAGTACTTAATCTGCCAGTTTGACACATGATTCTGAGTAGTGTTATTAAGCTTGTTAGAAGATCGGAAGTCATGTTATTTTAATACTTTTCAAAAAATGATTCACCAGTGTTGTCTAGTGCTTGAATATTTACTGTGGGCTACAGTTCAGTGTAAACACTTGAACAGAGGAAATGCAAAGAGAAGAGGATATTGTTGTGGACGCCTCAATACAAAATTAGAAACTGACCTGAAATCTGAATTAGTGGAAGCACTAAGGATTTCATGGCAAAATTAAAATTGAAGCGAGCTGACAGAATACTTTAATTGATTTTTAAAAATGAGCTTATATGAAGTAATATGTACCTTTAATGCCCAAATTGAAAATGCCTCTGGACCCCCTCTTAAAAATTTGACTGCCCATATGAAAGATGTTCAACTTCGCTCATCATCAGGGAAATGCAAATCAAAACCGCAATGAGATATCACCTCACACCTGTCAGAATGGCTAGAATCAAAAAGGCAAAAAATAGCAAGTGTTGCTGGAGATGTGGAGAAAAAGGAAACCTCATGTGCTTTTGGGAATGCAAGCTGGTGCAGCCACTGTGGAAACAGTATGGAGGTTCCGCAAAAAATTAAAAATAGGAACACCACACAATCCAGTGATTCCACTGCCAGGTATTTACCCAAAGGAAACAAAATACCAAATTAAAAGGATACATGTGCCCCTATATTTCTTGCCCAATAGCCAAAATATCAATAGATGGATAGATGGATGGATGGATGGATGGATGGATGGATGGATGGGGAGATATATATATATAATGGAATATTACTCAGCCATAAAAAGGAAAAATCTTGCCATTTGCAGCAACATGGATGGACCTAGAGGTTATTATGTTAAGTGAAATAAGTCAGACAGAGAAAGACCATATGATTTCACTTACATGTAGAATCTAAAAAATGAAACAAGTGAATAAACAAACAAAAAGCAGAAAAGGGACCATAAATACAAGGAAAAAACTGATGGTTGCTAGAAGGCAGGGGACATGGGGGTGGGAAAAATGGGTGAAGGGGAGTGGGAGATATAGGATTTCAGTTACAGAATGAATAATCCAGGATAAAAGGTACAGCATAGGGAATATACTCAATGATACTGTGATGGCACCATGCGGTGACAGATAATAGCTACAGTTGTCATATAGCTACACTGAGCATAGCATAACATATAGAGTTGTTGAATCAGTATGTTGAATTCACTATACCTGGAACTAATGTAACTTCATGTGTCAACTATAACTCAAAAAAAAAAAAAAAGAAAAGAATGAAAAGAAAAAGTCTTGTTGAATCTAAAACAATATTAAAGGTATTTGTATTACATGCATGCAACTACAAAATAACCACATAAAATACCTAATTAAAGAGGTAATTAGAAAAAAAGACTCTGTTACATCAGTTAAAAATGAGAAAATAAAAACTAAAAAAATTTAAACATTCGAATGCCAATAAACAGTGTAAGAAATTTTGCTACATCTGCAGTACTTGTCATGAAACAACAATCAAGGCTATTAGAGCAATTAATGCTTTGTGTGTTTTTACATTTCATTTTAAGAGTAATTATTAAATATTTGGTGTTTCATATTTCAATTTTAAGGAACTTATATTTTGGCATTTATTTTGTATTACTGTTTCCTTTATTTAATGTTTTCTGTCACCAAATGTCTTTATCAAGCCGAGATCCCTTTATATATTTCTGAAATATAGAATTTTGTCACAATATGCTGGTTCATGATAATAAGAAAGCATGCATTTATTTTTATATTTTTATAGAAAAATCTCTGAAACTTCTAGTACAGTCCTACCACAGAAATATGATGCATGGTTTATTATTATAGCCATTTGTTACTTTTAATCAATGTAAATATGTACAGGTAAATATTGTTAAGAATTATTGTTACAACTCTCCCACCAAAAAGTACATAGATTGTTATGAAGAATACAGAATGGTTTAGGATTTCAGGATTTCCAAAACATTCTCAGGAATTCTGATTTCTCATTTCTAAATCCTGAAGTTCAATATCTTTCAGGAATTTGAAAACATTAGCAAAAGCGCATGAAAAAGATGGCAGTATCTTGAATTATAGTGCTAACAATGAAATTGGACAGAAATAGACAAATCGAAGAAAAAGCCAGGAAGTAAAAGTCACAGGAATTGTAGACTAGCTGAATGTGGGAAATAAGGTAACTTCTACGTTTCTGATTTTTGTGAATTTGTGATGGTTTGCAGCATTTATTAAGACAGAGAACACTAGAAGAAAGCTACTCTGTCAGCTAAGGTATGCTTCAAAAACTAGCATCCTCCAATTATTACTGATGTAAATAATAAAAGTTCAAGGACCAGAAGTAAATTAGAGGTCACCTGGAGCTGGAGGTAGGGACTGGGGTAAGCGGGAATGAGGAATGACTGCTGATGTATATAGAGTTTCTTTGGGGGGCTTTGAAAATGTTCTTAAATTGTACTGTTGTGATGGGTTGCACAGTTCTGAATATACTAAAAACCACTGAATTAATTTTATGGTCTGTGAAATATATCTCGATAAACTATGATGATTCATTTCGCATTCACACTACATGTCCATCTCAGGTGAGACAGGGACTCTCTTCTATGGCATCCTCGTTTAGGAAACACAGTTGATGGCATTTCTACCACCTGAAATGTTGATTTCTTTGTCAGGAGGGAAGGGACTATAACAAATTTCACAGCAGCTCTTAAAGGCTTATATGCAGACGTGATATATGTCACTTCCACTCATATTTTGTTGACCAAAGCAAGTTATGTGACTACACCAAGCTTCGATGGCACAAAGAAGTACAATATACCAGAAAGAAGAGCTCCAGAAATAACACTCGCTACTACCACCAGGATTGAGGGGAATATGGGCATTCAATCACAGACCTGAGTTTGAAGTGCCTTTAAAACACCTCGAGAACATGTTAAATGGACAGTTGGCTTTGTGGGGCTAGGAGCTCAGAGGAGCTATCTGGGCTAAAGATCCAGGTCAGTTAGTCATTCATATACGCGTGGTTGTCTAAAGTCATGGACGCGAAAGAGATGCAAAAGTCGATGCCATCTGTAAATATCCTATACGGTCACGTTTCCCCATGTCACACACCCAACACACACACATGCATGTGTCACATTCTATCATGACTTCTCTCCTGAGCCATCTGGAATTATAACGATTAAGAGAAACGGAGAGGGTGTCAAACTCTCTTTGGTGGCTTAGAAATATTGAAGGTGACTAGAAAGCAATTGGTATTTTATATCTGTCAAACTTTATTCGAAAGGCCACATGCTCAATGAAACCCCTGACATGACGTATGCTCTCCTTGCTCTTTGAATTCCATCATACTGTATTTAGATCTCTCTTATAATAAATTTCACACTCGATCCCTAAATAGGTTTATATGCTTGTGTTATCCTTCCTGCTGGGCAATAGCCTTTTGAGTTGAGGTCTGTGTTTTCATCTTTTTTTATGGCCATTGGAACACCTACCACTATACCTTCCATGTAGTAGTGCAAAATATGCAGCAAAAAAAAGTGTGTTGCATGAATTATTTTCCCCCCAAATAAGCTGTTAGCTCTGTAAAAACAGATAATCTGCCTTTTCTTTCATTGTGTTTTGCTTTCTGCCCACCATAGTGATTTCCACGTAGTTGGTATTAGATAAATGTATTGATTGACTGATGAATCGGTTCAGACAAAAATTAAAAGCCTTTTAATACACATTTTTAGAAATTATTTGTATTACCTCCAGATGGAAATACATGTACAGACACACCTGATGCGTTCCCTTCACTTTTCAACAATTCAAACTTAAATATTCAAAGTTATTACTCAAGTTATTACTCAGTTATACTCTCAACTCCAGAATCAAGTGTAAGTTTGCCTGCCCTCTTAAGTGTCAGACTGAACAAGTTTGCTATTGTCAATTCAACAGAACTGTGAGTATTAAATCACAAGGACGTGGGAATGAATTGGTGTTGAAAAAAAAAAATCATGAACCAAAATTCTTAGAGCCCCTGAATTGTGATATGGCTTTCTTTTTGAAATCATGCTTTAGTGAAATACTGTAAATTTTTATTGAGCACTTAACTATGTACCAGTTCCTCTTTTATGATACAAAATGAAAAGAATACAGTTCTCACCCAAAGAAATTTAGACCCCATTCCAATATAAATGCTAATCGCTTTGGGAGTTGATTCTTTCCTTTCACTAAAGACCTTGAAATTCTAGTTGCCACTTCCTTACAAAATACCAGCCCCTCACCTCCCTTGGACAGTGAGCTGATTATGGATCAGTGCAGCGCATTTTATTCGGCAAGATAGGTAAATGCTGGCTCTTCCATTTGGGAAGAAGACAGTCTGAGATGAGTCTGTCATCCTAAAATGTGCAGAAATAACCAACCGCCATATTGACCCTAACAACAGATTAGCTATGTCATTTTTAATTACCTCAGCTTGAGCAAAATGAATTTAAAAAAATGGCCTCCCTCTGCCCTTTTCACACATGAACTCTTTAGGCTGCTATCTCCTGAATGTCTGAGCAGGGCGCTGCAGGCCTCCTGAGACAGCCAGTCACAGATAATGAACCGTAATGGAACTAGCTGCTGAACTAAGCCTGATAATCCCAGCCCTTGAGACTTATCTATGCAGGTGGGGCATGGGCTAATTCCCAATCAGATTCCAGCTCAGCGTTTGCTCCTGAAGTGAAATCATTTCCAATTACCAACAATGTCTAAAGGTAATCGTGAACCCTCACATAGTCACTTCCGCTTGCATACATGGAGCAGACGGGGCGCTCGCTCGGACGCACATTATTCCTGAGTCCAAGCAAAGACCTTGAGTCTGAATGAGTCAATAACTGCCACGAGGCGGACTCCTGGCACTGGCTGCTTTCGCTGTTAGGAAGGTGGGGTTTAGACCGACCATTGAGGACTTAAATGCCTTCATTTCACTTGGTAGTGAACTGTTTTCTCCCTGCCCCACCTCCATGGCCTTCTCACCAGCCCCCAGGTCTTGTAGGAGCACCTACAGAGAGCCTGCAGGTGTCAACGAAGTTCAAATCTCTTGACATGGACCGCACCCCTCAGCAGACCACATTGAAGAGCAGTGTAGACTTGGAGTCAGAAGCCCTGGGTAGGACGGACGCTAAGCTTTCTCCTTTACCAGTAGGGTGAACTTGAGCAAGAGATAGAACATCCCTGAGCCTATCTTTTTCATCTGGGAAATGGCTATAACAACACCTAATTACAGAAGTTCTAAAACAGGAGGAAAATAGCCAAAGAAATGGGCATGGAAAAGGCTGTTGGACTGCTGTGGCGAGGTCCCCACAGAGTGGGGCTGTTATGGCACGTGCTACAAAGTCCCATTCCCCATTCCATCTTGCAGGCTCAGTGACAGGAATGGCTGTTTTAACAGTGACACTTCACATTAGCCATGCACACGGAGACCGAGGTCTGACTTCTGAAAGCCTGTGCTTAATTTAAAATGAAAACTGTAACTACCAAGGGGCACTGCACTTCTCTGTTGGTACCTTACCTCCCGGAAGGCAGGGTCCCTGGGAAGTCAGATTATTATTAGAAGGGGGTTTCCTGGGGTGCCTGGGTGGCGCAGTCGTTAAGCGTCTGCCTTCGGCTCAGGGCGTGATCCCGGCGTTCTGGGATCGAGCCCCACATCGGGCTCCTCCGCTGGGAGCCTGCTGCTTCCTCTCCCACTCCCCCCGCTTGTGTTCCCTCTCTCGCTGGCTGTCTCTCGTTCTGTCAAATAAATAAATAAAATCTTAAAAAAAAAAATAGAAGGGGGTTTCCTGAATATGCAGTTACATTTAATTAGCTGATTCTAGATATTTGAGAACCACACACTCAGACCTATGAACCCATCCTCATAACAAGGATACACGTGCCATAAAAATAGGATAGGTCTAGTTCTTCAGCACTCTCTCTCCTGGAGAGCACTTAGTGGTCACTAGAAAAAGATACCTGCAAGGTGCTCTTTCCGCTAGACTTCTGTTGGTAGCCAAATCCTTTCATCATTGGCGTATTCTTTTCTTAATAAATTCAATCAAGTTGATATTTTTAATTGTCACTCAAGTGTTTCTACCTAAAAGCATTCCTGACTCTGAATGGGGATTTTGCATACCTTTGCTTTGATCTGCTGTATGCTAACTTTAAAGATACTCCTCAGAGCAGTATTTCCAAGTTGTATGTTCATTTGAGCGATTTAGAATGGGAGAGGGGAGGATTGGAAGCTAGATCTGTAGAATCTCCGATTCAATCTCGGAATCACTGATCTATTATTAAATTAAATATATCAATATTTGTTAGCTCCTATGTGCTTTATGTGATGAAAGCATTATAGAACTCTTGATAATACTGTTGTGTTTAGGCATTTATCCTTTGGGATAAGGAAGCCTGTAGGGGGTTGTTCTTTTTGTTTTTAATTGACAGACAATAAACTGTGTATATATGGATTGTATGATTTGATCATTTTTTACGTATATATTTCTGAAATAATCATCATATCCGGATAATGAACGTGCATCCACCACCACCGAAAATGTCCTAGTACACTTTTCAATCTTTCCCTCCCACACCTGTCTGCTTTGCCCTCCTGAGGAAAACACTGATCTTTCTGTCAGTATAGATTAGTTTGCGTTTTCTACAATTTTATATAAAAGGAATTATATTTTATTCTCTCTTTTGGTACAGCTTCTTTGGACATAATTACTTTGAGAGTCATCCGTGTTGTGTGGGTATCGGTAGTTCATTTCTCTTGGGGCGCCTGGGTGGCTCAGTCGGTTTAGAATCTGCCTTCAGCTCAGGTCATGATCCCAGGGTCCTGGCCCGCAGCCCGGCACCAGGCTCCCTGCTCAGCGGGAAGTCTGCTTCTCCCTCTCCTTCTGCCCCTCCCCCCATTTGTGTTGTCTCTCTCAAATAACTACATAAAATCATTAAAAAATATAGTTCATTTCTCCTTGTTGTTGAGTAGTACTCCATTGTACATAGATACCAAAGTTTATCTATGCACATGTTGATGGACATTTGAGTCGTTTCCAGTTTTTGTCCATTACAAATAAAGCTGAGATAGTCATATGCTTTCATTTTTCTTAGGGAAATACCTAGGAGTCAAACGAAGGGGTCCATATGGTAGGGATATGCCTAGCTTTTTAATGAAAATACCTAACTTTTCCAAAGTGGTTTTACATTACCATCGGCCACGTAGAGGAGTTGTCTTTCTTCTGCATCATTGACAATATCAGACTTGGCCAGCCCGTAATTTTAGCGATTCTAATAGATATGTAGTGGAATAGCATCGTGGTTTTAATATGCGTTTCCCAAAAGACTAAAGATGTTTTATGTGTTATTTGCCAGCTCTTTAATCTTCCTTTGAAGCATCTGTTATATCTTTTGCCTAGTTTGTAATAATAGGGTTTTATTTTCTTATTACTATGTTTATGTGTTTTAAATATAGGTTCTCCACCAAAGATACACTTTACAAGTATTTTCCCCCGTTTCTGGCTTCTCTCTTTTTAATTTTTTTTTATTGGAGTATAGTCGACACACAGTGCTGTCAGTTTCAGGTGGATAACAGAGTCAAAGAGTTTATGCATTACTCTGCACTCACCACGAGTGGGGCTACTGTCTGTTAACATCTTTCACAGAGCAGAAGCTTTTAATTTTTATGAAATCCAATATATAAATTTATTATTTTACAGATGATGCTTTTGGTGTCATATCTAAAAAATATTTACCTATTCCAAGGTCACAAAAGTTTTCTACTATGCTTTTTTCCAGAAATTGTATCATTTTTAGGTCTTACATCTCAGTTGAGGATTCACTTTTAGTTAATTTTTTGGATATGATGTGAGGTATGAGACAATATTCTTTTTTCTTTTCTTTTTTTGCATAGAGATATCTACTTGTTTCAATATCGTGTGTTGAAAATTTATAATTCATTTTACATAAATTATAAACCATGCACTATATTTTCATTTTGTTTAAGCAGTCTAAAACTATCTTTAAAAGATATATCACAATAAAATATTTTATATTTATCCCAGTTTTTACCATTTTAAGTGCTCTTTCCTTCGTGTGAAAACCATATTTCCGGGCCTGGGAGTTAAGATGGCGGAGGAGTAGGGGACCCCTTTTTCAGCCGGTCCCCTGAGTCGAGCTGGATAGGTACCAAACCAGCCTAAACAACCACGGAATCAGCCTGAGATGCATGAAGATACATCTGGATCTCTACAAATGAACATCTCCAGCGCTGAGTATTGAGATAAATAAATAAATAAAATCTTTAAAGAAGAAGCCCACATCCTTAAGATCCCTATAAAACGAGGGGCACGGCCTGGGACCCAGTCAATAATTTGGGCTCTGGACAACCCCGCAACCTCTCCTCATCAGAATGACAAGAAGGAGAAGCCCCCCCCCCCAGCAAAGAAAAGACAGTGAGTCTGTGGCCTCTGCCACAGAAATAATGGATATGGATGTAACCAAATTATCAAAAATAGAATTCAGAGTAACGACGGTCAAAATGATGAGTAGAATTGAAAAAAGTATTAACGAAAAGGTTACTGAGAATATAGAATCCCTAAGGACAGAAATGAGAGCGAATTTGACAGAAATTAAAAATTCTATGAGCCAAATGCAGGCAAAACTAGAGGCTCTGATGGCCAGGGTCACCGAAGCAGAGGAAAGGGTTAGTGAATTGGAGGATGGGTTAATAGAGGAAAAAACAAAAACAGAAGATGGTCTTAAAAAAAATCCAAGCCCATGAATGTAGGTTACGGGAGATTACTGACTCAATGAAACGTTCCAATATCAGAATCATCGGCATCCCCGAGGGGGTGGAGAAAAACAGAGGTCTAGAAGAGATATTTGAACAAATTGTAGCTGAAAACTTCCCTAATCTAGCGAGGGAAACAAATATTTGTGTCCAAGAGGCAGAGAGGACCCCTCCCAAGCTCAACCACGACAAACCTACGCCACGTCACGTCATAGTGCAATTCGCAAGTATTAGATCCAAGGATACAGTATTGAAAGCGGCCAGGGCAAAGAAATTTCTCACGTACCAAGGCAAAGGCATCAGAATTACGTCAGACCTGTCTACACAGACTTGGAATGAGAGAAAGGGTTGGGAAGCATATTTAAGCTCTTTCAGAGAAAAACATGCAGCCAAGGATCCTTTATCCAGCAAGGCTGTCATTCAGAATTGATGGAGAAATAAAGACATTTCAGAATTGCCAGTCATTAACCAATTTCGTAACCATGAAGCCAGCCCTACAGGAGATATTAAGGGGGGTTCTATAAAGGTAAAAAGGCCCCAAGAGTGATACACAAAAGAAAGTCACAACCAATACAAACAAAGACTTTACTGGCAACATGGCATCATTAAAATCATATCTCTCAGTTCTTAGCGCTAATGTAAATGGTTTGAATGCTCCCATAAATGCCACAGGGTTGCAGATTGGATAAAAAGAAATGACCCATCCATTTGCTGTCTGCAAGAGACTCATTTCGAACCCAAAGATGCATTCAGACTGAGAGTAAGGGGATGGAGTACCATCTTTCAAGCAAATGGACCTCAAAACAAAGCTGGGGTAGCAATTCTCATATCAGATAAATTGGATTTTAAACTACAGACTATAGTTAGAGACGCAGAAGGGCACTATATTATTCTTAAAGGAAGTATTCAACAAGTGGATATGACAATTATAAATATATATGCCCCCAACAGGGGAGCAGCAAGATACACAAGCCAACTCTTAACCAGAATAAAGAGACATATAGATAAAAATACATTAATAGTAGGGGACCTCAACACCCCACTATCAGAAATAGACAGAACACCCTGGCAAAAACTAAGCAAAGAATCAAAGGCTTTGAATGCCATACTTGATGAGTTGGACCTCATAGATATATATAGAACACTACACCCCAGAACCAAAGAATACTCATTCTATTCTAATGCCCATGGAACATTCTCAAGAATGGACCATGTTCTGGGACACAAAACAGGTCTCAACCGATACCAAAAGATTGAAATTATCCCCTGCATATTCTCAGACCACAACGCTCTGAAATTGGAACTCAACCACAAGGAAAAATTTGGAAGAAACTCAAACACTTGGAGACTAAGAACCATACTGCTCAGGAATGACTCGATAAACCAGGAAATCAAAAATCAAATTAAACAATTTATGGAGACCAATGAGAATGAAAATACAACAGTCCAAAACCTATGGGATACTGCAAAGGCAGTCCTAAGGGAGAAATACATAGCCATCCAAGCCTCACTCAAAAGAATAGAAAAATCTAAAATGCAGTTTTTATATTCTCACCTCAAGAAGCTGGAACAGCAACAGAGGGACAGGCCTAATCCATGCACGAGGAAGCAGTTGACCAAAATTAGAGCTGAAATCAATCAAGCAGAAACCAGAAGTACAGTAGAGCAGATCAACAGGACTAGAAGCTGGTTCTTGGAGAGAATCAATAAAATTGACAGACCACTGGCAAGACTTATCCAAAAGAAAAGAGAAAGGACCCAGATTATTAAAATTATGAATGAAAAAGGAGAGGTCACGACGAACACCATTGAAATTGGAAGGATTATTAGAAATTTTTATCAACAGCTATATGCCAATAAACTAAGCAATCTGGAAGAGATGGAATCCTTCCTGGAAACCTATAAACTACCAAGATTGAAACCGGAAGAAATTGATTTCTTAAACAGGCCAATTAATTATGAAGAAATTGAGTCAGTGATAAACAACCTTCCAAATAACAAAACTCCAGGCCCGGACGGTTTTCCTGGGGAATTCTACCAAACATTCAAAGAAGAAATAATACCTATTCTCCTAAAGCTATTTCAAAAAATAGAAACAGAAGGAAAGCTACCAAACTCATTCTATGAGGCCAATATTACCTTGATCCCCAAACCAGGCAAAGACCCCCTCAAAAAGGAGAATTACAGACCGATTTCCCTAATGAATATGGACGCCAAAATCCTCAACAAGATACTTGCTAATAGAATCCAACAGTATATTAAAAGGATTATCCATCACGATCAAGTGGGATTCATACCTGGGATGCAAGCGTGGTTCAATATTCGCAAATCAATCAGCGTGATACATCATATCAACAAGAAAAGACTCAGGAACCATATGATCCTCTCAATCGATGCCGAAAAAGCATTTGACAAAATACAGCATCCTTTCCTGATTAAAACCCTTCAGAGTGTAGGAATAGAAGATACATTTCTCAATCTCATAAAAGCCATCTATGAAAAGCCTACTGCAAATATTATTCTCAATGGGGAAAAGCTGGAAGCCTTTCCCTTAAGATCAGGAACTCGACAAGGATGACCACTCTCACCACTATTATTCAACATAGTACTAGAAGTCCTTGCAACAGCAATCAGACGACAAAAAGGGATCAAAGGTATTCAAATCGGCAAAGAAGTCAAAATGTCTCTCTTCGTAGATGACATGATACTCTATATGGAAAACCCAAAAGAAGCCACTCCCAAACTATTAGAAGTTATAGAGCAATTCAGTAACGTGGCGGGATACAAAATCAATGCTCAGAAATCAGTTGCATTTCTATACACGAATAACGAGACCGAAGAAAGAGAAATTAGGGAATCCATCCCATTTACGATAGCACCAAAAACCATAGATTACCTTGGAATTAACTTAACCAAAGACGTAAAGGACCTATATTCTAGAAACTATAAATCACTCTTGAAAAACGTTGAGGAAGACATAAAAAGATGGAAAGATATTCCATGCTCATGGATCGGAAGAATTAACATAGTTAAAATGTCCATGCTACCCAGAGCAATCTACACTTTCAATGCTATCCCGATCAAAATACCGAGGACATTTTTCAAAGAACTGGAACAAATAGTACTTAAATTTGTATGGAAACAGAAAAGGCCCCGAATCTCCAAGGAACTGTTGAAAAGGCAAAACAAAGCTGGGGGCATCACAATGCCGGATTTCGAGCTGTACTACAAAGCTGTGATCACAAAGGCAGCATGGTACTGGCACAAAAACAGACACATAGACCAATGGAACAGAATAGAGAGCCCAGAAATGGACCCTCGGCTCTTTGGGCAACTAATATTTGATAAAGCAGGAAAAAACATCCGGTGGGAAAAAGACAGTCTCTTCAATAAATGGTGCTGGGAAAATTGGACAGCTACATGCAAAAGAATGAAACTTGACCACTCTCTCACACCATACACAAAAATAAACTCCAAATGGATGAAAGACCTCGAGGTGAGACAGGAATCCATCAAAATTCTAGAGGAGAACATAGGCAGCAACCTCTACGACATCGGCCAAAGCAACCTTTTTCATGAGACATCCCCAAAGGCAAGAGAAACAAAAGATAAAATGAATTTATGGGACTTCATCAAGATTAAAAGTTTCTGCACAGCCAAGGAAACAGAAAAACTAAGAGGCAGCCCACGGAATGGGAGAATATATTTGCAAATGACACTACAGATAAAGGACTGGTATCCAAGATCTACAAAGAACTTCTCAAACTCAACACACGAGAAACAAATAAACAAATCAAAAAATGGGCAGAAGATATGAACAGACACTTTTCCAATGAAGACATACAAATGGCTAACAGACACATGAAAAAATGTTCAAAATCATTAGCCATCAAGGAAATTCAAATCAAAACCACACTGAGATACCACCTACGCCAGTTAGAATGGCAAAAATAGACAAGGCAAGAAACAACAATTGTTGGAGAGGATGTGGAGAAAGGGGATCCCTCCTACATTGTTGGTAGGAATGCAAGTTGGTACAGCCACTCTGGAAAACAACGTGGAGGTCCCTTAAAAAGTTAAAAATTGAGCTACCCTATGATCCAGCCATTGCACTACTGGGTGTTTACCCCAAAGATACAGATGCAGTAAAGAGAAGGGCCATATGCACCCCAATGTTCATAGCAGCACTGTCCACAATAGCTAAATCGTGGAAGGAGCCGAGATGCCCTTCAACAGATGACTGGATTAAGAAGTTGTGGTCCATATATACAATGGAATATTACTCAGCTATCAGAAAGAACGAGTTCTCAACATTTGCTGCAACATGGACGGCACTGGAGGAGATAATGCTAAGTGAAATAAGTCAAGCAGAGAAAGACAACTATCATATGATTTCTCTCATCTATGGAACATAAGAACTAGGATGATCAGTAGGGGAAGAAAGGGATAAAGAACGGGGGGGGGGGGTACTCAGAAGGGGGAATGAAACATGAGAGACTATGGACTATGAGAAACAAACTGAGGACTTCAGAGGGGAAGGGGGTGGGGGAATGGGATAGACTGGTGATGGGTATTAGGGAGGGCACATATTGCATGGTGCACTGGGTGTTATACACAACTAATGAATCATCGAGCCTTACATCAGAAACCAGGGATGTACTGTATGGTGACTAACATAATATAATAAAAAACCATTAAAAAAAAAAAAACGTATTTCCATTGCCTGTCATTTTCTTTCTGCCTGAAGGATTTTCTTCGAAATATCTATAGCAGTAGTCTTCTTGTGGTAAGTTCTTTTAGCTTTATTCTGTTTAAACATTTTTGTGTTGCCATTGTTTTTGAAAGAAAATTGTGCCGGGAATAGAATTCTAGGTTAACAGAGAGCTTGCTATCTCTTTCTTGCTTTCTTTCTTTTCTTTAAAGATGCTGCTTTACTGTTCTCTCGCTTATACTGCTTCCAATGAGAAATCTGCAGTCATCCTTATCTTTGTTATTCTATCTATAATCTCATTTTTCTCTAATTTCTTTTAAGACTTTCTTTGTATCACTGGCTTTGTGCATTTGGTTATGATCTGTTTCAGTTTAGTTTTATTCATGTTTCTTGTCTTGGCCTTTATTAAGCTGCTTGAATCTATGTGTCTATAGCTTTCATAAAATTTGGAAAACTTGGGCCATATTTCTTTGCTTTTTTCTGCTTACCCACACACTCACCTGTTTTCTCCTTGTTGAAATTTGATTATAGTAAATTAGATTGCTTGAAACATTTCACAACTGACTGACGCTCTGTTTATTATTTTTTTCTTAATATTATCTTTTCTCTCTGTTTCAATTTTAATAAGTTCTATTATTATGTATTTAAATTTACTAATAATTTTTCCTGCAATGTCTAATCTGCCATTAATCCTATCCTATGTATATTTGATTTTACACATTGAAGTTTTCAATCTCTAGAAATCTATTTTGGGTCTTTGTTGTATCTTCTATGACTCTACTTAATTGTTAAAACATATGGAATGCAATTATAATAACGAATTTTAATGTTGTTTTTGTTCATTTTAATATTTATGTTTGCCTGGGGGTATTTTGATTGATTTATCTCTTCATATGTTTACATTTTCCTATTTATTTGCATGCTGGAAAATTTTTTATTAGAAGCCAGATATTGTATTTTCACCTGTGTATTTTACATGGTGGATATTTTGGTATTCATACAAATACTTCCAAGCTTTGCTCTAAGATGCATTTAATTGTCTTGGAATCAGTGTGACCCTTTCAGTCTTCAGTTTAAGATTTATGAGCCTGCACCAGAACAGTGCCTGGTATAGGGCCATTTATGCTCCACAACTGAGGCTAGATTCTCTTGTGTATTCTCAGCAACTTGAGAATTATGAGGAGTTCCAGTCTAGTTGTTGAGAACAGGCACTACTTCTGATTCTGTCTGTGTTGGGCATCATTATTTTTTTAAAATAATCAATTGGCTTCCTTTTTTTATTTTTTACTGAGGTATAAATGACATATAACAGGTAGTATTATTTCTAATCATTTCAGGTGAGTCTTCCCCACCTGAGCAGCTCCATCAAACACTCATTTTTACTGATACTCTACTGAATACTTGAGAGAAACCCTCTGCAGCTCTCTGGAGTTATTTTCTTGCACGGTTCTTTCCTCTCTGGTACTCTTTCCCGTGAACTCTAGTTGCTTTGGTCTTCTCAGACTTGTAGCCCTATCTCAACTCAGGTTTCTCCCAGGCTGTTCCTGGCTCCCTCCTCCAGCACCTTGGCCTGGAAACTTTTTCAAGGCAATAATCTGGGGCAACTGTAGACTTCATCTCATCCCTGGAGTTTGTCATCTGATGCCCAGTGGGAGTTGTTGTTTCATAATTTTATTTGTTTATTGTTTCAGGCAGAAAGATAAACCTGGTTCTTGTCACTCCATCTTGGCTTGAAGTAGAAATCTTTGGCTGTGGCTTTTTTAGTAATATATATTTATTTTATTCTTCTTGACCAAAGGCTTTAGGGTAGAGAAGGGAGCTGAGAGTTTCCTCTACTGTGTATAGTAACTGCACTTTTTGTCCATGATTTGAACTTCCTAGAGTCCTCTCTTCACCTGCGCAGATAGGTTTTAGGACCAATGTATATGTTCTTGTGTACTAAGCCAACAATTTAGGGAATGCAGGCATTCTCAGTGCATTTTCAAATTACTTAAGTAATTCCAATATAAATAGTAAATCTACTGATTGACTTAGGTGTCACTGTGAAAATGTCATTAATTCTAAAGAAGATGCTTTCTTCTCTACTTTCTTAAGCATAGGGTATTTTGTTGTCAGCCTGGTTTCATGAAAAGAGAGCTAAGCTTTAGATAGCACTCAGTCTAATCATCCTCCACCTCTTCTCACAGAAACTTGTTCTGGCAGCAATCCTATGTGTGACATAAGATGGACATGGATAAGGGGCGCCTGGGTGGCTCAGCCGTTAAGCGTCTGCCGGTAGCTCAGCTGTTAAGCATCTGCCTTCAGCTCAGGGAGTGATCCCGGCGTTCCAGGATCGAGCCCCACATCAGGCTCCTCCACTGGAAGCCTGCTTCTTCCTCTCCCACTCCCCCTGCTTGTGTTCCCTCTCTCGCTGGCTGTCTCTCTCTCTGTCAAATAAATAAATAAAATCTTTAAAAAAAAGATGGACATGGATAAAACATAAGTTGCAATTAGAACAACTCATTCACTGAACTTTCCGATGGGCAAGAAGCCACTATTTTGCCAAGCAAATTAACTCTTGAGCCTACTGAGCATAATAAGGCACTCGGGAAACCTACCCAGAAACTTATCAGAACCTGATGTTAGCTGTTTTCCTGGAAGTTGGTTATAGTCAATATGCATCTATCAACTATTGGGAAACATTGAGTAACTGATAAGCATAATACTTTTTTGTATATCTTTTCACTATAAAAATATGGGGCGCCTGGGTAGCTCAGTTGTTGGGTGTCTGCCTTCAGCGCAGGGCGTGATCCCGGCATTCTGGGATTGAGCCCCACATCAGGCTCCTCCGCTGGGAGCCTGCTTCTTCCTCTCCCACTCCCCCTGCTTGTGTTCCCTCTCTCGCTGGCTGTCTCTATCTCTGTCGAATAAATAAATAAAATCTTTAAAAAAAAAATCCTAGTATTATTATCCTCAGGTTGCATATGAGGAAAGTAAAGCTTGGAAAAGTCAAGCAGCCATCCCAATGTCATACAGCTGAAAAATGGCCGTATACAGTTTGATTCCTGAAGTCCACTCAGATTCCAAATTTCTTGGTCTTTCTACTGTTATCATGCTGCCTCCAGGAAGAATGTAACCTTGACTCAAATCAGATGGCTTAGTGTTTCAATAGCAGGCATGAAATTTTATCCCACATAGATGTTTTGCACTGAATAATTACAATTTTTCTTATTATAGTTGATTAAAACTCAGAGATCATCTTGACAGTGACTTATTTAAAAGTTGTTTGGCTATTTATTGTGTCTAGTGAACTTTCTGAGAAAAAGATCGTCATAGCTTTAGTGGCAACCCATGATCAGAAATTATGCCATTCAAGAAGCCACTACAATTTTAGGGTTGATATGCATAGAAAGTCCAGCAATAGAAGAAACAGAGTTTTGTCTCTGATTGATTTCATTTGTATAATTTTTTTTTTTTTTTTTTTTTTTTTTTTTGCTGGGGGTAAGGATATTTTCAACAATCTCACAAGTTAACCAAATATCAAATCTAGGCAAAGTAGGAAGAAAGATATCAATATGGCATCCTAAGAGGATTTCATAAAATAAACAGGGTATTATGTATGTTCTTTTAAAGTGAACCAAATAATGTAGATGGAAAGAAAATCTAAAAATCCGGATTTAATTCTAACAGTGATTTTGAGCCAGTATATGACTTCAGACAAGTTACTCACCTGGTTGATTTCCTTCATTTTAATGGGGAAATTGGGGATCAGAGAGGTTAAATGGTCTTTTAACATTATTATTCTGGTGTCTTAAGGTAAAATAAAAATCCTCTCAGTATATAAATCCAAGAAACCAGGTTTGATGATGACACATTATGCAATAGGTACCGAAGCAAACCCTGTAAATACAGAGCTTATTTGGTTCCAACGTGAAGGCAACTTTCAAATATTGCCAGAAATGTGTAGAATTTACGTTACTCCACATTTTTGGCTAGATTATCTACTCAAGAGCATCTAAGCATAATTAGATGTTTATGTCAATAATAACAAAACATAGAAAGCAAGCAGGGCATCAACTACGTATGACTCAGTTTCTGAAAAAGAAAGTTTGCTCTGGACTTAATCTGCTCTAAGTCCCTCTAGCATCCTGATACATTCCTGTACCATGTCTTACTATCTCCTATGCCTTCAAATATCCTGGCATACATAATTTTCATGACCAAGAAGGATTCTCAGTGAGTATATAATCTTGATTCGTATACAGAATACCCACTATATAAATACCAGACATACATATGGCAAACCCATGGTGAAATTCTCTCTCTTCAAAAATGTCCCTGCCAAACACTGGACAATCTCTGTTCTCCACCCATCAGTTTAGCAGGAGACTGGAAACACAAGCAAACCAATAAGTAACACAAAACAAAGCAAAACCTCTAATGGTAGGCCATCTAAAAAACCAACATGGAAATATGTTCCAAATATAGAGTATTATTACTAAAAGCAAAATAAAAAGAGTACAACATTCAAGTGATCGCTTCTAAGAACTGACAAATCACTTCCAACTCTTGCTCATAAACATCATTTTTTTATAAAGATTTTATTTATTTACTTGACAGAGAGATGGAGAGTAGCAGAGGGAGAGGGAGAAGCAGACTCCCCACTGAGCAGGGAGCCCGATGTGGGGCTTGATCCCAGGACTCCAGGATCACGACCTGAGCCAAAGGCAGATGCTCAACTGACTGAGCCACCAAGAGCCCCTAAACATCATTTTTTAATTCTTTTTAAGCCTCATTGAGTAGCTATTGTGTGGAAGGCACTGTACTCTTTGTTACATAAAAGAAATTATGGTCTGAGACCCTAAGTAACTTACCACATGAAGGAAGAGAGAGATCTTTACATGCCTTATTAATAAGAACAAAATATAATGAAGGAAAAATGGCAAAAAGTATATCAAATATATGATAACTTAATGGACATGATAAAAAGAATTGAAACCAGAGTCATGCAACAATTATTCAATAAATCAGTGGCTTGAAATTGTAACAGTTCATCAGAATTGCCTGAGGATATTTTTAGAAATATCAGTACCTGGGCCTAACACGCAAAATTTCTGACTTGCATGGACTAGGGTAAGACTAGTATTTTATAAAGGCTTCACAGGTTATGCAAATATGCAGGCAAGGTGGAGGACCAATGCATTAAAGATGCTGTTGGCCACTACCAGAAACCAGATGCTGCATGCCCAGTACCTGGTAAAGATGAATAAATACTTGTCCCCCTTAGAAAGGTAATCACACTGTAATTGGGATTCTTATGCAGTTATTAAATTTGAATGACTGGACCATTATGAACTTGAAGGGAGAATTCACCTGGAATAACACAAGGCTCTGTTTTGTCCAGCAACTTGACTTAAAAAGAAAATAAAATAAAAGGTAAGCATTCATCATATCTATGGATCATCTGAGACTGGCAGGGAGATTGCACATTTACAACCTTTTAAATCAAAATTTGAGAATATTAGAACATACTAGAAAATAAAACAAATCTTAAAAAAATCAAGTGGGTCTAAGATAATAGGAGTAAGATCATATACTTGGGTCCCAACAGTCAACTGCGTAATTATGTGACAGAGGAGTCGTAGCTTAGCAAATGCTAAGGAGTCAATGGTGAACTCATTTAGAGTCAACTAGAGGTTGAAGTTACCAAAAAAAAAAAAAAAAAAAGAACCCACTATAAATTATATTCTGAATTAATAGAAACATGAAATCTAAAATTAATGTTGACATAATCTCACTCTGTCTTGTCAGACTAAACCTAGACCGAGGTCTTCTAGTCATACTCTCATTCTTGAAAAGAGATATAGATGTACATAAGAAAAACAAATGTAAATTAAGCAAGGCAATGAAAAATTTGGCATGCAATTTAGATGAAGAATATTGAAGGAACTGGGGTAGAAATACAAGAGTTAGGATTCTCTTTGGCTGCGTGTAATAGAATGCTCAACTGAAAGTGGCTTAAACTGTCATGGACTAAATGTTTGTATCCCCCAAAATTCATATGTTGAAGCCCTAACCTCTCATATGCTAGCACTTTAGGTGAGGCCTTTGGAAAGTAATTTGAATAAGGTCATGAGGGTAGAGCCTCCATGATGGGATTAGTGTCCTTTCAAGAAGAGAACTCTCCCTCTCTCTCTCTCTCTCTCTCTCTCTCTCTCTCATGTGAGGACACAGGGAGAAGAAGGTAGCTGTATACAAGCCAGGAAGAGGGTTCTCATCAAAACCCGACCACCCTGGCACTCTGATCTCAGACTTCTGGTCTCCAGAACTATTAAAAAATAAATTTCTGCTAAGCCACCAGTCTATGGTATTTTATGATAGCAGCCCAAGCTGATGACAAGAATGTTATTTTATTATCTCAAAAACCAAGAGGTATAGAAGTTGGTAGTTCAAACATTGTTTCAGTTGTTCATGATGTTACCAAGGACCCAAATTCATTCTATCACTCTACTCCATTATCCTCAACTTTTTGCTTTGCATGCTTGACCCCTCATGATGGCAAGATGGCTCCTGCATTATTCCTTCACACACCCACATCCAAATCAAGAAGGTGGTTTTCTCCTTATGTGCCTTAATTTTTTTAATTGGGAAATAATAGCAGAATACACTATATGTGCCCTCATCAGAACTTGCCATGTACCTACCCTAGAATAATCTTTGATATGAGGGAATAAAGCAACCATGACCAGCTTGGAACAATCATGATTCATTTCCAAGGACCAGGAAATTCTTAAATATTGATACAACCCAATATCTAAATAAAGTTGGGGAAAAATAAGGAATGGTTGTCGATTCAGAAATGAAAGGATTTTTCTGTGATGTTACAGAGAGGATGGGCCTCTGTGTTACATAGTCCCAATAGCTGTCTTCCAATATTTTGGGGAGATATAACTGGGCCTTATTTAGTATAATCTCAAAAGGTTAATCTAAGACCAATGGGAGACACCCGTAAAGAGAAAGAGCTTTTTCATACAGCTGTACAAAAGTTCCTAAACACTTTTGGATTTGCTTTCATCAGTGATGGACAAGGATAAGGAAATGCAAACATCAGAAGCTTTGTTGGTTGAAAAGACCTTAAAATATCCTTAAAGTCTATACTTCCAGAAATGGGTCTGACAAAAATATAGACTTTTTTTTAACCAGTAGTATATGAGGCCTACATAGGTTAGAAAAAAAAAGTATTAGAAATTTTTCCTTTTCAAAAATACCTTGTATTAGTTTCTTATTGCTGCTATGACAAATCATGGCAAATTTAGTGGCTTACAACACAAGTTTATGGTCTTACACTTTTTGTGGTCAGAAAGCTCAAATGGACCAGCAAGAATGGGTTCTTTCAGCAGGCTCTAGGGAAGAAGCTATTTCTTTGCCTTTTCCAGCTTCTAGAAGCTTCTCATGCTCCTCACTTGTGACTCTACATCACTCTGTCTACTGCTTTCATCACCACCTATCCTTCCTCCCACTGCCACACCTGTCAAAAAATCTTTGACTCCAGCCCGCCTGTCTCCCTTTTGTAAGGATTCTTGTGATTATCTTGGGCCCATCCAGATAATTTCCCATCTCAAGTTCCTTAACTTAATCACATCTGCACATTCCCTTTGCCATTTAAGGTGGCATATTCACAGGGTTTTGGAGATTAGGATTTTGACATCTTAGGAGGGCCATTATTTAACTTACCATACACTTCAACTGGTTTCCTTTTTATTTTTTCTGTTTAGGATTCTTCACTTCACTGCAAAAAACAAACATAAGAACCATCCTTAATATTTCACACTGATATTAAAGAATAGAGTTAACATATATTATGAGATTTTCCATTTAAAGTAATACAGATACACTAGACATTACTTAATAAATACAAATTATTACAAAATAAATATGACACCAAAGAAACTGTATTCTGAATCAGTAATGTAACACATAACCTCATAAACATGTTTTCCTTCCTTGGACCAATTCGAAAGATCAAGAAAAATGAGTTCCATGAGTGATAGCAGGGAGGGGATATTTCAAATGTCTACAATATGAGGTTGAGCATATGAAATTGTTATTTTTCATGGGTCAAGCACAATTGAATACAAATAATTGTATGTAATTCAACATAATATTATAAGTCTTTATATAAGCATCTTCTATAATATTTATTATGAAATATTGTAAACATACAGAAAAAGCAATTTATGATGGACATCCATGTAGCTACCACCCAGATTTGTCAAATATTATATTAATAATGCGATATATTTCCTTTTGATTACTTTTAAAATAACTAGAACAGTAAGGTTGAAGCCCTTGTTTACACTTCTCCCAATCCCAGTCTCTTTGGGGAGCTAGAAAATATTCTTAAGGATATTAATGCTCCTTAACTGAACACAAGTTCATCTTTTTTTCTCTGAAAACAAAATCAATATGTACTTTCTTTTGGTCCATTGAGCCACTCAATTTTTTTCATTAAAAAATACCTCTCACATATATGTTTAATCAGATTCCACTCAAAAAACTGAATAACCTTTGAACGCTCTATTGTATATAAAAGGGAAAATGTGCAAAAGTAAATCTTGAGGTCTTCTCAAAAGCGATCTGTTTGGCTAGTCACACTGATTCAAACCATTCAACCATCTTTTGGCAGGTGGTCTCAAAACCTCTGTGAAAGAAGGTTTAAGAGTAGAATGAGAATCCTATCCTGATAAGATGATGATACAATGGATCTGAAATCATTAATTTGTTTACTTTGATTTTTTTGTCATTATTGGTTTTGTGTTTACACAGATTCTTTCTCTTTTTATTCCTCTTACCTCTTCAATATTCGACACATGTCTGCAAGATTGTCTGCCCTTCTTGGTCATGCCATTTGGGGCCTCAGCTCTGAGACACACAATACTTCCTCAACACATGTGAGAAAATCAGTCATGAATATTAAGAGAAAGCACTCAAAGGGCTCTGAAAAAAAGCCAAGCAGTTAGGGTTCACCTGATTGTATCCAGAATAGAGCTACTCATTTACAGACATGTGTGTGCGTGGGTAAGTACAGCTGCAGAATTAAAGGTAGAATTTTTTTAAATAAAAGTTTATTAGACTGCAGGAAATATCTACCCCACGGGGAAGGACTAGTTCAAATATTTTTTCCAATCTCCAATTTTGATTAAAGTTCACATCATTGCCTCATGTCCATGTGTAAGTAGCCATCTCATCCTGAATTATGCTGACAGCCTTCAAAATTTAGTGGAGGATAGTGAGTTTCTTCTGGAAATAAATGAAAAATTGAAGTTCCTAATGAAGGATATTTAAGTTGGAGTTTAAAAGACCACAAACTTTCATTTGTCATTTGAAGTCTACAAACTTCAACCTTTTTCCAAAGCTTTCTTACCAAGAAACCCTTGCATTTCATTTGTTATAAAAAGTATTTCAGAGGACGATAAGAGTTTTGAAGTATAGATAGACAAAGAATATTTGATTACTTATGTTTTGATATCCACTTTTTAGGTAGTTTTAGGGGGGAAATGGTGAGAGGTACTTCTGATGAAAAACACCATTTATTTCCACTGAGGTAACTTGAAAACTGCCAAACTATCACCAAACTTTTCAATGTAATTTGTCATCAGCACCAGAGCAAAAATGATTGTAACCTTCACATTCTTAAGATTGTATATGTGAGTGTGTTTAAATGCATAGAATCCTAATAGAATTGTACATTGGTATATGTAGGAATTCAGCTTTCATTTGGCAAGTTATTTGACATATGTCAAAACATTCTGATTGAGTGTTTCATTCCTTAGAATAAATAGTCATATAAGGATCTGGGAATGAAGCTTTCCAAAATCTCAGTTATAATCATCCCACTTTCCAAATGCTGATTCCCAAAAATCCACTGACATCATTAGGACCTACCATCCATTGACCTACCACCTCATCACCTCTCATACGCTTCTTTTTCCCTTCATCTATCTATAAAGACCACTCCATGGTCTTTCTGAGATACTTTACCCTCCCTAGCCTCGCTTGCTATAGTGCACCACCCAGAACCCACCTTCAGGACAGAAGCATCCATTCACCCAGCTGCTAAGACTACTGGCTGTCTTTGGTTCACATCTGAGTCTCCCCCTGCTCCCCAGGAACTGCCTTCCACCAAAGGGAACCAGATTGTCCAAGATTACACCTCTTCCCCAGGAGCATCTTACTTTCAATGACTGGTTGATGTAGGGGTACAAAGACCCAGCTTTTTTTTGTCCCAATCAAAGACATCTCTGAAGGGCTTTCTCAGCTCTGTTCTCCACTAGAATCAACTGAAGACCACATTGGACTTCAGTTTCTCCCTCTGCCTGGTCCTATTCCCATTACCCCATGCAGGTTTACTCCCCAGATTGCTGTCCTATAAAACACCTGCACACAAATCTCCATCTTGGAGTCTGGGATGGAGACTTAAACAGTTAGAATTAGAAGTGGAACTAGAGAGTAGATCAAGTCAGAATTTGGAATGGGATCATCTGTCTCCAGGTCCAGCAATAAGGACTATATCACTGGTGGGGGAGAGGTCAGGATAGTTCCTGGTGCATCGTAGCGTCGTGATTGTGGTAAACAGAACTGGTATACCCATGGAAGAGAGTACACTGAACTCTGATGTCTCAAGCATTTGAGAGATACAGGAAAATACTAATCATGCAAACTATAGAATTGGACAGCTGCTACAGGGGAGTGTTAAAATATTGTAGAAGGATAGAAAGGCTAAGGGTAATTAATCATCAATATAAGGCACATCGTGAAAGTATCCTTGGCAACATGGAAAGAATCTCTCATCTGCTGCAGCTGGAAGGAAAAAAAGAAAACCGAAGTTCAGGTTCAGGACTTCAGTTGGTAGCGGAGTGCCACATAAGCTTGAATTCTGCAAGCTGAAAAGTCTGCTACATCAAGGTTGGGGACCAGATTGGGAGGTAATGTGACTCTGAGACTTGAGATGGGAATGTATGAGCATTTCCAAATTTCAAATGGCTAGATTTTCCTGAACATTCGGGGGCTGCAGACACGGCCCATTCCTTTCTGTTAAAGTCTAGTGCCCTCCTTTTACCTGAGAGGAGAGAGAACAGTCAGCTTCCAAGCTCACCAAGGTTGCTGGCAGAATTTATTTCCTTGCAACTGCAGGACTGAGAGCTTTAGTCAGAAGTTGCCCTCCAGCCCTAGGGGCAGCCCACATTTAGTGACTGGTTGATATGGGGGTCTAAGGGGTCTTTCTTCCCTTTGCTCAATCGAGACATCTTTTGAGTCATTCCAGTGTCTAGATCCTGAGGAATCCTGAGGGGCCGCACCAGGGAACAGTTCAGCTCTTCCCTCTCCTCAAATCTGCTTCTCTTCCTCTGTTAGCAGTGTCTTTCCCAAAAGGGCAAAACCATCTGTATGCAAATGTCAGCTTCAGAGTTTATTTCCCAGGGAACATAGCCTATGACATTTGGCTAAACCACATGCTGGTTGAATACAATGCTCTTCTCACTCCTTGTTTACATCCATGAAGTTGCTGATGACTAAGAAAGCACACAGCAGTGCTAACTGGTCTTCCTCGGCCTTCATGCCCACTGACCTCACACAGACCCTCAGGGCTGCCCAGAAATCTTACCATCTTTTCTTTGTCCAGTAGCTCTTACCTTCCTTTAGACTATTTCTTATCCTTCCTTTCTCTTTGCAGATCTGCAACATGTCCTCTCCATTCTCACTTTCAGCTGACAATCCTGCTTTTTATATTAATGATGAGAAAGAAGCGTTAATGATAGAACCCCCACTACTCCCACCATCTCATCTTCTCACCTGCCTGCGTTTACGCCTGTTACTATTCAAACTAGTCCTGCTCCTGCCAAGCGCCACTTCCCATACAAGTAACATTTTATTCTATCCCCTTTCCTCAAGGACATTGCTCCAGAAATTCTCACATCGCTACCATATATAACCCTGTTTCGCCGCTCTATCAGATATTCCCCAGCTGCACACAACCATAATGCTATTTTTTTCTCTCGACACCATTTTATCATTCAGTTGCTGCCCAATTTTCGGTTCTTTTTTAAAGCAAAGTTCCTCAAAAAGGTTGTTCGTATTATTTCCTTGATTCATCAGTTCACATTCCTTCTTGAGCCTATTCCAAGAAGGTTTTAACTTCTCCACTTTGCAGAGACTACTCTTTTGAAGGTCACCAACGACCCAAATCCAACAGACAATTCTTAACCCTCATCTTGTAATGTCAGGAGCATTTCATACCATTAAGAACTCTCTCTTCCTTGAAACACTGTTTTCATTTGGCCTCCAGGACTCCATATTGCTCTGGATTTCCTCCCACTCCATTGGACACTCTTAGTCGATTCTACCAATTTCCCCCTCTTCTTCATAACGTCTTACTGTAGGAACAGCCTAAGATTCAGTCTTGGGGTATATTCAGAAGCTGACCCCTTTTCACCTTCTCTTCCGCCACCTGTCTGCTCCAAGCCAACATACTCTCTCCACTTGATTATTGCAAGAGTCTCCTAATGAATCTCCCTAATCCCACACTCTCACTGTCACTGTCTATTCTCAATACACCCTCCAGTGTAATCCTGTTGAAATATAAGTTTTAATGTTATTCTTCTGCTCAGTACCTCCCAATGGCTCTGTGCCTCACTCAGTGTAGAAGGCAAAGTCTTTCTAGTGGTCTGTTTGCCTTATATGTCCTGACACCCCCTTGGCTCTCTGAACTCATTTCAATAGAAATTTTCTCTCTTATTTTATTCTAGCCATACTGTCCTCAAACATCCATGCACACCCCCTTCCTGCAGGCCTTTGCAGTTGCTATTCCCTTGACCTCTAATGCTTCCCCTAGTTATCTGCTTTGTCTTTGCTCATTTCCTACAATCTTTATCCAAATGCCACCTTTACAGTGAGACCTTCCCTAACCACATTATCTAAAATCATACACGTCCTTTCTTACACATATGCTTTCTATCCCTCTACCCTCCTTTATTTTATTTTCATAGCGCTTTCCACCCTCTAGCATACTGTAATGCGGCTACTTCTCTTATGGATTGTCTGTATCACCTGCCTGGACTTAAGGTTCATAGGGGCAGAGATTTCTGTTTTGTTCAGTGTTTATATTCTTAAGGCCCAGAATAGTACATAGCACACAGGAGATGTACATTTGTTGAATAGATGAACCAGTAAAGGAATAGATGGATGAATGAATAAATGAATGAATGAACGAATGAATGAATAAAGTTGAACTCTTCTGTATCTGTCAGGGCACCTGCAGAGAACGCATGGGAAATTCAAATAGGGAAGTTTCAGTAAAGTTTAAAGCTCTTATTTACAAAAGTGTGGACAAGATTGGAGGGGACAAGTAAGCATGGTGAAACACCCCAGGGCCAGGAACAGTGAGATGGTGCTCTTGTCCCTACACCTAAAGGAGCAAGGAAAGGAATCAGATGCCAAAATATGAATCCTGTTGATTCCTCCTATTGGACAAACCCACCTGCAGGTCAGAAGACAAGGAGGCCTGCTAACAAAGTCCTGCAGAGCCAGCACGCAAGCACAGAGTAGGGTAGGAAGGTTGGAGAGTGAATCTGGAGAGGAAAATGGCAACTGTCCAGGACATCTGTTTTTACCCTCTATCGCTTACAATAGCTTATGGGATGGGATAGAACAAAAGTATTATTTTGAAATGAGCATACATTTGCTGTAGAAGACAATTTTCATTTATACTAGAAATTTTGTATCTCTAACTTTCTTTTCCCATTGCCTGTTGATCACTCATTCCTTTCCCTTAAAATGAAAATATTCGATCCTTGGACAGTTTGGAGTTTTCCTTACATCATTACAGTTCAGACTGTTTTTCCCAAATCAAATACTAACCTTTAAGAGAATGTCTAAAGGCTACATTCTTTGGCCTGTTCTATTTAAGAGACTAGGAAGAAATAGCATTGAAATTTGCTAAAGGCATCTTTGGAAATTTTTTGAAATGAGTCTTTAAAAAAAAAAAAAAACAAATGGAAGCAAGTAAGATAAAGGAAACTGAAGTAACAGCCTTGCTGTGGAAAGCAAAAACTCAGCCGTGGCTAAAAATAGCATCCATAACTGCTGATGAGAAAGTGGAACATCTGGTAGAAAGAATGCATTTATCAGGTGACACTTTTAAGAAGGTGCTAAAGCATTTAGGACACCACAACCGTACCAATATAGTGATATCCCTGAGAAGCGGAAGTAGAAAACAGACAACATTTTAGCATTACTCATGTTTAGGGTATAATGTAAGTGGTCTTAGCTTTCTGTCCTATATTGAGACTTTCTACTTGTGAAGGACTTCCCCTGTCTTCATGTGCCTTTACTTTAAAGAAAAGGAGAAAGAGAGAGAGAGACTCACAAAGAAAGGGTCATGGGTGACTCAACAAGGAGGCTCGGTAAGAGGAATCAGTCACTGGAAGGACTTTGGTCCAATTCTGGAGGCTCAAATGTAAGTTCTGTAAACTAGAAGGTGCTGGCATAATACAGAATTGAGTAATAATACTACAAAATACTCCAGTGCTTTTGGTTGGGGGCTATTGAATACGGCAGTACTGCCTGTGAGCCCTGATATGCATGCATTTGCCATGGAAATGCTCACAGGATTGTCCTGTTTTCCTTTTGAATGTTGTCGTTTTACCATGTATTTCTCTCTTCTTCCTGCTTTGAGCTCTTGGGATGTGTGATATATTTCTCTTTTCTCTCATTGCTATCTCACAATTCAAACTTGCTATCTTTTGCCTCCTCTTCTTGTGTCTGTGATTCTCTCACTACCTTTCTTGATCAGCAAATTTGTGCTCTGTGTGACAGTTACTATTCATCAATAAATGTTTGCTAATTTCCAATAAATCCCACCGCGAATCATTTGGTCACTTTTTATCCTTTCTGGGAACTCTTGGCATCTCTGAATCAGTGACCCTGCCATATTGTCCTTCCCCCTCTCAGTAAATCTTAACTGTAAATGACAAAGAAATGTACCTTTCTCACTTCTCTTTAGCATCGAGACTCCCTCAAAACTCCATTTTCTCCCTCCACATGCAGCCTGGACTCCTGCTTGTAGACATTCAGGCCTTTAATCAGATTAATCCAACTTACTTCAAACCCTGTTCCATCTGGTTAGGCCTAACCCAGATTACTCTCTCCATCATTATCTACACAGGTAGATAATAATACAAGACTAAGTGAGAGCAATTTTGTTTGGGAAGCTCTTAAATTGGATGCTACTGCTTCCATGCCCTATAGACACACATTTGCCTATGGAAATGATAAGTACTATGCCAGAGCCCTCCTCCATTAATAATCACATCTGACCCATCCTATCTGCAAAGTAGGTACTGTTCTCCCCATACCACAGATAAAAATCTTAAGATTCAAACAAGTTATTGTCCAAGATCATATTGTTGGTAAGTGAAAGAAATATGCACAATACAACTACTTGCTAATTTAGTATTTCTCAACCCTCAGTGTTTGTTGGAATCATCCATATCAGTCTTTCTCAATACTTACTGCACACACGAATCACCTGGAGGATCTTAGTAAAATGCGGATTATGATTTATTAGCTCTAGAGTAGAGCCCAAGATTCTGCATTTCTAACAAAGCCTCAGAGGATACCAATATGGCGGGTGGTCATGAGACATACTTTGAGTAAAATGACTTAGAGTGCTTTTAAGAAAATATTTTTTCAAGACCCCACCAAACTCATTCAATCTTTGAAGATAAGGGGCCTTGTGGTACAGGTACACAATGGAATACTACTCAGCCATAAAGAAGAATGAAATCTTGCCATTTGCGACAATACGGATGGACCTAGAGGGCATTATGTTAAGTGAAATGGGTCCGACAGGGACAAATACCACGTGACTTCACTTATATGTGGAAGCTAAAACAAACGACAATAACAACAACAAAAAGAGAAGTAGACTCATGAATATGCAGAATAAACACGGTAACCAAAAAGGAGGGGGCTGAGAGGATAGGAAATATAGGTGAAGGGGATTAAGAGGTATAAACTTCCAGTCATAAAATAAATAAGTCGCAGGAGTGAAAAGTACAGCACAGGGAATGTGGTCAATACTACTGCAGTAACGATGTATGGCGGTAGATGGCGACTACACTTACCATTGTGAGCGGTTGGTAATGTATGTAATTTTGGAATCAAAGGATGTTGTACACCTGAAACTGACATATTATATGTGAACTATGCTTCAATTAAAAATAAAAAAAATAAATATTTTTAAAAGATAAGCGGCCAAGCAACTGACTTAGAAATGCATTCAAAATAAGAGGGATTAATGGATGGATTCATAGATACGTGATAAAGCAAGAATATAACAAACACAAATTTTAGGAAGTAGTATGTGGCTTTTGACTCTAAAGTTCTATGCATTGAAATTTTTTTCACAATAAAATATTTGAAAGCTGGGTTTGGAAAAAAAACCCTTTGGGGGCTCTGAAACACTTTCTAACCTTCAGCATACAACAATTATACCACTCTCCTCTAAAATAACCCCATCTGTTACACCTTTACATATTTTTTATTTTATTTCATTTTTTTTTATTTTTTTTTAAAGATTTTATTTATTTATTTGACAGAGAGACAGCCAGCGAGAAAGGGAACACAAGCAGGGGGAGTGGGAGAGGAAGAAGCAGGCTCATAGCGGAGGAGCCTGATGTGGGGCTCGATCCCATAACGCGGGGATCACGCCCTGAGCCGAAGGCAGACGCTTAACCGCTGTGCCACCCAGGCGCCCCTATTTTATTTCATTTTTTTCTGTAAAGTTATTCCTACTTGTTTCCCTGATAGGGAGAGTTCAAATCTTTGAGGTGATTTAATACATTGCAGAGCATGAAATTTGGAGTCAGCTAAACCATACCAAGGTATAAATTTTAAATTTACTCTGTCCTTTGCATATTAGTATGCAGTTTTACCCAAGTTACCTTGTTGCTATTAGTTTCATAATCTGAAATTTGGTAATTATGATAATATTAATAATAATACTTTCCTCATAAAACCAACATAACTACACTGCATTAATATATATTAAGATATTTCCTTTCTATGTACACTTTTTAAAGACACTGAATCCTACCATGTAGTCTTTGCTGTCCCAAACAGCCACGTTTTGTACCACATGGCTTGTTACTGACCCACCACCAACCTCCCCGACACGCTCATACACTGGCACAACTGATTGGGCAAACGTTAGACTGGTAACTAGTTGACACTGACTAGTCAATGACATCTGGCTTGTAACCTGTTCAAAAAGATGCACTAAAACTATAATTATATCCCTCAAGAATATAAACCAAGAGACTCAGAGAGAGGCAGCAATTGGTAGTGGGTTCTGAGATAGAAAATCATATAAAGACAAGAGCTGGAGGTCATCTTCATTTGGGTCAAATAAGTTTACTGAAGGAGAAAGAAAAAGTAGCAGGTAAGCGGAGAGAAGCAGAAATGTGAGTCTATGCAGCTGTAAATTATGGATAAAATAGCACCAGTTTCTGACCTTCAGTTTCCTGTTCCAGTGAAACCTAAGTGTTCTTCGTTCTAACTTATGACGTGCCTAAGATTCCCTGTTGAGTCCTTTCACTAAGCTCCCCTTCATTAGAAATGGGTTGAACAGATCTCCATCAGTCAGGATAGACTGTAGTTTGTGGTTGTAACACACACACAAATCACAGTGGTTTACAATAACAAATATTTCTACTTCTCACACATGTTACTCATGGTTTACAATAACAAGCGTTTCTAGTTCTCGCTCAGCTCAAGTTAGCTGGGGCTCTGTTCCACAGCATATGAGGCTTTAGGTAAGGGACATTTCTCTTTGAAACATACCAGTGATCAATTACAAGACAAGCCACCAAGAACCACTCGGCGAAGCTACCGCACAGAAGTCACACTTGTCACTTCCCCCATTTCACATGCCCATACCAGAGTTCAACAGGGCAAGGATGTGTACCATCAGGGAAGGGCACTGAATATTAGCCAATAAAACAATCTATTACAAGGTCTTTGTTGTTACTGTTGTTGTTGTTGTTTTCCATAAAAATAGCTCTAAATGAGAGATAACATATAGAAAATGGCTGGTACATAATAGATAATAAATCAGTGTGGCATGTGTCCTTGTGAAGGTCTTTGCCCATTGAAGGCCTTTCTCAAAGTGTCAGATGGTTTTTTATTCATTAATTCTTCCGATATATAGAGTGTCTGCTATCCGCCAGGCAGGGTGTTAATGCCAGAAATAAAATGAAGAACAAGATAGATACAGATCTTACACACATGGTGCATAGGGAATAATAGATAATAAAGACCAACAAATAGGCAGTTTCAGTGCCTATTATAATGCCCATGATAAGACAAGTCCTGGGTGCCTTAAGACATAGAAGGTGAATCTAATTTAGATCTGGGATACACAAAATGGTTCTTGGAGGAAGTGACGACAGCTGAAACCAGACAAAAAAGAATTAGCCAGGCGTAGGGTAAAAGAGAAGGAACACTTTCTAAATAGAAGGGCCAGCAAATTTGCAGAGTCAGATGTGAAGAAAGCACGGAACATTCAAGGAAATGCAAGAAGGGAGGGGAGGGGTCCAGCAGTTGTAAGGTGTGCAACGGAAGTTGGACTTTATCCTAGGCAATGGGGAGACCCTAAAGGTGTAAGGAAAGGAACTTCACCAAATTGGTGTTTTAGAAGGGACACTGAGAACACGGTAAGTTGCCAGGGCCTATGGCCCACCTGAAAGCCATGCATTTACTGGCCAATGCTTACCTCCTACACACATACCTGTGCTTATGAAACAAAAAAGAATGGACTTGTTTCAACTAAACTATGTGTTTTTTTCCATTTCTCATCATAACTATTTTGTACGTGGCTTGCAGTCGTATAGCGTGCTGAAGTGGGAGCTAAAGCATTGAAATGGAAATCGGACAGGTGCTAGCCCCAATTCTATTACTTTCTCAAAATGGGCAAGTCACTTAACTACTCTGAAAAATAGTGATAACAGGTTAACCTAAGAGCTTTGGTAAATATAACTCTATTACTATGGATACCATTATGGGGAGATTTTGAATACCAGTAGTTGAAAAAAAAGAAAAAAAATCTGTGCGATAATCTAGTTGTGGAACAGGTTAGATTTGCACGGCATAATTTACTTGTATCATTTAGATACAACTTACCAAGAATCCCTTTAGCAGAGGCGGTACTCTTCAGATACTATTCAGATGTATTAATTGAAACTTTTCTTCAGTTGTGTGGCTGACAGAGTAAAACAAGAGCCTTTGGGAGGTGAGTATCCTCACCCAGGAGTCACTCCTGAATACCGAACTCAGTCCCTTTACACACTTTGACTTTTCCTAGTTTGGGTTGGATTTTCCAATTTGCATGTGAAATTCAAAATGTCAGGCCTAATACTCTTGCTACATCTCAGAGGGCATGACATGGCCTTTATAACTAAATGTTAAAGCATAACTTGATGTCTGATAGTTGCAATTCCATTTTCCAGTCCTTGGTGCTGTCAAAGGCAGCATGTGATGTGCTGTCACGCCGGGTTGGTCAAGCTACGCAGAATACAATCTCCTTTCTGGATATTGTTCTTGAAATAAGGAGCATCTCATAGGCATTCCAGTTGTCTCACAAGTTGCCAGAAACACCTAGGATTCTTTTTTCTCTCTCTTCCTTTAAGAAGATTCACCAGAGAAACCCTTCTGAGGAGCCAGACAGTTGACGCCAAGGAATTGCTAAAGCTCATTTTTTATTTTCTCTATTGAACAGTTCACTTGTATTTCAAGTGAAGCAGCTGCAGAAAGGAAAACTGTCCTCCAACTAGGTAGATTCACGCATTTCCCAAGGATGGCCTTCTAGAAGCAGCCTGCATTGATCTGCTGGGGGGACAGGGGGAGCAGAAGTACAGTTAAGGTGGATAAAGGCAGTTTAAAGATTCAAGAGAAATATAGTAAGTATCTAATGATTTTGAATAAGAGATGTCCACGTAAAAGCTAGGACCGTACTTATTTTTAGTTCAATGACCTGGCTTACTATGGAGATGATCAAAAACTACTTTCGCAGGGGCTGGATAAAGATTGACAAATGACTTTTGCCAACAGATTAACGAATGATGAATCTTGATGGAAAAAAACAAACAAAAATAGTAGAAGTTATGGCTTCGCCGAAAGAAAATAACACAAGGAGGGCGTGGTTGGAAAAAAAATGCCTACGGTCCTGATCTGTCAGTGAAGCCCAAAAAATGTGGAAATTCAGGAAAACAAAAGTAATATAATGAAGAGTGTCCCCTTCTGATAGCAGAGGAGTTTGTTGTAAACCAACTGTCCATCTGATGAAAACTAGTAAAGCTGGTCAATTTTTAAAACTTGTGTTTGAAGGCATTATGGCATTCGCAGAGCAGCCAGGACTTGAAGACTTGGGATTCCAGAGGAAAAGACTTTTGACACCAAATGTTTTTCCCGTCAGACGTTTTTCAAGGATCTAGGATGACAAGACAGAGAGCTGAGGAGAAATCAGTGGCTAAGAGGCTGGAAAACAGCACAATTTTTGGAAATTTCATGGGAATGGAGTAACAAAAATACATTTCAGGGTGCACCAGGGTAGTAGGGGCAAACATCACATACCGCCAGTTAGGACCCAGAAGGGCTGCGTCCTAGGAGTAAAGACAACCTAAAATAGACCCAGTGTTACAAATTCTACAACCTTGACTTGAAACAGCACAGTGCTAAACTCTAACGGCCTGTGCCAAATTAAAGTCAGTCTTCTTTGGAGAATGACAACCCGAGGCAGGGTCTCAATATATCTATACAATTTTTCTAATGTCTGGCATTTAGTCAAAAATTATTAGATATGGCAGGAGCATGTACCAAATGATTGAAAACAAGGTCCAAAAAATATTCAATGCAAGCAGATTCCTAGGTGATCCATATACCATACTTAGCAGGTATGAGGAAAAAAATATTATTATTAATATGTTCAAAGTAATTGAAGACCATGGAGAATTTCACCAGAAAACTGGAATCTATAAAAGGGAGTCCAATGGAAATTCTACATCTGAAAAAAATAATTAAAATTTAGAACTTAATGAATGCGTTTAAAATAGATTACGTGGAGCAGAAGAGGAGTGAACTTAAGTTAGAATAAGAGAAGCACCTAGAAAAAAGGAAACAAGGTAAGAGACCTATGGAACACTGTGAAAAGCTATGATGTATGTGTAGTTGGAGTGGAAAGCAGAAAGAGAACAATACATCAAAGAAGTTTTTTTTTTTTTCAAAACTGACTAAAAAAAAAAAGTTAGACCATGGAAAGAATAAGCTCACTACTTTCCCCAAGCGGGTTAATTACAAGAAAGCCACACCTAGCCATATCATATTAAAACTCCTGAGGACAAAAGACAAAAGGAAAAATCTTATAAGTCTTACAAATCTTACAAAGGGGGGAAGAAACCCAGATACCTACCCTTTATAAAAACAAGGCAATGCAAAAGAGTATTTAAAACAATGGAGGGGGGGGGGTTGGATAACTACCAACATAGAATTTTATATCCAGTAAAAATAATACTGAGAATGAGTATAAAAAAGATATTTTCAAACAACCAAAATCAAGTGACGTTTTTCACCAGTAGATGTTCACAAAAAGAACTATGGAGGTAAACACTTCAGGCCAGAGAAAGGCAATCCCAAATGAAAACTTGGACTGCAGGAAAAATGACAAGCAACTAGAAGAGTAACTATGTGACTCAATGTACATAAGTACTGAGTATGTGAAATCAGTTTTTGGGGGCCGAATGTAGATGCAATGCAGTCCCAGACAAAATTGCATGGAAAGTAAGAAGAGTTAAGAGAATTAAGTGTTCCTGGGTCCCTGCATTGTCTGGAAAATTGTCAATATTCCAGTTTATACCAGATTCAATAAGCCATGGGTTTATTTTATTATCTCTATACTACCACAAAATGAATTTTAAAAGTATAACTTACACAGGGGCACCTGGGTGGCTCGGTTGGTTGAGCATCCAACTCGATTTCAGCTCAGGTCATGATCTCACAGTAAGGGGTTAGGGCCCCAAGGCGGGCTCTGCGCGCAGTGAGGGGTCTGCTTCAGATTCTCTCTCCCTCTCCTGCCTGTTCACTCTCTCTCTCAAATAAATAAATAAAATCTTTTTTTTAAAATTATAACTTACGCAGTAATAGAGTGAGAAAGTTGAATAAGAGGTATATTACTTGATTCAAAAATAGGTGAGGACCGGGAAAAGAGCAGGGATAAACAGGAAACAGAGAGTAGGATGGTAGACTTAAAACCAAATACATCAGTAATTACACTAAATTTAAATAAAACAAATACTCCAGTCAAAAAACTAAGATTACCAGACTAGATTTTAAAAATATATTTAATCATATGCTACTTATCAGAGAGACACCCTAAATTTTAAAAAGTAAAGATACAGAAAGATTGTAACAGTAATCAAAAGACAATTAGAGCAGATCGAGAGCATAAAAAGATAGACTTGAAAGCAAAGAGTATTACTGTAAATAATGAAATTAATGATGAAAGTGGCAATTTACCCAAATAATGGATTTTTATGGAGATAAGAAGGTAGATTGAGCTTTGAGTTCCTGTCAAGCTTTTTCAAGAGTTCATAAAGTCATAATTTATTGAACATTGTTTTTATAATTATCAGTTTATCCGTTGTTTCCCTCATCATATTATAAATTCACTAAACGTAGAAATTATATTTATTATCGTATACCCGAGTTCTAGCATACAGCCAAGCACAAAGTAGGAACTCAATAAATAATTTTTAACTGAATGAATGGTTGGATGGATGAGTACAGGGGCAGATGGACAGATGGATGGATGGATAGATGGTCAGTCTGGGCTTCAGAAAAACATTATGTTTTGTTCACATGATAAATAAGATGATACCGTATCTGGACAGTGATGATATAACTTGCATATTTTAAAAATTCTAATTATAGATTTTAGTTTTTTTTAGATTTTTTTAAATTTATTTGAGAGGGAGAGAGATAGCAAGAGGGAGAGAATGATCAGGGCAAAGAGGGAGAAGCAGGCTCCCCACTGAGCCAGGAGCCCGATGTGGGGCTCAATCCCAGGACCCCAGGACCATGACCTGAGCTGAAGGCAGACGCTCAACTGACCGAGCCACCTAGGCATATCTAATTATAGATTTTAATAATGTAGTGAGGAAATACCAGGACATCTTAATTTAAAAATAAAACAGTAGGCTTTAAAAATTATAATACCTTTGGGGTGCCCAGGTGGCACAGTTGGTTAAGCGGCTGACTCTTGATTTTGGCACAGGTCATGATCTCAGGGTCCTGGGACCAAGCCCTATGCCGGGCTCTGCGTTCAGTAGACAGTCTGTTAGAGAATTCTCTCCCCCTCTCCCTCTGCCCCTCCCACAACTCATGTGTTTTCTCTCTCTCTCTCAAATAAATAAATAAATATTTTTAAGAAATTATATTACCTTTACTTAATGAGTATGACATGGTAGAAACTTTCTCGAGGCTGATTGAACTTGCCCCCTCATTCTCCATTTAGTTCATTTGCTACTGGTTGTATACACATTTTTGAGGCTCTTCATGGGATAATAGGTTGTTAGAAGAGAAAATGTGAACATTCCTGGATCTTCTAGTTAAATGTCATCAATCTCCCACAATTTACTTCAACTAAACTCATTGGTTCTGTGTTTATTATTATTATTTTCACTGCCAGCTGCTTCCCTCTTATTTCTTATACTCTTTGGACCTCAGGTATTTAGATAAGAAGATAAGAAGATAGTCAATGGCACACAGAATTAAGACTCTTTCAGTGGGAATCACAGCCTCCTAATTCAGTCATTTCCCGTGGTTTTATTACTGATCACGTTCCCAATCCCCCTCTCAATCTATCACACTGGTGGTCTATATCACCAAACCAAGTTGTCATGAAGAAAGAAAATCAAGACATTCTTTCGGGAAATCCATCCAGATAACGCCGTGTTCTCTAAAACATTTAAAATCTTTAGGCATCTGTTCAGTTTTAGTTTTTGCACAAAAGAGTACCTGCTTCATAGTCATAAATACACTGCACCTTCCTGCAGACCTATAATTGAGTTAGTTTGGTTTCCTGGCAACCACCACGATTAATTAGAATACTTGAGCATGGTAAGTTTATAGATGCAGAAAATATTTCATGTATAAATAGTGCAATCTGTTTATGCTCAAAGGAATTTTCCCCCTCAGTTGAGAAATGGGGTTATTTTTTTTTCTTTTTGTGTGGATTAATCACATTTTCTTCCCCATAAACTCTGTAAGTAATATTTAAGGATTAATGTTGATTGAACCCTTTCAGCCAGCACTGGCACTCATTGGTGATTTCTGGCCTGAATCCCAGGCGCATGCTGGGTGAGGCGTGATTGTACCCACAGTGTATTTAGCCACAAAGCTGGTGAAGCCATCCTCTGGGTCCCATCCACATTTCTGTCCTTTTCATAAATTAGCCTGTGGTACAAGTTATTGTAAGACTATTTGTGTTAAAATCGGTTTTGCCCTACGATAAACCTTGCCCAAAACAAAAAAAGGGAGCTCAGCCATATAAGAAAGAACGAAAGAAAGAAAGAAAGAAAGAAAGAAAGAAAGAAAGAAAGAGAAAAAATCTCCAGGCAATTAATATTTGTTTCACATTAGACAATATAGGAGCTATCATTTATTGAATGTTTACTCAATGAGTCAGTCATTTATCCAAGTATATCCCATAGGCTACTTCATTTAATCTTCACATTGTTACTATGATAGTGATGCTATGAATCTCATTCAGAGATATGCAAACTGAGGTCCTGGTACCTTAAGCAAATTGCTCAGGGTCCCTCACATATTGCACCAAGTTTGAAGTTCAAACCTGTGGAAATTGACCTAACTCAAAAGTCTAGGCATTCACACATCTGCCCTGGCCATCACCACTCTTCCTCTGAAGTGGTCCCAGAAGAAGGAAGAAGAGAGATTCTGACTTTACATCGAAGCAAGACACCCCAAACTCTCTTGGTTAGCACAGAATCTGTCTTCACCCTTCTTCCGAAATAGATGAGATGGGGTACCTGTGTGACATGTCAAAATTTCCTTTTACTGACACATAGCTGGCCCCAAACTGAGTTTTCAGCCAGGCATAACTGGATTTTAAGCTGGTTTTCAAGAAATGATATTCAGCATGTATAAGTAAGTCTTGTGCCCCCAGACTAGGGGGTGTGGGGGAGAGCAGGCAGCCAGGTAGAATGGAAAGGTCATTGAGCTGCTTCTAAGGAGTTCTTTCACTAATTAGCTGTGTATTTTAGGAAAGTGCACTCTGAATTTTAGGGCTGGTAGAGGTTCTAAGAATTACTCTTAGAGATAACAACATGAACACCCCTCCATTCAGTTATCTAGAAAATACCCTCTATGGCTAGCCCATTTCCTTCCAGACTGTACAACGCTAATTGCAGAAACTCACCTTCTTCCTCTCTTGGCTAAATTTATTACAGCCTTAGGAAACAATGGGAATTCTAAGCTATTGTCTCAATAATTTACATGTTGGAACTAGAGCAAAGATCCTAGGAATGGTTAATTAACAGTCTTATCTCGGATCACTTCCCAATTTTACCATTCCCCTTTTGTATTAATAATAATTTTACTGTTTATCATATAAGAATATCTAATACAAAATCTGGTTCAAATTTATTAAATCCCAATATACATTATTCTGAGACCTCCTGAATCTTAAGTGAGATTCAGGATTAACTTGTTTTTACTAGAAACTTGGCAGAACTTCCTTTTATGTAAGCTGGTCTCAGTTGTAAATATACATTTCCTGCTTTCATATTTTAAATTCCAAAATGCATTCGCAGTCTTACTTAATTTTTTATTGACACTAATAGCTTATTTTATTTTTTATTGAGGGATTATTGACATAAATGTGACAAATTATATTAGTTTCATACATACATGCATGTATTAATATGCAACATAAGGATTTGGTATTTGTATACACTGAAAATGATCAGGTTGGTTCACAAACTGGTCCCCATAGGGGGCAAGGAGAGAGCAAAGAAAGGCAGGCCACTTCCAAAGTATATCTCCATACCTGTCCACCTAAATCTTAAAAAACATTCAGTCATGTGTAGCATCCAGAAGTTCTCAACAACCCATTGCTTCTTGAAAATGGCTCCCAACAGAGGGAAGAGAGCACAGGGAAGGGGGTGAGGGGCCTCCAATTGCCCAGGTCCAGCCCAAAGGTCAACTGGGTGTTACATCTTCTTGATCTCCTCAAACAGATCGCCACAATAAGTCTAGTTAACATTTGTCACTATAGGGGCACCCGGGTGGCACAGCGGTTAAGTGTGTGCCTTTGGCTCAGGGCGTGATCCCGGCATTATGGGATCAAGCCCCACATCAGGCTCTTCCGCTATGAGCCTGCTTCTTCCTCTCCCACTCCCCCTGCTTGTGTTCCCTCTCTCGCTGGCTGTCTCTATCTCTGTCGAATAAATAAATAAAATCTTTAAAAAAAAAAAATTGTCACTATACACAGCCACAAATTTTTTTCTTGTGATGAGAACTCCTAAGATCTACCCTCTTAGCAACTTTCAAATATGCACGACGGTATTATTAACTATAGTCACCATGTTGTACATTTCACCCTCATTTTATTTATTGTATAACTGTGTTTGTAACTTTTGACTCACTTCACCCATTTTGCCAACCCCCACTCCACCCCCCGCCTCTGGCAACCACTGCTCTGTTCTCACATCTGTGAGTTGGTTGGGCTTTTTTTCTTTTTTCTTAGAGAACCCAGATACAAGTAAGATCATAGGATATTTGTCACCACGTATTAGATACTAATTTAACTGCACCAACATTGTTGGTATTTCTTGGTCATGACATTAGACTGCTTCTCTAATTTACACAGATCCTCAATTTTAGGGCCATCATCTAAATTAACTTTTACTAAGAACATAGAAAGTTCTGAAAGTTGTTCTCATTGAATGTTGCCGACACCCAGAATCTGTACGGCATACAGAGTATCTAGCTTGTTTGTCTCTTTCCTTCCTCCCTTCTTCCTCCTTTCCTTCTTTGACAGAGAACTGTTCTTCTTATCCCCTCCCCTGGCCTGCATCTCAAGCTCCCCCTATTCTGCCTTACTCCAGACAGAACACAGCTCAATCGACGTGCTTAAGCAGCAATGATAGCAACTCAGGTCTTCTGACTGTAAAGATCTCCTATGGTGATGGTACAAGCCTTTCTGAAAGAGTAGATGAGGAACTGGAGGCAAGGACGTTTAAGAAAATTGCCTCAAGAGCCCATAATGTCAACTGTTTATTTCTAAATCTCTTAAGAGAACATCGGAAAACTCACTCAATGGGGGAATAAAAACGGTTCTGAGCATGTTCCCTAGAGTCAAAGATTCTAAGTGTCCCTGTCCTATTCAGCTGTAAATTTCTAGCACCTGCCATAGGCCTGGAAGATAGTAGGAGATCAACAGATGCTCATTGGATTGAAGTTCAGACATCTTTTAAGTACACTAAACATGCTTATTTGTAGGAAATTTAGGAGGATATTAGGAATTCACCAGTTGAATTGATCTAACCAATATGTTTGTGCTTAACTTTATGGGGCTTTGTTTCAAAAAATTTTACTGACTTATAACAAATTTAATCCTTTTGTTATTGGAAAGATTCTGATCAAGTTCATGGGTTATTAAAATGGTGTTGCAAACAATTAAACAATTGTAAACGCCAACTCTGATTCTTTCTATGGTTCATCCAACCAATATTATGCCTAACATGATGGCATCAGGCACCAGGATTATGTCTAAGATGGTCCACCAGTGTGGAGAGAAAACGGTCATCTCCTCCATGGCATCCACCTGGGATGTTACGGACAGCCCCTGGACGTAAACTTCTATGCTGACTCATTACCTCAAAAATTTTGAAATATATTTTCAAAACCAGCAAAAAATAATAATGGCTAAAAGCTCTGAAAGGGCTTGGTGAATATTTCTTACTTCCTATAACAACATGCTAATGCAATACTTACTATTTTCCCTTATTTGCCTTCTTGGAACTTTTAAATGAAGACCCCTAATTCTTCCATCCTCTGTTTGGTAAACATATGTCTATTGTACCTATACACTTTGCTTTTTCATGGATATGTTATACTCTTACCTTTCGCCTTATCATTCTATACTTAAGACTTCACCATGTCTCTCCCTTCACGTGGCCACCCCCAAACCTACAATCTCTTGAGCAATTCAGATTCTCTCACCAAATTTCTTCATCTTATGAATCTATAGTTTTTGACCCCAGAAAAGGGACTAAATTTCTTTATGGCTCAAGGAATAATCCCAGAGAAGTGCTTATCAGCAGGCCCAAAGAATGTCTGAGGCAGGCTCCAGGTAGCTAAAAATGGGTGGTGACAATATAAGTGTCCTGTCTAATGAGGGGCAGGTGTCACTGAACTGAATGGCAGCGATCCTGCTTCTTCATATAGGTGATAGAACGGTGGCTCCGGTACAACTCAAGTTCTCTTGGCCCAATAGCCTCTAAATGCATATTAGCATGACATTTGTCCCCTCTGGTAAGTGTCATTAGGGTTTTTCTTTTCCAGTGGTTTCCAAAGTGGCACTTCACATGTGCCCAAAGACCAATCATTTGGCTATAAGCACCACATGACTTATGCCCTCTTCTACTCTGGCTTCCCCCCGTCACAGGCATGAAGTCTTCCTGCCACCACTGCTTGGACTGACTCTAATGAGAGTCACACTACATGACACAGGAATATAGCCTCTGATGCGCCCAAAGCTGACGTATTGCAGGGAGCCAAAGCAGACTAGGTTCTGTACGGAAGCAGAGAGAGCATCTTTCTCTCTCATTCTGAGCTACATTTTGTCACCTGGTACTTAAAGCAGTTTGGCTTAAGAATAGAGATCCACAAATTCTCTCATAAATAATTTTACAATTAACAGACCTTGTCTCTTACTCATATAGCTCCCAACTCAGTCCAACGGGCCAGAAGGACAATTGGAGTTACGTGTTAATTTTCCTCCTTGTCCTTCAGTTTACATTCATAAGCTTTTCCCCATGATCCCGCATGATCTCCCCCAGACCCATTTTCTGTCTCTCCTCAGAATTCTTAAACAGCATTAGTTTAGCAGTGTTTGCAGGGAACTTATAATACACGAGTTTTTGTCCTTGTTATTGTTGTTTTTATAATATACGAGTTTTTACGCAGTTAGGCAGAAAAAAAATCAAACCCCCACATTTGAAAAGGCAGGACATTCTCTTGAAGATTTTTTAAAAGATTTTATTTATTTATTTTTGAGAGAGAGAGCACGAGCCCATGAGCAGGGGAGGGGAAGAGCAGAGGGAGAAGCAGGCTCCCGCTGAGCAGGGAGCCTTAGGCGGGACTCACTCCCAGGACCCTGGGATCACGACCTGAGCCGAAAGGTAGATGTTTAACTGACTCAGCCACCCAGGTTGCCCTCTCTTGAATCTTTTAAGCAACAAAGTTTTTAGAGTTCGCTCATCAAGAATTCAAGAAAAAAAAACCAGATTCCAGAACAGGATCGCTGTGTGACATGGAGAATTGTTTGACTGAGGCTGGGTCCCTAACTAAGCTGAAGGTACTGTGAGCAGAATCTCCGCCTTGCAGAGAGGGAAAGAAGGAGGGGTCCAGTCAAAGAACTGCACTAGGCTCTGGTACCTCAAGGGAGCCAGGGCACAAGCCTGGAGACAGAAAAGCAGGCATGTAGACCGGACCCCTCCAAGGCTGAGGGAAGGACCATCTCCAGAAAGACTCGACCCAGGCTGCAGATCAATCAGACTATTGTAACAGGATGCCAGGCTCAGCACTTACTGATTCACACTCAGGACTACAGATTCTGATCCTTCTCTATGACAGCTGGTCCTCAGGCGAGGACTGACTTCCCGGCTGTGTCATTTCTTCTTTGACATATAACAACCAGAATTGAACACGTTCACACAAGTGAAGAAAAGCCCTCCCGCACCCAAATGGTTTGGCGTAAAGATAAATGCATTTACTTTTTGATTTCTCATCATCCATGGTCATATTGGTCCTTTAGTGGCCTGTAAATTAATGCTTTTATTCCAAAGCCATTGGTTCTGTAATATTGCAGAGTGACCCTCAGCTGGGGTCTGATACTGCTTTGGGGAGGTTACACGGTTTTATTAGAATTGCAATGCTAACCACATGAAAAATAGTAATAAAAGGTACTTTCATTGGGGTCCTACTTTATGCCAGTGCTTTGAGGGGTAGGGAGAGCTGTAGGCAAGGAGCACGAGACTGAGAGCCCCCCACACACGCCCATGGGACAGAGATCTGCCTCTTCAGCGCTCTTCCCCTGAGCGTCCCTTGCACCTGTGCCGAGTTCCCACCTGTCACCTGAGCCGACCCTCCTCCTGCCTCATGATTAATGACTGGCTGGTACAGCATAACCCAGTTCCCAAAGCCCTTACACATGCGACATCTTGCTTGATACAACAACCCTGAGAAGTCCATAGATAACCTTTCCTTATCCTCTCCTCCCTGACACAGACGTTTCGGTTTCCCAGCGCACGCGGCGAAGACTGAAAGAGCAAGGTCGTAGAACACAAGGGGTGTGGAAGCTGTGCAGTGCCCAGAATCCGCCTTTCCTCACATATAGCCCCCTCCTTGCTGCCGCCTTCTCCTGCCCAGTGTGTGAAGAGGGCCTTCTTTTGTGGGTTGTGGCGGGAAGGAGAAGGGGAGTTTCCAATCATCTGCATACCAACAGACCGCTCCTTCTCTCTCCCTTCTAACATCACATCTTGGAGGTCAAAACTGAACTCTTCCCAGGCGGGTGTTTGCGCTTTGTGCCTGTAGCTTTGACCCCCCGGGGGCTGGGCCGGGCGAGCAGTTGGTGCTCCATATTCATTTGCTCAGTGCACTATCTATCGTCCAGCTGCAGAGATGCAGAAAGTTTGTGCAGGGGAGCAGATTTCAAGGGCACATCCGCCGAGCCGCTGCCTGCTTCCAGCTTGCCGGCTTTCCTTATTTACTTGGAATTACCCGAGTACTCCCGCATCAGCTCCCATTTCCGGTTCCTATCACGACGTGTGTATTCATCAGAGTTGTTATCCAAGCACAGACGGTAAATAAACTACTTAGTGAATACGTTCTGAGCCTACCTAACACAAGGAATTGTTCAGCAGCGCGGAAACAGTTGCTTATTTACTCCCTGACAGCTTCTGAGCACAGGGTTCCGTGCACCACGGTGGAGAGATGGGGAGAGGCGTGGCTGATACTGCGGAGGGATGGGCGGTGGCGTCGCATGCCTGGTTGGCCCAGCACCCAGCAACGGGTAGTCAGGTCATTCCCTCCACCGGGCCGTAGGGCTAGGGATGCTATCTTCATCTTCCCACCGCAGAACCCGGACCGTGGGAGACTGACTCTCCGTACGCAGCCACACACCCCAGGCAGGGACCCAGCAGCCCTGCAGAGAGAAGAGGCAGCTTAGAACGCCTAGCTCCGAGAGACACGCTTTTCCACCGGGCCAGTCTGGGTCACCTACACGCCTGCACACCCCGGCGCCGCACGTCTAGGTGAGTGACCATGCGTATACGCACGTGCACACACATAGACACACGCACATGAGCGCGCACACACATATATCCACGTCCTTGACAGAAATCTGTCAGTCCCAAACCAACAGATGAGAGCGCTACGTCTCATGCCTGAAATCCGACAGATCTCCCTTCAGCTTACATCTTGAAAATATGCCCTTACACATTTTAGAAGGCACGCAGAGAGGATGGGTGTAGAGCAGGTGGCAGGAGGAAGGGCATGCCCGGTGTCCCCTGCCCACAAACTAAACTCAACAGGCATCAGGCCTCTGAGCATCTGCCAGGAAGGGAAGAACAGAAGCTGTAACCGTCAAGACTCTGGAGCCCGAACCAGTGAATAAAACAGTCATCTTCCCATAACCGCTGACGGGGGGGAAATCCTCTGTTACAGTTTCTTCGTGATGTGTAACGCGGTTGCATCGGAGATAGTTCACGATTTGTTTCAGCTATTTAGTACCACCTCAGTACAAATTGAGCTGAATTCTTGACATTCGTTAGCACACACCGATCCATTTATCTCTGTCCCTTTTTTTGCTTCAAGAAACCAACCTTGCATTGCAAAAAAAAAAAAAAAAAAGTACACAGAGCCCATAAAGACCCACGGATAGAGTGATAGATCTTTTTTAAACACTGGGGCATTACAGGATTTTATGAAGCAGTAAAACTTTCTCCAGGCATGAGAAGTGCAGACTGACAGAGATCATTTTATCTACAAGGCATTAAAGTATAAGTGCCACATCGAACAAGCATAATAGAAGAGGAAAAAAATAATAATTTCGAGAAAGGCTGCCCACTCCTCGAGGAAAAAGGATCGGACCAGGAGGTACCTAATGATCTTCAAGAAACCTGAGGAAGGACTAGCGCTGCCATTGCCTGAGTTTTCAGTCAGGGGAAACTTGGCTGCCACTCTGCCTTCCATTGCGTCGCAAAAAGCAGAAAATTGAATTCCAAAAAGCATTTCCTGACATAAATACTTTAGGCACTAAAAGAACGAGAGGATTCTATGTTCTCAGCCCCTTCTATCTCATTTCCCCCATCACTGCAGCGACCACGTGTGCAGTTTCATGGCTCCGCTACTATTTATTGAGCACCTACTAGATTGCGCACAAGGCATTTTATGCCGGGAAGAGATGGCCCGGTCTCTGCCCTCGTGGCTCACACGTCGTTGTGAGGGGGAACAGACCCTATGCTAGTGACCAAATGAAATACACTAGATAATTCAGATTAGTGTAACAGCTGAGTAGAAACAAAGGAGGATGTTAGGAGGCATTGACAAGAGGAGCGAGAGTAGGGAAAACTCGATTTTGTAATCTGAGAAGAAATTGAAGAAGTAACTACAATGTGGGCTTTACCGGATGCCCCTGTTCCCTAGTAGTCTCGGAAGACTTCATTTCTGGGAGGCATCTCCTGTCTTCGATTCATTCCACGTGCCTCTCTTTAGACAGTTTGGCTCATAAACCTTTCCTGTGAGAGGGATGTTTGTCCCATTTTAAAGGATGTGGATTCTGAATATTATTTTTATACCATTCTTGGGTTCAAAATGTCTTTAGTCATGACATTTCTACTTCGATCCCATTTCCTGTATTGCTTAATGTAAGCATCCATACTGTTTTTCCAGTTTTAGTAGAGGACCTAAAACTATTATCCCACCAGCAAGCTTTCAGATAGATGTGCTTATTTTCTTTATTTAACCTTTACACATAGTTACTATTTTCCAAGCTTTGTTTTCTCTAAAGAGACCTCTTCAGAGACATCTCTAGTAGTCTGTCTCGCCATGTAAGCGTGCTCCATTTGGATAAAATACGAGTCACTTTTGAATGTCTTCGGCAATGACAGCCCATTGAACATTTTTGAGCAGTGAGGGGAAATGATAAAGCCACTTCTAAAGGATCACTTCCTCAACTCAAACTTCAGCGTGTTGATGTCATATCAAGGGAGGCAGACAGATTAATAAAGCCTAGGGAATAATTCTGTTACAGGCAGTCCTGGATATGATCTGTATTCTTGGATGAGGGAAGAATTTGAGACCATCTGTAAGTTGCTGAGCTTTGCATGCTGAGTTTGGATCAAGAACTGTGTGTCCTTACTTTATCCTCTGCTGAGACTGGTGTATGAGTCGCAGTATTCGAGTCCGTTTGAGTGTGACATCTGGCCCAGGTGAAGTCACCTCCATTCCCCACAGCATGCTCTCGGTTATAACATTGCCCATTGGTGGAGAACACTGCAGCCATCCCATAGCATAAACTTTGGTTTTTCCAGCACTTTCGCTGATCCCCACATCATTCAGCTGTTGTATTCATCATCCTGTAGTCAAACACACCAGGGGATTCTAAATGGTGTGTAAAGAGAACATCTGTCCACTGCAGGATGAGCACATCTGCACCCATTAATTTTTCATCATTTCCCCAAATCAGAGGTCAGATGTTCACAATGTGCTAATGTCCTGGCATCTCTCTCCCCTGGATGTCACGCTTCTGAAGCAGATCTTACAATTATAAGAATATGGCATGGATCTGGCAGAGAACATGCAGACTCGTGGAAAGATTACCTCCTACTCTTAATGAAAAAAAAAAAATATATATATATATATACACACACACACACACACACACACACTATTTTAAAAGATTGTATCTTCAAAGAAGATGGAAACAAGGAATCAGCTCGCTGCTTATTAAATATGGGATAATCATCTTTGTTATTTCCTACATGCTTGTTTAGAATAAAATAAACATGATTTTCTCGCTTGAGAGCTCCCTTTCTGTATTGTTCCGAAATGTAATGGCCTGTGACATTATCTTCTTTTTCTTTCACCTGCCATCGGAACAGCTTACCAGCTATTACCTCTTTCTTCCTCTGTGCATTTCTCGATCTTTTATGTTTTACTTCGTCTTCTACCTTTTTATTCCAAAGGACGAAGACAGTGATTCGGTGCTTCCAGACACCTTCTCTTAGCCACTCCACTTGCTCAGATTTTTTTATCCCTTCCCTCTCATTCTGTTATATTGGGTTGGGTACAAGGTAGAGAAACAATTTGCAGCAAGACAGACAATCATGACCCCTGTACGTGGCTGGCAGGGATGAAAGTCCGCAATGAGGTTAACACACATTTGCTGTAGGAGAGGAAAACCCTCATGCAAATATTACCATCATATAGAGAAGCAAACTATTTTCAGAAACATTGCCTTGGTTAATTACCAATCTCATGGTGTGTTAAATATCTAAAAATAACTATTGATTGTCCTTCTTTGCAGAGAGTTGAAATAACAGCAGGAGGGCCAGGGAGAGAAAAGATGTTTTTAAAACTTGGATGGTTTCCCAGGAATTTTTTTTTCTGGCTTCCCACTTTCCAAAAATACAAGGTAACTTCAGAGATTTCCCAAGCTGTCATAAGGTTTGGAGAGATCGTGTCGGCATGCTCATTGCCCCTTAGGAAACAGGCTCTCTGGTTTTCTTCCCATCTTTGCAGTCCATGTAAGCATTTTGTTAACAGCAGGTCAGCTGTTTCAAATTCACAGTGGCTATCAACATAGACCTCGTTATCAAGGGTAAGAAAATGCTTTTTTTCCAACCTAGTTTTCTTGAAGTCTCTCCTTTGTTAGAAACCATGGCCATTAATGCTTTTGTGAGTATACTTTATCAACAACCCTCCTTCCTTAAGTAAAATTGCCTGGCTCCATTCCAGGTGCTTCACAATGACTCGAAACCACTGCCAACAGCAGACACTGGCATCCTCAAGGTAATTATCCAGCAGACAGAGTCAGCACTGGGCTTTTCTTCTACATACTTAAAAAAAAAAAAATAGCAGTTTAGCATCCTGGCATCAGTTGAAATGTCTGAGTACCAGGTCTCTTTACTCTTTATCAATCAACCACTACAGACTTTCTGTTTGTTTCCGAGGAGCTAACTTTGATCCAGGCGTTACAGGATTTAAAAGCAAAGATAACTGGCACTTCAGATGTGTATGGCATCTACAGTTTGCAAAACATTTTCATAGTTTTCATGTTTTCCTTCTGACAACAGATTAGATAGTATATAAGATGCAGTGACAATCTGTGGGGGAAGATTGGATTTATACATGTTCACTTTTTTTAATTGGGAAAGAAGCTAATATTTAACATTGCACTAGGCGTTGTAAATTTTTATATGTGTTATCTCATTTTTCCTCAAAACAACCTTGCAAGATAAATTTCACTGCTCAAATCAGCCTCCAAGAAATGAATAACTTGTCCTAAGTCACATGTTTGAAGCCAGCTCCAACACCTGGTCCTTCCACTAAATCACACAGACTGATATTTATTACAAATATTTTCTTCAAGAATAAAGGCAAAGTATCGCAGGTCGCCTGGGTGGCTCAGTTGGTTAAGCGCCTGCCTTTGGCTCAGGTCATGATCTCAGGGTCCTGGGATCGAGCCCCAAGTTGGGCTCCCTGTCTAGCAGGAGCCTGCTTCTCCCTTACCCTCTACCCTTCACTCTCCAGCTCATTCTCTCTCTCTCTCAAATAAATAAATAAAATCTTTAAAAAAAAGAAAGAAAGAGAGAAAAAGTATCGCTGCTAAGGAGCCACAGGGTGCTGTATTTCAGTGGTCCTCATGCATTAGGGTGTTAAGTGAAGTCAGCAACGGAGAGGACCAGGTGGGATTTCATGTACTGTGAGGATCCGTTGGGTCCTTCGCCCACGTCCCTCTTCTCAGCCTCTTCACCTGACCGAGCGCGCATAGAATTCCATCCTGATCACTGTCGCTTCGTGGATGTGTTCATGTTCCTGGTCTACCCATAAGACTGGGCAATCTGAATAAGCAATCTAGATAACTCTTTTCTTTTCCGTTTCATAAGCACTCATTCTTGGAAACAGACATGTCCAATTTGAGAAGGAATTGGTTCTGCTCTGATAATTTACCTAGAAATGAATTGTATGAAGGCTACAAAGTGAGGTTAACTCATCCTGGTGTTAAAGAATGTGCAGATACAAGTAGCTCCCTAGTTGTCAGAAAATAGGGACTCTACCTATTAAGATCCATTTCATTTTTTTTTAAGACTTTTATTTATTCATTTGACAGAGATAGAGACAGCCAGCGAGAGAGGGAACACAAGCAGGGGGAGTGGGAGAGGAAGAAGCAGGCTCCCAGCGGAGGAGCCTATGTAGGGCTCGATCCTGGGACTCCGGGATCACGCCCTGAGCCGAAGGCAGACGCTTAACAACTGCGCCACCCAGGAGCCCCTAAGATCCATTTCAAGGGCAGTTGAACAATATGTGCCCAAAGCCCTAAAAAGTTCTCACCATTTTTCCCAAGAAAATCGAGTCTAGAAATATGTTTTAAAAAAACAGTTTTGTAAAAATATTTTCATGACTCAGTGGGTCATCACATATCAACACATTGTTTTCAAACCAAACTGTGGTTTTTAAAATTACTTTATTGAGGTATCATTTATGTACATTAAATAATATATAATTAAAGTATACAACTTAACGAATTTTGATTCTTGTTTCTACCCATGAAACAACCAGAAAAATCAAGATATTGGACATTTCCATCCTCTCACGCTTTCTCATCCAACCCTCCTCACTCTTGTCCTCAAGGCGACTGTCCTCAGGTGACTGCTATCACGAGAGAGCACTTTGTATCCTATGAAATTGTATGTAAATGGAATGATTAGCACTTTATTTTTGGTCTGGATTCTTTTGGTCTGAACAATGATTTTGAGATTGAACCAAGTCACTACATGTGCTAAGTAGTGTTACCTCATATGTACACACCACATTTTATTTATTCATTCACCTATGGATGGATATTTGGGTCACGTTCAGTTTGAGTGATTACAAAATATTCACATATAACTCTTCATATGGACAGATGTTTCATTTCTCTTGGGTGAATATCTGAGCAGTAGAATGGCTTATCAATCATGTGGTAGGTGTATGTTTAATTCATTAAGTGGAGATTTTTACACCATCTAAACAAAAAACAATAATTAAATAAAATAATGGTGCTGTCTCCAAATGGAACATGATGCAGTATCTATAATTTAAAATGTATGATTCTGAAGAATATTACGAACATGAGAAAATGTTTATAAAGCATTAAGTGAAAGCAACTTAAAAATAGGCTCTCAAACAATGTGTATGATTTTTAGAAAAAAGATATGAAGTATGTACAATATTGTCAACAATCGTTTTCCCAGGGGATAATTTTCATTTTTTTTTCCAGCTGCCTTACCTTTCTAAATATTCTGAGATGGAAATGTATAATGAGAAAAAAAAGTAGTTATACAAACTATATATATTATATTTTTTTTTCTTTTAGTCTTCCCAAAGGCACACCTACCCTATGAAAGAAAGAGCTTTCCCAGCACAGGAACTCTGGGGAGAGATGGGGGAGTCAGAATAAATGTTTAAAGATAGCTGAGTTGCTTTGCTCCTAGCCAAAAGGTTGATGACCAGCTATTCATAGAAATACAAATCACAGTCCTTAACTTCTTTCTGAAGCAACGCTTCGGATGAACAAATAAATAAATTCTAAAATTCACCTACCGTTTTACTGTTTACCAAGTGTTTCCCACATATATTAACTCTGGTTAACCCTCACAACCACCCTGTAAGTGGTCCCAAAGGAGTGTATTGCCGGAGTAAGACTATAAATGTTGAGCTTAAAATTTGCTAGCGAATAAAGATACCTCTTCAAGTGCTTTATTCAAAAATATAAACTTTAATAAACATCACTTTATCATAGGCTTACTTTGTGTACCCACATGTGCAGGGGCTAGAGGAGAAAAGCCATCATGGCGCGTGCCAGTGAAGGACATACTCTGAGATGCCTTTGTACTGCTGTGAGCGATCATGGAGACAGAAGTAGGAGTCTAGGTTCTATAAACTTAAGCACAGAAGCAGTTCTCTAAGTAAGAAGATGAAGGAGATTTTTTTCTTCATATACCTCCTCGTTCCTTAAATCCATCATCTGTGCTCTCTCCTCATCTCTAATAATGTGCTGCTCAGTGACTGATGAGTGACCCCAACTCTGAGACTTAAGCTGAGTAAATCCGGGTCAGTGCCACGAAGGCTTTGCGGTGTTGAGTAGATTCTGTACTGAACGCTCTCTCAGGTTCCTGCTCTGACCTTCTTCAGAAAAAGGATCATTCAGGGTGCCTGGGTGGCTCGGTTGGTTAAGCAACTGCCTTTGGCTCAGGTCATGATCCTGGAGTCCCAGGATTGAGTCCTGCATCGGGCTCCCTGTTCAGTGGGGAGTCTGCTTCTCCTTCTGACTCTACATCCTCTGGTACACGCTCTCTCTCTCAAATAATAAATAAGCAAAATCTTAAAAAAAAAAAAAAAGAAAGAAAAAGGATTGTTCATTGACTTTTCATTGGCAACGTGTAGGCTAACCAGGGGTATGGAGCTCACACATATGAAGCCACATTAAAAGAAAGCAAAGTCACCTAACTTACTTCCTCTAAAATTTTGAATCCTTTTTTGACTTCCATCTTTTTATGTATACAATATATTTAATTTACTTTATACAAGTTTGTACTATGATTTTATACAAAATTTTTCCCAACCAAATTATAAGCTGTCTCTTATTTCTCATCTCCGTCACCTCTACCTCATCTGTGGAAATTTGTAGAAAGCATAGTGGCTTTGTACATAGTACGTGTTCAGTGTGTTCAATATGTTAGTTGAATTCTATTTGTTTCATTGATTCACGGTCCATTTTACAAAATACTAACAGTTTAATGTACCTTAACAAGCTGCTTTCATCAGACTTTCTCTGGCATAATGATTTTCATGAGTGATCGCATTGTCACCTCAGGTTATAGTCCAATGTAGACAATGGACTTTCTGTTTGTTCTGTGGGTTTGCTCCATGTTGCCCCCAAAATTCCTCTTTCTCCTACTCCAGCAAGAGAGGTACAGGCCAAGTTCTCAGCATCTTTGGAATGATCAGTGCTATTTCTAGTTCTGACACGTAACTCCTCTGTGAAATTTTACTCTACTTGCAAGCTAATGAGTCAGCCTGACATTGTTTTGTGGGTTTTCAGGTAGAAAACATACAACTCCCATGTCAGAGACAAAGGACATTTATTAGTCAGAGCAACAGCAAGTGCCAGAGCGTTAGCTTTTATGCTGGCTCTCTGAGACAGTGACACAGAGAGATCCCAATGAAACCGTCACATGCAGTAGGTTCCACTACAAAAAGGGACCCTGAGCTTAGGGAACTAGAATCTTTTATCATGGTCAGAAATCATGCCTGTGTTTTGCTCCAGAAGGAGATCTCATCTCTATCTCCCAAGACTATAAGTAAATCTGTCCTTTACTGTGGAGGGAAGCATGATCTCCAGCATCCAAGAATGTTTGCTATACAAGTCTAGAGTGAAGGCCAGTCAATGTCTTGCTTCCCAAGTTGCACAGAAATACAAGAGACTCATAGAGAATTATCTTTTTTTATAATAATATTTTTTATTATATTATGTTAGTCACCATACAGTACATCCCTAGTTTTTTATTTAAAGTTCCATGATTCATTACTTGCGTATAACACCCAGTGCTCCATGCAATACGCGCCTCCTTACTACCCATCACCAGCCTATCCCATTCCCCCACCCCCTCCCCTCTGAAGCCCTCAGTTTGTTTCCCAGAGTCCATAGTCTCTCATGGTTCATTCCCTCTTCTGATTACCCCCCCCCCTTTCTTTATCCCTTTCTTCTGTGGTTTCTCTCATCTATGGAACATAAGAACTAGGAAGATTGGTAGGAGAAGAAAGGGATCATAGAGAATTATCTAACCAACATTTATTGCTCATTCCTACGTCATCCCTGTCTCTAGAGAATTTTCCCATGAGTTCTTACTCCACTGCCTACTCTGAATAATCTGACCAGCAGAGGCTGGGACCAAATCCAGTCAGTTTGTCTCATATAGTATTTAATAGAGATTATTAGCAACAAAACTCTGAGCAGAAGGATGAGGGCAGCCTGTAGTCATAACCTCAACCATGTCTCCCAGAATCCCAGATCCAGCCAGCTGAACAAAACACATAGGCCATCAGGGTTTACTTTAGAAAGTCAAGTGACTTTCTCTTTAAATTTCTGTATTGACTTTTGCACCTGACCTGAGACATTAATTCATGTACAGCAGGATGTATTTGGCATATTCCCAGACTCTGTGCCTTGGCCCCATAAGAAGGAAGTCTAGAATAATCTCACAATCCATAACTGTTCTTACCAGTGAATTGGAGCTAAATGGAATGCTTTCTAGGGTAAAGTTTGTGTCATTGAGACGAATTTTTTACCACTTTTTTTTCTAATTGAATGACACCTATCGTATGGATAACTGTCCATCATAAAGATAACTGTCTACAAGGTGAGCATAAATAATGAGCCAGTTATCCCTCCAAGAATTTCCTTCTGATATCTAAGGGTAGCTTTACTTTAGACAGATCTTGCAGTCATTTAATGTCTACACGATCTATTTTTGGTGTTCCTTAAATACTTGAAGGTCTCTCATGATCACCATTAAGGTGCCAATAACCATATTTTTGGAGAGAGGCAAGTTATTGAATGTCTGACTTCCTCACAGAAAGTACAGTCTTGAAGGTACAAATAGCACCACTTAAAAGAGTTCACAATTATTAGGCCCTGCCAAGTGGACTCTATATCAGTCTGATGGCAGAAGTTGACAATACCTCCAGGATAGCCTCCCAGTCGGATGGCAGGTCTTGGGTTTTACAGTTCATTTTAGATAAGTATTTTTGGAGGGACATCCAAAAGCCAGTCTTTCAGTCTGTCATGTTTATCCGTGCCATAATGAATGACTGAAAACAGTGGAGAAGACATCAGAAAGTGATGACAGGTAGAAACTGAGGGCATCCCCTGCTGTTATGGGGCCCCTGATAGACTTGTCAGCAAATTTAAGAGAAAATGTGATCCAATCGTGGTCAGGATTATCTCGTCAAGAATGGCAGACCCAACACTCAATTAAATTTAAGTCGCTTGCAATAGTTGGGGAGCAGTGCAACAGGGTGTTTCCCTTTGTGAAGAAAGCTCCAGAGACAATTCTGAAAGACAGAGATCATTAATATTTACCCTCCCCCCCACTCCAATATTTCTCAGGGTCTAAGTTGTTCCCTCCTAGGTGCCAAGATTGCTGTTCTCATTCCACTGCCACAATAACATGACCTGTTCCCCACATGCACTCAGAATTTTGTCCAGAAGGGCCAAGTGCTAGTGGGAAAAGTAAATGTTCACAAAACTTACATAGACCCATTATGACTGTGTATGATGAGGAATGTGGACAGTCCATCAAATATCTTTCCCATTAACCTTTGTTGGGTGGTTGTGGCAGTAAAAGGTACACCAGTGCATCACATATTTAGTCTGGAAAGTATCTGAAAAGCTAAAAACATGGCACAATTAGTTTCAAAGTCCATGTGGTGAGGCCTGGGTCAGCTGAATGGACTGGCACAGCCCCACACTTGCCTGAATCAGCAACATAAAGTCTTTCGCACCCAGTCTTCAGTGGTAGGGGTGTTGCTGCGTGTGGTATGATGGGCGATGCAGGCAGATTGGGTGATTTGTGTAGTTCAGGCTTCATAAGCAGCTTGCTACAGTTGGTCTTATCAGAGAACGGGCCCTTCCCAAGAGCATCTTTGTGAATGACACAGATGGTTCAATCAGCAGTCCCACAAGTGCCTTTAATCTGCTCCAAAGGGTGCCTTTAATTTGCCCCAAGGGTGTCTTTAATGTGTCTGCTTCTGGTTTTCCAAGTGGCAGACCAAACAGCCAGACCACTGGCAACATCTCAAGGATCAGGAAAAATATAACAAATTCATAAAGGCAGGTATTGGCCAAAGCTATGAGAACAACCCTGTGTTCCGTCCAGTGCCATCTTAGCCCAGTCATTTAGGAGAACCCCTGGAAATCAAGAGTCCCATTGAGCCAATGACATTGCTACAGGCGGTGGAATTGGGAGTGAAATTTCCCCCAAATGGAATGGCTGTCACTTTTCCATGAAAACTGAGATCTGGGTGGAGCCAGACCCTCTATATTCTCGAATACGCCATTTCGAATTGAAAAGCAACCTTGTTGGACCAGTCCCACCTTCTCAGTCAGTAAGTATGAATTGATCCACTCCAAAATAGAAACACCAGGCTGTAACGCACCAAATTCTCTGTGATTTAAGGTTTGGTTTTGACAAAAGTCCAATTGTAAGCTAATAGTGCTTTTCGAAGGGGAGGCAACAATTCCAAAATGCTTCCAGGGAGAGGCTGGAAGCTCCAATTGGTGAATTTGTAAGTCACAGAGACTTGTAATTCAAAGTAGTCTTTAGAGCTAAGGGACCCCAACGGTATGAGTATTTCTCTAGGTGCAACAATTCCTAATTAGACTAATCCTCTCTGTCATTTATGGGACAGAGAAGTAAAAGCACATACGCATCAGTTCTTCCAATGCGTTCACTGATGTAGAAACATCAGTGCGTTGAATCCTGCCAAAGCCCCACCCACAAGGTCATGTTAGCTTTCCTTTTTCACTAATCTTTCCCAAAACCTCTGAGTTAAGTTTAGGGACCCCTCCCCCTCAGCAAGATTGAGTAGAATGGTGACTTGGATGCCTGTATTAACAAAACGATAGGAATTTAAGTCGGCCCCACCCAGAAGTTCCCTACCATACTCAGACTGATAGGGACTGGTATACACAGCCTTTGGTAGTCATCGAGGACAAAGAGACCTCAGTCCTACTCTAATCATCTTCTCCTTAAAGCAGCTGGGTTTGGAGCAGAGGAGGAAAGTCTAGGTGGCACTAATCACAAGGTATGTTTGCTTTCGGTTTTGAGAAATATGGCGGCAGCTTGTGACTCAACCAAATGAAATTCCAGTGTGTTTTATCCACTCGAAGCCCATCGATTTCAGCTTTGGGAACCCTTTGACTCAGCAGCCATAGGAGCACTATCTTCCGCCTAGGACCTCAGGGTTTACATTTTTCATGCACTTGGGCTTGACTTGCATAGTAGCACCTTTCTTTTTTGATAGATACTAAGATATAAAGATTTATTAAACAATTTCCTTATTTATGGGTACTGCATCACTTTCTACTTTTTAAACAGATACAATTTTTGTTCTTTTTATGACAGTTTTATTGATGTATAATTCACGTGCCATAAAGTTTACCTTTATAAAGTACACAACTCAATGATTTTTCATATATTTCATAGAGTTGTGCAACCGTCACCACGTTCCATTTTAAAACATTTTCTTCACCTCCAAAAGAATCCTCAGACACATTAGCAGTCACTACCCATTCACCACCACACCACCGTCATTCCCAGCACCTGGCAGCCACTAATCTACTCTCTGTCTTTATGGATTCGCCTGTTCTGGACATTTCTTATGCAGGCTTCACCTGCTATCCAAAAGTAGAATGTTCCTATGAAAGCTTTGTAAGCCCAAATGGCCTAAAGCAAAGAAGCAATTGCCATTTCATGAAAGCAAAAATCCTCTTTCAGATTTGTTTCAGTTAGCAAAAACAGAATCTAAGAGAGGTCTTTTACAAAAGTGATGTGGCATAAAGCAAACTTTCAGAATACAAGGGAAACCTGTAAACAGAATTACACAATATGTGGCCTTTTGTGTCTGGGTTCTTTCACTTACCATAATGATTTCAAGGTTTAGCCATGTGTTCTTTTTTTGCAGTATTTTAGTATCAAGGCGTAATTCACACAACATAAAATTCACCATTTTTAAGTGTACTACAATCCAGCGGTTTTTAGTATATTCACAATACTGTGCTTCTATCACTGCTATCTCATTCCAAAATATTTCCATCATCCCAAAGGGAAACTGTGTACTTGTTAGTAATCCCCCATTCCTTCTATCCCCTGGCAAGATTCAGCTGTTACAACACATGTCAGCGTCTCATTCCTTTTTATGGCCAAAGGTTCCATCATATGAATACCATGTCTTATTTATCCATTCATTAGTTGACAGCCATTTCAGGGTTTGTTTCTACTTTTTAGCTATTATGAATAAGGCCGCTATTAATATTCATGCACCAGTTTTTGTGCGGACATATATTTTCAAGGTCTAGGTGTGGAAGTGCTGAGTCGTATGGTAATCTAATGTTCATCTCATGAAGAAGGTGCCAAACTATTTACCGAATCAGTGGTTTTACCATCTTACCAACGACGTATGAGGATTCTAATTTCTCCACATCTTTACCAATCCTTGTTATTATCTGTCTTTTTGATTATAGCTATCATAATGTGTGTGACATCCCATTTTATTGTGGTTTTCATTTGCATTTTTCAAATGACTAAGGATACTGAACATCATTGCACGTGCTTATTTATGCTTATGTATCTTCTTTGAAGAAATGTCCATTTATGTCCTTTACTCATTTTTAATTGGAGTACTTGTCCTTTTATTATTGAGCTGTAGACATTTTCTATGCGGTCTAGATCCAAATCCCTTATTGACTATGATTTGCAAATATTTTATCCGATTCTGTGGGTTTCTTCATTTTCTTGATGATATTTTTGAAGCACAAAAGATTTTAATTTTGATGAAATTCAATTTATCTTTTTTTCCTTTTTCTTGTGATGTCTTATCAAAGAAATCTTTGCCTAACCCAAGGTCAGGAAGATTTATTACTATAATTTCTTCTAAAAGTTTCAAAATTCTACCTTGTACAACTTAGGTTTATGATCCATTTTGAGTTACTTTTGTTTAAGAAAAGGGTCCAATTCCATCCTTCTACACATGTATACCAGTTGTCCCAGCACTTTTTAAAATTGAATTGTCTTGTTATCCATGTTGAAAATCAATTGACCATGGATGTAAGGGTTTAGTTCTAGATTATTCTATTCCATTGATCTATATGTCTATTCTTATGACACAGTAACACCCTTTTTTAAGGAGTGCATCTTAATCCGAAGCATTTGCTGCTTCATTGTCATGGTGACATCTTGTAAATTCTTGCCTGATTTCAATACAAGGAATAAGAGACTGTTCTAGGACAATGGGGCTGATCGCAAGAATGTAATTTACTTCCTTTGGGACAGTTTCTCATTCTCCAGTGGGTCACCTTCATCAGCACTGAAACCCTTTCTGGGGCAACAAGAGCCCAAATATTAATCACTGTCTTATCTGTGGTTTTTCACAGGATTTTGTCTGTCTTGGGGAAATCTCCCCAAGGAGCTAAATACCTTTATAGCTGCCCAGTCTGACTGCAAAGAACTCCGAGACTTTTTACTGTCATCTTCAAATAGATCTAAGGTTTGCATAAAGGCTGCAGGAAGGGCCGAGCCATAAGATGATCTTGCTGTTACCTTCCTTCCCAAACATGACATGTTCTTTCCTAGCAAGAGAATCAGCCAAAATTCTAACAAGTCGCCTAGATTCTGACCATAGGGGCCCTAAATGTCACGATTGCACAGATGCATGTCTCCTTAACTGTTATGGAGTCTGAAATGTTACCTTGCTTGCTAGCTAACAAGTTAACCTGCTGCATTTTGATGGATGCTAAAAGAAGACCTGAAACCACTAAATCAGACACCAAGGACAGTTTCTTACCCACAGCAATAGCACTAAAAGTAATAGCATTGGTTTTAGTTACCCACACCTTATTCTTATGGAGTGACACAAAGAGGGACATGTGACATCTTTACAAACAGTGGGTTGCATTCCCTGAGAGCAACCCAGAGCTTTGGGAACCTGATCCCCTATAATGGACATAAGCATGTTTACCCCTTGTTCTGGAGGGAAACATTCTCTTTACCTTGCAAGGCTTTAATGAACCTGCGTTTTGCTCCAGAGGAAGACACCATCTCTATCTTCTAAGGCTGGTCACTATATAAACATCTTTAAAAAGATAATTTGAACAAAGGCTGGTCAACGTGCAGACATGTGAGAGTCCCATAAGGAACGGTCTCTCAACAGGCAGCGGCTGACAAAGTTCAGTGTTTTTCTCCTGCTTGTGGGATCCCTCCTAAGCTTTTGTTGTAAAAACCTCAAGGGCAACTCTCCATTGAATAGCAGTAAGGTGTGGGGCCATACCCTATTTTGTCGATTTGTTTTTCTTATACTTCCTTCAACAAAGCCTATTCAGTGCCTAAACAAAGTGATTTTTTTGTGGTATTCTATGTTTTACAAGAGTCCTAGTTTAACGACTCCTCTTCTGAAAGATACTTGAGTGGATCTTTGGATGTAACGGAGGGGTTGTGAGGGGTGTGTGTGTGTGTGTACATGGGCTATATTTTTTAAGACTTTAATTTTCAGAGAAGTTTTAGTTTTACAATAAAATTGAAAGGGAGATACAGAGATTTCTCATATACCTTTTGACTCCATACATGCATGGCGTCCTCCATTACCAACATCACTCACCAGAAAAGTACCTTTTTTTTTTTTTAACCAAGGATGAATCTACATTGACACATTATAAACATCTTATCTTTCCCTTGTTATTATTCTGTATTGTTTCCTGGAGGATATATAGGGGGATGGGAAGGTAGGCAACCACCATTGCTTCCAGCTACCTGGAAGTCCTAGACAATTTATAAAAACATGGATTGAAATATGGATTACTGAAGCAGTTCTAGAGTTTCTGTTTCAATAGGCCTGGGGCAGGCCCTGTGAAGGTACATTTCTTACAAATTCCTAGGTAATGTTTAATGCTGGTGGTCTAAGAACCACACATTGAAAGCTCTTTTCTCGTGCAAAACAGACACTTGAAAAAATGAAGCAAGAGGAAAGGATTATCCTCCATAACATAGGAATGTTGACCCCATGTTACAGTATACCTACACTGATTGCTTCCATTTGACATGGCTTCGGGGGCGGGGGGGGGAATATACATATATATATTATATATATATATAATATATATATAATATATATATTTGAAAATATATATATATATTTGATTTATATTGATATATAAAATATATATAGACATATATGTATATAGACATATATATATAGACATATATATATATATATGACCAAATAATCTTAGGAATTTAAACTATGAAATTATGGCAGTAGAAGATGGAGCTGAAACCGAAAAAGTAGCTAGAGATGGAGTCATAGTTGTTGGTCCATGAGAGTGCTATCATCACAGCTCAAAGTCTGAGGGAACAGACATACAGAAAGAGGGGACAAAAGCTGAGAGTGACACAAGTCCGTATTTTGAAGTAATGATAAAAGCAATGAGGAAAATGAGATAGGATTACGTAAAGGAAAGTAAGTGGTACAAAAGTAGGGTTGGCCAGTGAGGCAGAAAATGAGATTTGTATAAATAGACAAACTAACAGTATTTGTATAAATAAAATATTGTATTGTAATATTGTAAAAAATATTTGTATAAATAAAAGTAAATTTATATTTGTATAAATAAAAATAAATTTATATTTGTATAAATAAAAAAAGGCTTCTCTGAGGACGTGATATTTGACCTGAGAAATAAATGATTAGCGGCAGTCAGCCATGCAAAAATCAAGGGAAGAGAATTCCGAGGGGGATACCAAGTGTGATGTGCTCAGTGGGAATATAAATAATAAAAATGACAGCCTTGAACTGACATTTTCATAGCTCTCTGACCAAGGGCCAAAATTCCTCTTTCCCACCAGTTCTGGCCTAAAAAATACTGGAATTGGGAACCTAGTGGGTTGATTTGGTCCATATGCTCATCGCTAAATCAATTACTGTGGCCAGAGAATTAGGGTCCTATCTGAAGAAGGAGGAGGAAGCATGGAAACAGCCACGGGGATGTGTTGGAAGCCAGGTAACCACTTTAATTTGTACCTAGTACATTGTATCTCTTTTCAGTGTGTGTGTGTGTGTGTGTGTGTGTGTGTACATCCATACAATTTGTATGGATGTACATACATAAATACATACCCTTCCTATACATACAATTTTAAAAATGTCCTTGCTTATCATGATACAATGCTTTATATGCAACCACAAATACATTAATCTTGCCTACTAGAGACAAGCCAAAACCATGTATACCTTCTACATCTCATTTTCTTTTATTTTTTTAAGATTTTATTGATTTATTTGAGAGAGAGAGAGAGTAGAAGGAGGAGTAGAGGGAGAGGGACAAACAGACACCATGCTGCCCATGAAGCCTGATACGGGGCTTGATCCCAGGACCCTGAGCCTAAATCAAGAGCTGGCCACTCAACCCACTGAGCCACCCAGGCACCCCTGCATCTCATTTTCAAATTTAATCAACTCTTATATATGTTCCTCAGAAATTTTCAATCTTTGAGCTAAAATTGCAACCATCTTTAATACTTCCAATTTACAAGATATACAAAAAGATCATCCCATTAAAAATTCCCATGGTGAAAAGTAGAACATAGAGAGCAATATTTGGTACCATATTCTCCTTTCTAGGAAAAGCACAGATTTCTTGTTGGAGTAACCTGGCCAGCTTCACTTTTATTCTTTCGAAGAATTTCTCTTGTCCATTATTCTTCAGGGCTAAGAAGGAGCACTGAACAGGGCTTTTCTATTAGAGGCCATTTTCCTTTAGCAGACCCTTTATTGTTGGCACAATTATAGAAACCCAGAGGTTGCCTAAAAGAAGATGAAAGTTATATGGGGCGCCTGGGTAGCGCAGTCGTTAAGCGTCTGCCTCCGGCTCAGGGCGTGATCCCGGCGTTCCGGCATCGAGTCCCACATCGGGCTCCTCGGCTGGGAGCCTGCTTCTTCCTCTCCCACTCCCCCTGCTTGTGTTCCCTCTCTCGCTGACTGTCTCTCTGTCAAATAAATAAATAAAATCTTTAAAAAAAAAAAAAAAAAAAAAAGAAGATGAAAGTTATAGACCTTAAAATATGGGCCTGGCTGAGCCAGTGGTAAGCACGAGAAGTGAGAAAAGACATCAGCTATGGTTAATTTACTTCTGACATGGGACTTGATCCTTTTAAACCAAACTTTGGTTCATGTCGGCAATGGCTATTGCTCTTTGTAGTCTGTGGGAGATTACAGGTGTTGAAATTTGCAATACAGTGAATGAGAGTAGAAAAACTTCTTAAATATTCATAATTTTGCCATTACGGATTTACTATTCCTGAACATATTTCTACTTTCAGTCTTTGAATATAGATTATACCTGGAGAAGAAAAGAAACTTTGTAAAGGAATCACTTTCTTTTCTTTCTTTCTTTCTTTCTTTCTTTCTTTCTTGCAGGGGGCTGGGGGTTATCATTTTCTTTTCTAACCAAGTTTAACAAGTCCTTTATTTATAGACCACTCTGAGAGTGGGGGGCAGGGAAATACCACCAATGCAGGAGAACATGATCTATGGAATTTAATTCTAATAGAGATCCTGGATACTTTTTGTAAAACCCATAACACACACACACACACACACACACACACACACACACATTTTACACGTAAAGTTAATCTAGTAATCCATCCAAATAAATCAGTAGATGTCAGCAAGCCTCAGACACTTAAAAATACTTTCTTTCCAGGCGGCTGTTTTATCTAGATGTTAGCCAGTAGCTTTGATTTTTCTTAAGCACTCTGCTCATCTTTTTCTAGTCCAGTGATTTCCAACATAGAATCATGTGTATTTAATAAAATGCACACTAACTCCCAATAAATAAAACAAATAAAAGCATATTTATTAGTATATTTTACATTGACAAATATTAACTGAATTCCACTATCTACATATACTTGTAAAGCTAAGCAATAAATAAAGCCAATTCATTGGTCGTTTTCAATGTGTTAAATGTCAAAAACACATTTGACTGTGCCTATTTTCTTTTAATTCAACTTTTAAAACAGTTTGAAATACAGTATCAAAAACCTATACACACCTCCAAGAAATAAACATAGTTTGAAAGGCACAGTCTCTATGGCTATATTGTTACATCTTGCCATGTTTCACTTAGCAAGTTTCCGTAAAGCACTGGTTGTACTAGTTTACCATGCTCGCAGTATAAAAAACTGTCTGCCTCTAGTTCCTTTAAGAGCAAAGTACATTCAGAGCTGTTAAGTCACTTTTTTAAATTATCCTGGTTACATAGTGACTCCAAAAGCCATCAATAACCAATGTGTCTAGCAGACGCCCAGGAAACACTGATCATAGGTTCCCTCATAGAGGAACGCCTGGGGGGCTCAGTCAGTTAAGCATCTGCTTTTGGCTCAGGTCATGATCCCAGGGTCCTAGGATCGTGTCCTTCATCAGAGAGACTGCTTCTTCCTCTGCCTTTCACTCGCGCTGCTTGTGCACCCTCTCTCTCTCACGCAAATAAATAAATAAAATCTTAAAAAAAAAAAAAAGAAATTTGCCAATATGGAGATTGCTATTTTCAACTTTCCTTTGCTATAATTCCGTTAAATGTTAACTTACAAGAGAATATTAGCTATCCTGGATGAACTGGCTCACATACACATTTTTATGTAGGAAACTGGAACTCTGGGTGGTGTGTGTGTGTGTGTGTGTGTGTGTGTGTAAGGAGATATTTGGACAACCACTGATAAAATGAAAAGCAAAACATCAATAACCCACTAATATGGAAAGATTTGGACATTCTTTGGGCAAACATATTAGATAACTAAATATTTGGAATATTTTGACTCTGTGATTTTTCCAAAAGGGGGAGATTATAGAACTTAATTAATAAAATACAAAAAAAAAATAAACATGATTTAGGACTAGATGAAGGATTAGGTCACCTAAATTATAGTCCAAATTGGTTCTATGACTTTGGCGATCAATCTAATTTTGCAGAGCAACCCTTTATTCATTTGCATAACGAGACTGTTTAACAAGCTGTGGGCCTCAATCGGAATTACCTGGAGTGTTCTTAAAGACGCTGATTCCTGGGCTCATCTCCACCAAACAAATCAGATTTTTTGGAGCTGGAGCCAAATTTTGGTGTTTCGTATTCTTTTTCCTAGGTGATTCTAATGTACGGACTGGGTTGAGAACCACTGCTTCTCCTTAGAATCTCCTTAACCACTAAGATCCTATTTTTCATTAAATTTCTTCTGATATTCCAGCTCAGGGTTCCACAAACCTTAATGAGCATCAGAATCACCTGGGGGACTTAGGAAAATTCCGGTGTGGGGTCCCATCCCCGGTGTTTCTGATTCAGGAGGTTGGAGGTGGAGCCCCACAATTTGCATCTCTACCACATTCCCAGGTGATGTTGGTGCTACTGGTCTGAAAACCACATTTTGAGAATTACTGCTCCAGCCTTGAGCTAACTCAGGCCTATTCCACAAAGTATACGTGGGCATACAAACATTCTGTTTAGAAGCATGGAAGTTTTCACCTTTGCAAGCAAGCTTTGAGACCATCTCCTAAACACTTAGTTGTTCTACAGCTGAAATAAACAGAGGCCCAGAGAGCTGAGTAATTAACAAGGTCATGGTTAAAGGCTCTGTGGCTATTAGAATCACTGTCCGCTCTACCTTTCCAATGTTTCGGAGAAGGAGAATGTTTGCTCCCTAAAGAATTGTTGTCGGTGGGGCGCCTGGGTGGTGCAGTCGATTAAGCGTCTAACTCTTGGTTTCAGTTCAGGTCGTGCTCTCAGGGTCCTAGGATTGAGCCCCACTTCCAGCTCCATACTCAGCGTGGAGTCTGCTTGGTATTCTCTCTCCCTCTCTCTCTCCCCCACCCCCTGCAGTCTCTCCCCCCCCCACAAAATACATAAATAAATCTTTTCTTAAAAAAAATTTGTTGTCACAGACAACAATCTTCTTAATAAACAATTGTTACTAAATAGTGAGTTAATGCCAGCTGCATCCGACGAGTACCTACCATGTGTCAGATACTCTGCTTTAGACGCACCATCACAGTCAAAAATGAAACTTAACTGAGGTCTTCTTGTGTGCCAGCCACTGTCCTAAGTGGCTGTCCATGTATCAGTCCATTTAGTTTTCACGAAAGCCCTCTGAGGTAACTAATATTAACGCCCCTGTGTAATAAATGAAGCCATGAGGCAGGGGAGGTTAAACAACTGGCCCAAAGTCCCAGATGCAGAGTCAGGCAGTCAGTCACACTGTTCCGCCACCTTCTTCTCATTGAATCCTGCCAGCAATCTACGGGACCATTATTAATACCCGTCATTGTACAGATGATCAGATAAGGTCAGAGAGCAGACAATTTGAGACTACTAACTTGCTTGCTAATAAACTGGTAAGGACAGTAGTTGAAATTGATGAACTTTAAAATCCTGGCTTTCCCCACTATGCCAGCTCCTTCATCTGCACATACATATTAAGATTAGGACCAGGCAGGCTATGCCAAACAATGGAAATGGGAAAGCTGGACTTGTTGGCTTATCTTTGGGCCAAAGAGCAAGTCTCTCTCTCACCTTTCTGTTTTCCAGTGGTGATTAGACCAGAAAGTGGTGCGAACAGAGCGTTGCTGACAAATCCTTTTCCTCCCACTGTTCGTTAGCTTTTTGTCACACAGCTTGTCCCAAACATCCCTCCCCTTGTTCGGCTTCTCTGGGACGTGTGTCAAGCACAGCTGGAGGGGGAGTCACATTGACTTGATGACTTTGCTTTGCTTCACAGGTTTTTCTCCTTTCCTCACTAAAATTAGGCTTCCATTACTTCCCAAGCAATAAGTGTTTGGTGAATGTCTACTACATTCCTGGCACCGTGCTGTGCCTTACCAAGATAGAAAATTCTGAGACCTCACGTACAGTGTCTTCGCAGTCTGAGTTTCTGGTTGGGAAACCAAGAGAAATTAAACAAAACAAAGCTAAAGACGATAAAAAGAACTAGAGAGTGAAGCAGTCTATTAAAAAGTGTCTGGGGCACTTGGGGGGCTCAGTTGGTTTAGTGTCTGCCTTTGGCTCAGGTCATGATCTCAGGGTCCTGGGATCGAGCCCCACATCGGGCTCCCTGCTCAGTGGGGAGTCTGCTTCTCCCTCTCCCTCTGCCTCTGCTCCCCACTCATGCTCTCTCCGTCTCAAAAAAAATAAAATAAATAAATAAAATATTTTTAAAAAATAAAATAAAAATAAAAAGTGTCCAAGGTCCCTGCTAAAAATGGGTGCAAAGGAATCTGAGAACTGAAAAGTGATGTAAGCTAGAATTATCATCTGAAAAGACTTACCAGTGGTCTCCAAAATTGCTGTAATTATCTTTCAAAGAAAAAGGATACATAAAGGGAGAGGGGAGGGAAGTCATTTAAATGAGGGAGGAAAAGCCTGGTTGAAGCGTGTAGTGGGCTAAGGCAAACACTGCCATACCACCTGGTTGAGGCACTCAATAGACTGTATTGGAGAAAGGTCTTAACAAAAAACAGAAACACACACATACACCCATCTCTCACAACCCCTCCTTTACCACCAAACTCCACTGAAGAATCTGACAGAAGAGTTGTGGTTAAACCAGGATTCTTGTAAAACACTCAATACCACAAAAAAAATTAAACAAGAAGAAAATCAACAGGTCTATACAGCAGTATTGCAAGAAGTCAGTACACATCAATTTCAGAAGGCAAATACCACCCCCCTGGAAAAAAAAAAAACCACAAAACAGAAGAAAACTGCAAAATGACATTCCAAATGGAACTAAATATACTCAAGCAGGCATTCGAGGACATGAAACAGTTTTCAACATACGAGAACTTGAATTCTGCACTCAGATACTGTTCTTGAAGTATCTACAAAGAATAAGCTCTACCAATTAAGGATATGACTTTTCTTTTAAAGATTTATTTATTTATTTTAGAGAGAGAGAGCATACAAGTGGGGAGAGGGGCAGAGGAAGAGGGAGAGAGAGAATCCTCAAGCAGACTCCCCGATGCAGGGCTCTATCCCAGGACCTGAGATCACGACCTGAGCCAAAATCAAAAGTTGGACACTCAACTGACTGAGCCACCCAGGGGCCTCAAGGGCATGAGGATAAAAGTTCAGTGAGAGGTCTGATGGTTGAGCACTTCAAAATACAGAATGTTTGCCAGAGTTTCTCAACGTTGGGCCTATTGACATGCTAGTTGTATAATTTTTTGTTTGGGGAACTCTCCTGTAAATTATAGGACATACAGCAGCATCTCTAGCCTAGATTCACTGTGTTCCAGGAGCAACACCATCCTCTGCCCACGATCATAATCAAAAATGTCTCCAGATGTTGCCAAATGTCTGCAGGGAGGCTTTCGCCTCTCGATTGGGAACCGCTGATGTACATCTGAGATTAAAACATCAGTAGGGATGAGAATGGAAAATCAATGTATAATATATATTATGACAAAGTAGAAATAATAGAGAAATAAAGTAAAATAATTGATTGCCATACAGGCAACAGGTAGGAATTAAAGGATGCCAATAAAAAAACAGATAAAAGATTAAATAGTAAAACAATGTTGTTTTAAAATATAAGCATGAAACTAAAATAAAATTATAAATATATTTAAATATCAATTTTTTAAGCTTATTTATTTGAGAGAGAGCACGAGCAAGGGGAGGGGCAGCGGGAGAGGGAAAGAGAGTTTCAAGCAGACTCCATACTGAGCGCAGAGCCCAATGCGGGGCCCCATCTCAGGACCCTGAATTCATGACCTGAGATGAAATCAAGAGTCAGACACTTAACCAACTGAGCCACCCAGGCACCCCTAAATACCAATTTTTTTAAATTACAGGACAAAGGACCCAAATATTATAGAGGTAAAAAATTGGAAATACAGGGAAATACACGTAATTTAAAAATTCTAATGCTAAACATATCAATAAAAAAGGCTCAGCACACATATTAATTGAAGGAGATTTTAAATGTGTCTCATAAAATAAACTCCAAGTGTATTCTGGACACAAGAACCAAATTTAAAGCAAGAAAAATTGGCAGAAAAAATAAGTGGTAGACAAAGGTATCAGGCAAATGGAAAGAAAAAAAAGATGAGGAGTAACGATCCTGACATCAGACAAAGCAGAAGTCAAGCCAAAACAAGTGCTAAGTAAGGGCACTTTTTAATGCTTAACATGACAAGGTCACAAAGAAAATATAAAACTGGTGAATAATTGTGCACGAAATAACACAGTAACCATCTGTATAAAGCAAAAAATACAAAAGGTGCAAAGAGACATAGATAAAAACCCTTGCACTAAAAATGCAAGACTTGAGTACATCATTCACAATGCAAGTCGGATCGAGCAAATAACAACTAAAGAGACAGAATACTTAAACAACACAATCAACAAGGCAAAATTTATGAGTATAGATCAATCTTCAATCTGATAACACAGGAAGAAACTTTTTCTCAAGGACTCATGAAACATTCACAAGAATTAACCAAATATTAGGTAACAAAAAAATGGGTAATTTCATATCTTAGAACTATTACAGTACAGTAAAATTAGAAGTTAGGAATAAAAACCCAGAACAGCCCTTAAACCTGGAAATTTTTTAACTATTAAATAAATCTTCAATTAAATAATATAAATTGAAATCATAGAATTTTTAAAAAATAATGAAAATGAAAATGCTACATACCAGAATTTGTGGCATACATTTAAAGCAGTGATCAGAGTAAACTGCATTGCACTAAACATTTTCGTCAGTAAAATAAAAGAATGCATATAACTGAATTCAATTACAAGATCAAGAAACAAAGAAAAAAAAGATACAATAAACCAAAAGAACGAACAAGAGAAGAAATAAAGATAAAAACAGAAACCAATGAGGAAACATAGACCTAATCAGCAAATCAAAAATAATAATGATAATAATAGACAAACCACTAGCCAACTTGGAAGGAAAAAGAAAGAGATCACAATATGCAAAATACAAAACGAAATGGAGACACAACCACAGAAATTTAAAAATAAATTCGTAAGATACTACTTTGCCGATGCCTTTACAACTAAACTTGAAAACCTGGATTAAACAGATAATTTCTTAGGAAAATGCAGATTGCCAAATTTGAGCCCATTAGAATTAGAAGTTTTATTCGAAAGATCAACAGGACTAATTTCCATGAAGAAATTCAGAGATTTTTTAAGGAACTACCCTACAAAAAAGCACCAGGTTCAGATGGATTCATGCTGGAATTTTACCAAGTCTTTAAAAAAGATAGTTCCAGTGTTCTACATATAGTTCCAGAACATTCAAACTGAAGAAACTCCTTAGTTATTCTTATGAAGCACCTTTAATATCAATACCTAAACCTGACAGACACAATACAAAAGAAAGAAAGAAAGAAAGAAAGAAAGAAAGAAAGAAAGAAAGAAAGAAAGAAAGAAAGGAAGAAAGAAGAAAGAAAGAAGAAAAAGACCACTATCACAATATCACTTTATGAATACTAATGCAAAACTACTAGGTTAAATTATTTACAAACAGAATTCAACACCACAAGAAGAAGCTAATACAGTATTACTGGGTGGGATGTATTCCAGGAATGCCATGTAGATTCAATATTAGAAAGTCCATTGATGTCATATATTAATATACCCAAGGAAACAATTATGTAATTATTTCTGTATGTGCTGAAAACTCATTTAACGGAATTTGACATTCATGATATAAACGTCCAAGGAAATAGGAATCAAAGGCTACTTTTTATGAAATGGTACAATAAGCATAGTTCATTCTAAAGCCAGTGTTTTACTTAATGGGCAAAAATATTAGAGGCATTTCCACTAGAGTCAGAACCAAGTCAAGGATGTCTACTATCTCTGCTGCTTTTTGGCACTGTATTTGAGATATTAGCCAGTTCAGTTGCATAAGAAAAAACAAAGGCATAAGAAGGAAAGCTTAAGAAGGAAAACTATCTCTGTTTGCAGAGTGACAGCCATTCTGCAAAAGACCTGACCAGTATTCTTCAGATAGGTCAAGGTTATGAAAAATAGGGACAGACTGAAGAATTCTCATAGAGTTGGGAAATGCTAAGCAGAATACCAACTAACTCCAATGTGAATTATATCCTGGGAAGGGAAAAAGAAAAAAGGCATGTAATTGGAAAAACTGGTGAAATTTGAATAAGGTCTTTAAGTTAGTACTATTACTATGTCAATGTTAGTTTCCTGGTGTTGGTGATTATACTCTGATCCAAGAAAACTAGATGGAGAGTACATGGGAACCATTTTTGCAACTTTTCTGTAAGTCTACCATTACTTCAAAATAAAAACTTATAATAATAAATGACTACAGCAGGCCCTTCAGTTGATTCTACTGCAGGCTAAAATTTGAAAATCAATGCACTAGAGTAACAGTCCTGGCCTCTTCCCTCTTATTATTTTTTGTCATAGAGGTGACCTTCATTTGTCTATATTTCTTTTTTTTTAATTTTTTAAATTATGTTCACTGTATAGTTTTCAATAGTTTTTGATGTTGTGTTCAATGATTCCTTAGTTACGTATAACACCCAGCGCTCATCACAGCACGTGCCCTCCTTAATACCCATCACCCTGTTACCCCCTGCCCCACCTCCCTCCCCTCTGAAACCCTCAGTTTGTTTCCTGGGGTCCATAGTCTCTCATGGTTCACCTCCCTCTCTGATTTCTCCCCCTTCGGATTTCCCTCCCCTCCCCTATGGTCCTCTGTGCTATTGCTTATGCTCCACATATGAGTGAAACCATATGATAATTGTCTTTCTCTGCTTAACTTATTTCACTTAGTATAATCCCCTCCAGTTCCATCCATGTTGATGTAAATGGTGGGTATTCATCGTTTCTGCTGAGTAATATTCCATTGTATATATGTATCACATCTTCTTTATCCATTCATCTGTTGAAGGGCATCTTGGCTCCTTCCACAGTTTGGCTATTGTGGACAATGCTGCTATGAACATTGGGGTGCATGTGCCCTTTTTTTCACTACATCTGTATCTTTGGGGTAAATACCTAGTAGTGCAATTGCTGGGCAGTAGGGTAGCTCTATTCTTAGCACCTTAAGGAACCTCCATACTGTTTTCCAGAGTGGCTGTACCAGCTTGCAGTCCCACCAATAGTGTAAGAGGCTTCCCCTTTCTTCACATCCTTGCCAACATTTGTTGTTTCCTGTTTTGTTAATTTTTGCCATTCTAACTGGTAGAATGTGGTATCTCGTTGTGGTTTTGATTCGTATTTCCCTGATGGCTAGTGATGTTGAGCATTTTTTCATGTGTCTGTTAGTCATTTGTATGTCTTCTTTGGAGAAATGTTTATTCATGTCCTCTGCCCATTTTTTGACTGGTCTATTTTGTTCTTTGAGTGTTGAGTTTGAGAAGTTCTTTGTAGAACTTGGATATCAGTCTTTTACCTGTAATGTCATTTGCAAATATCTTCTCCCATTCCATGGGCTGCCTCTTAGTTTTGTTGACTATTTCCTTGGCTGTGCAGAAGCTTTTTATCTTGAGGAAGTCCCACAAGTTCATTTTTGCTTTTGTTCCCCTTGCCTTTGGAGATTTCTCAGGTGGGAGGATAAGAACCAGATGAATGTCCTTTCTATTTCTCTCTGCCTTTGATCTGCAAGAGGTTCTTGCTGTATGGAACCAATCTTTCACTTAGGCTGACCTTCCCAAGGTCTGAACTCTGGGCCAGGGTGAAAGAGGAATGTTACCTCTTTTGCACAATGTTCCAGAGTCACATTTTCCAATCACCTTATCAATAATACAGCTAATATCTGCCATTTCCTGCTTCTGTCTTTCCAACGGTTTTGAACTTAGGAAGTGGAGACCTCTCTAAAACCCAACACCTTAGTCAATCAGCTGTGACCAAAGCATAAGGGGGTCACGTGATCTTTACAGGACACTTAGTTGAGGGCAGGCAGTAGGAAGGGCAATTTCCTAAATTAACTCCTGAGAGCAGGCAAAAAGATACATCTACCAAAGGATAATTACTTGCCGTTTAAAACATATTGGGGAATATATCTAAAACAATCAAGAAATGTTCCTAAAATTTTATGTAAATACATGAAAGAAAATACATGAAAGAAAATTTTATGTAAATACATGAAAGAAAATGATATACAAGGAGCCAAGACAAGTCAATGAGGAAAAGAGTCTTTATAATAAATGTGGTAGGACAACAGGCTATCCACACACAAACAAATGAAATTGTGCCCTTTCCTTGCATTGTAAGCAAAAATTAACTCAAAATGGATCATAGACCAAAATGTAAGCCTTAGAACTTTGAAATTCTTAGAAGAAAACATGGAAGTAAGTTCTCATGATCTTCGGTTATGCAAAGCCTCCTCCGACGTGTCACCAAAAGCACAAGAGAAAAAAAGAATAAAATGGATTACTTGAACCTCGTCAAGTGAAGACAACTTTCAAGAAAGTGAAAAGACCATAAAACAGGAGAAATGTTTGCCAATCATTTATGTGATAAGGGAATATATTCAGAATATAAAAAGAACTTCTACAATTCATTCATACAAGGATAGATAATCAATTTAAAAAGAGGCAAAGGATCTGACTGGGCATTTTTTTTTTTTTAAGATTTTATTTATTTATTTGACAGAGAGACAGCCAGCGAGAGAGGGAACACAAGCACGGGGAGTGGGAGATCGGAAGAAGCAGGCTCATAGCGGAGGAGCCCGATGTGGGACTCGATCCCGGAACGCCGGGATCACGCCCTGAGCCAAGGCAGACGCTTAACGACTGTGCCACCCAGGCGCCCCATGACCGGGCATTTTTCAAAGAAGTTATAAATCATCAATGAGCATATGAATGAGGTTCCATATCATTAGCTATTAGCGAAATGCAATCAAAACCAAAACGAGATACCACTTCACATCCACTAGGATGTCTGTAATCAAAAAGTCAGATAACAAGTGTTGGCAAGGATGTGGAGAAATTAGAACCCTCATACATTGCTTGATGTTTGAGGATGTAAAATGGTGCAGTCTTGGAAAATAGTCTGACAGCTTCTTAGAAAGTTAAAAATAGAGTAATGATATGCTCCAGAAATTCCAAGTCTAGGTCTATACCTAAGAGAACAGAAAACATACATCCGCATAAAAACTCGTACACAAATGCTTAAAGCAGCACGATTCATAATAGTCAAGACGTGGAACCGGCCCAAATGTTCATCAACTGATGACTGGAGATATCAACGTTGTATATGCACACAATGGAGTGTTATTCAACAATAAAACGAAATGAAGTACCGATATGCGTTACCGCATAGACGAACGTTGAAAACATTATGCTAAGTGTAAGAAGCCGGGCACCAAAGTGCGCATTTGTATGATTCCATTTATATAAAACATCCAGAGTAGGCAAACACATAGAGTCAGAAAGTAGATTAGTCGTTTCCCAGGGCTGGGAGGTGGGCGGGAGGGGGAGGGGAGGGCAGGGACCGATAAAGCCAGTCTGCAACTTCCGGTGATGAAACTGTCAAGTTGATTGTGCCGATGCTTCTACGACTGTCTGAATACATGAAAAGTCATTCAATGGGTGAATTGTATGGTATGTGAATTCTATTTTCATATGAATACATGAATCAGCAAACCTGCTTTTTTAAAGAAAAGTCTTGAGGAAAGGAAAAAACCTTATACAACTCCATTAAACAAAACTTCACCTCAAAACCTTTAAATGATGGACCACGATCATTGCTGGGTGATAAAATTAAAGGTTACTATTTTCTTCTTCATACTGCTAGTGTATTTTCAACAGGCACCAATACTATTTTTAAATGAAAAAAATTAAACTTTTATTGTAAATGATTAAGATGGAGGGGGAAAAGCTGGCTGACGTAACAAGTTCCTCAGCGTGCCGAAGAGAGCTATTTGAGGGGGAACCTGTCGGTTCATGACATGAATCCTTGGGACGGTGGTGTCTCAGGACCGAAATGCATTTGACCCAAGTTCTGGTTAGCCGCATGTGCCTGACAGGCCTCTTTGGGCCAATCTTGAGAGAGCTTTCTAAACACCATTTTGATTTGCATCAGGTAGCCTAGAATCGGAATCAGAACTCGCCAAGCCGCTTACTGGCCAATTCCTCATCTACAAAATATGGAGAGAAAATAAATACACACCATGTAACGATCCGATTGCACTAGACCGGGGGCTCTCTTCACAACATCCTCTGTGAACCTGAGAGAAATGTACGTTCCTGGGCTCGCCCTCAGACCTCGGGAATCAGAAACTCCGGGAACACAGGCCAGCAATCCGTGTTTTAACAAGCCCTCCTCGTGCTTCTGATGCGGGCTGGATTTGAAAAGGACTGATCATTATTTCTTCAGGGGTTGAGAAGGAAATCATCAATCAGTACCCTGGGGATGTTTTTGAATTACATATCTTTAAACCTCAGGCATTCTGAAATGCCCCTTTGACTCCTTTCATATTCTGTCCCAAACACACACACACACACACACACACACACACACACACTAGAATTGCTGTCTTAACAAGTCACTCATTACTCATGAGCATCTCTCCCTCAGGTGTCCAGGGATTGTCAAGATGGCTCAGGACTTTCATATAGATTCCCTCTAATTTCTCTCAACTCCAAAATGCTGTGGTCTAGCAGAGTACAAGAAACCTCCCCAACCATCGGGAACAACTCCAGTGTTATTTCTGGCAGGGGCAGGTAGACATCTTTTGAGTCAGGAAGTCATTTAGCACCTCTAAGTTCACACCCCTTCTTTTTTGGATATACCCCTGTTGGAAATACTTGCCCTGCCTTTCGCTGTGGTAATTTCCGGTTTTTTACAACATTTTTCATTTCTTACGTTTAACTCTAGACTTCTTCAAAAAACTTCATGCTGACAGATTAAAGTATTCCTACCTCCTGTCTTCTTTGTCACCCAGCTGTCCCGCCCTTCACGTCTGTTGTGGAGAGTGGGGGCCAAAAGCTAGCTGTGATTTTGAGAGAAGTGGTATGCCATTTAAAACTGACTGGAAGTCTGAGTAGCAGTGGATCTCTCTCTCGCTCGCTCGCGTGCTGTCTCTCTCTCTCTCTCTCACAGATCTCATGCACACAGACACACTCACTTAAAGGGAAAGGTGATATAAAGGCAGAAATGTCAAAGCACCTTGCTTTGCCCACCTGAAGGAATCTGAATTCAGATTGCGTTTACTTATACATTTGTTTTTCACTACAGCTCTCTTCTGAGAGACCCAATTTCTTTGCCCAGCACATTTTGCAATGCCCGAGACCTTCTATGAGTGCCTTGATCTGAGAACCACACAGAAAATGTTTGCAGGCTGCACAAGAAAGTGAGGATGGACCTCAAGTTAAATCTCTTCTCTCACCTTTCAAAAACAGCAAAAATAAGCAGATGCAATTTGTTATACTCACATTGTTGACAAGATTACCATGAATGCTACAGGCAAAGACAGCAGCAAAGAGCTCACTTCATCTGCCAACTGCTTTGTGTCTTAAGGGAATGTGTTGACTCACTGAATGACTGAACTAAGCCATTCTGCAGAATATATGAATCTTGCCTCTGATCCTAGCACTTAATGGCTATGTCGCGGGACTGTGTTCTCCGTGTCAGACACGATCTGTAACATGATAACAGCACTATCTCCTTTCCTCCCTTTCTCTTCTTATTTTTCTAAGGATAAAGAAAAAGATCCTGTCACCTACCACAAATATTTGGATCTTTCACCTTGTTTTTCTAAATTCAGGCTTGAAGAAGTTGATGGAGCTTGTCATTTCCTAGGCTTTGGTAATAATTTCTCATGCTCAGAGAATTCTAGCATAATAGTAAGATGGTATTTGTTTATTTGTTCACTCCTGTCAGACAAGAGATCTCTATGTCCATAACACGTATGAAATTCACTGGGAAGGGCAATAATACTCGGACACATTTTTTTCTCTTAAATGATCTGGTAGCCCATTTTAACAAGGAGCAAAACACGAAGTTAATTTGTATCTGGAATCCCTTTCCTATCACTTCCCTCCTTAGATCTTTCTGGTCTAACGCCCCTAATGGAAATACTCAGGGCACTCAATGCCTTCCTAGTTCCTTGGTTTCTCCTGAATGCATTTAACATACTCCAGGGATAGTGTTCATTTCTTTCTGTTCTCCAGGCCTTATAGAACTGAAAGACTAAAGACACATAGTCTTTGTTAAGTGGAACCACTCTGGGAGGGTTTGCCGCCTTACCCTGCACCCACAAATCAACCCAACAGCAGTCTGTGGCCTTGAGAGACTAGCCTAAACTTTGCCTCCATTCAATTATTCAATCATATCTTTGTCTGTCTTGGAGAATCCTGGACTGATGTCCTGTACCTTTTGTTGTTTCACTGGTTGCCAAGGAATGTCTGTCCTCTGGATCTGCTCTTCCCTCTCCTCATACATGCTATAGAGCGTATCCTCAGTTCTCGCTCCAGAGTCACAGCGGGAAGGAAGATGTGGGGGTGGGTCCCGCCATGGGTGTGCCAGGTCCTCGCTGCAGTGGAACGGAATGACACGTGGACTTCACACCTAAGCCCCACCACATACAACCCTTGTGAGCTTTTCTAAGACTTAGTTTCTCTTGCATATGCAATATTGACGATAATACAAGTCTAAGGCAGTGCTGCAAGAATTCACCTGTTAGTTGAAAAGTTGCAGGCAGTATATTCAATAAATATTCATTCTCTTCTTTCCTGTTTTCTCCCCATTTATATCATTAGTAAGTAGATTTAAGACTTAGGGTATTGAGGGGTGCCTGTGTGGCTCAGTCAGTGAAGCGTCTGACTCTGGGTTTTGGCTGAGGTCAGGATCTCAGGGTCTTGAGATCAAACCCTGCATCAGGCTCCATGCTCAGCGGGGTGTCTGCTTGAGAGTCTCTCTCTCTCCCTCTGCCCCTCCCCTCAGTGCTCACGCCTGCGCACATGTGCCCATTTGCTCTCTCTCAATAAAATAAATAAAGCCTTTTTAAAAAAGACTTAAGGTATTAAAGGTCATAACAGAATTCCAGACCTCACAGAAACTAACCATGGCATATGACCAAACTTCTAGTGGTAGCATATTTTTTTTAACAGTATAGGTCTTAAGAAAAGAATTTGTTTCCTTTTTCTTGCCTCACTAAGTTTCCCAGCAAGAACAACTAACTGCTAGCGAGGTGATCTCTAGTCATAACCAATCCCTGTTACATGGTTCCTGCTTCTCGATCACACCACACCTGTGTTCTTCTGTCTGAGAAATTACCGACCCTCCCGGACAGCTTTAGAAAGCACACTCTGCACTGCTGTTGCGGGAAATAAAAATTTGGGCTGTAGATACGAATGCTATTAAAACTACAGATCATTTTTTAAATTTCTACCATCCAAAGATTAGAAGCCTCATAAGCATGTTATTCTCTGACTTTTGACCACTACAAGCTGAAGAGTTTTCAGTATTGCATCTCAAGGCCAGAGCTTTTCCGTGCGGATCTGCATGGCTGCGTTTTATAGTACGTGCAGCTAATCAAGGCAAATGTAATCACGAGGACACGATGCAATCGTCAGAGCTAATGACCCTCAACATTACCAACCAACACACCTTTGACATTTATTTAGTTGGAATAAGTATAATACCGAAGAGCAATTAAGAATCTATTTCTTCAGGTCCTGGAGCAGCAACCATGCCCTGATTGAAGAAGAAGAAGAAGAAGAAGAAGAAGAAGAAGAAGAAGAAGAAGAAGAAGGGGAGAGGGAGGGGGAGGGGGAGGGGGAGGAGGAGGAGGAGGAGAAGGAGAAGAAGAAAAAGAAGAAGAGGAAAAGGAAGGAAGGAAGAGAAAGAAAGAAAGAAAGAAAGAAAGAAAGAAAGAAAGAAAGAAAGAAAGAAAGAAAGAAAGAAAACTCAGTTTGAAATCCATTGACTTGGTTTTTCACAAATTATTTTCATATTCCAGTGTATTTGCCCCACATCGAAATTAGCAAAGTCATATGAAACGTAAAACTTTGGCACTTTTTTGGATAGTGCCTGATTAGAGAAACGCCCACTTCTGAATCACCAATTTCTGTAAAATCACAGAGCGGTGTGAAAAGGGAGCTCGGGGATATCATTTCTAGCTTGTACCGATGGGCCTTCTCCTCTGCGACCATAAGCCACAAAAGATAGAACTGGTTGATTTCCAGGGATCCTGAAAAGCAATAAAAATCATGAAGCAATAAACACTGTTTACTTGGTACAACTCTCATTTGTCAAATTTTGAAAATGTCACCTCATGTCCTAACAGTTAAGGTTTATTTTTCCCAGGCAACTCTATAGGCCCAGCAGATTGATTTTTCTCAGTGAATTTTTTTTTCCTGAAATTAGATTTTTTAAAGATAACATCCGAACAATTCCAAGTGAGGCACAATACTTAGGCTTGTGACTAAAATCCAAACAGAGGAGTAGCCAGTTCTTCTAAGAGGCCGTTTCTGATTGTCACACGTGTCCTCTGTCTGCCACCTTCTTTCAAAGAGAAGTTGTATCATGAGAAAACAGGAGGCACGAAATCATTTACCTGGAGGAAAGCTTATGTGTCATGAAAAGGTACAACTTGTCATTGCAAGGAAGGGAGGGAGAGAAGAAGGAGGGAAGGGATGGAGGGAGGAAGGAAGGAAGGCAGGAAAGAAAGAAGGAAGGAAAGAAGGAAGAAAGAAGGAAGAAGAAAGCAAGAGAGAAAGAAGGTAGAAAAGAAAGGGTGAGGATTTAATTCTGTTTGTATTCTGCTAGGTTTTCAAGCGTCAGAACGGACAAGCCCTGTGCAGCATTGAACTCACCCCTCTTCTTAAACTGCTGGGCTTATATTGATGAAATTAATGCCCCGCCATCAATCCTTTGAATGTAGACAGATTTCTAGTGCCGAGTTCAGCAGAACTATTAAGAACAAAGTTTGGGTCTTAGAAGCTGAACCGAAAAGCTTTTCTTTATGTAGTGGCTAAAAGATGGCAAATTTTCTTTTATTTTCTGAATGGACAGAGTTATTCAAATTCTAAGTGCGGACGTATAGCTTCAATTGGAACTAAAGGCTAATGTTTTGTCTAAGAGGTAATTCCGAAGTGATAATGTTAATGGGCATTCTATTTCCTAATCTGATCAAGAAATGGCTCTTCGAATCTCTCCAGAGATCCTGTAACATTTTATACCTGCTTCATCATCATTCATCAATATTCATAGACACATCTGTAATTTTGGACACACTGAACAGAGCCTTGTTGGTGATGCAGAAAAAGCAGCCCCTGGAAGGGCAGTATTGTGACGGAAGTGAAGTGAGCCCCTGAGAGACCCTCTACTCCAGCCCCACCCTACCCCAATTAGGGTCTCTTCCTCCGGGTATCTCCCCACTGTCCACTCCTCCCCAGAGCCTGCCGTGACTTCCTGTGTGTTCTGCTCCCCTTCCTCTCTCCCCAAAACATCTTGCTGCGATCCCGAAGTGATTGTAAGTAACCTAATTTGCATGCACATGCTAATGGTTTGTAAGAGTGTTTTGTGTTCCCCTCCTAGGGGAATGCTTACACACTTGCATTTCTGCTTCAGCTTCTAGGGCTCTAATCTAGAGGAGAAACCAGACATGCTTCAGACGGTGTTTTCTGATTTTAATAGAGCCTCCAGCCACCTCCAGGAAGAGCATCTTCTTTCCACCTCCTTTGCCCTGAAATATGAAAAATCAATAACCGACTTCTCAAAACGATTCTGCAAGGGGGAGTCCACCCCGAGCAGTAGAAGCGTACTGTTCAGGTGACAGCCCCTGGACTAACACGTTAGCCCTCGGTGGCACCACGGCAGAAGTCCAGATGGATTTGTCACTCTGACAGCACTGCCGAGAGCCCCTCCGTCACTATGTCCGATGAAAGGCGAGAGTGCCCCAGCCCAAACATGGAAAAGCACCTTCTTGTAGTTATTGATTCCAGGCGAAGAGGATTCAGATGAGCGTGCACTGTTCAAAGGCTCTAATCCAAAAATTGCTAGGGCGAAGAACAGAAATGTCTCCGGGGGTTCTTTTGCTGCTGCCCTGACCCCTCCCCACTGTGCAAACTTCTAGTATCACGCCCTTCACCCCTCATTCTCTCTCATCTTAACACCAACAGGAGAGTAGGACCCAAGTTAATGCTGAGAAATCTTTTCTTCTTTGTCATGCAGAGTCTTGGGGCTACAAAATAAGGCATTTGCGGGCCCGATTATTTTCCGGGGAAAGAGAGAATCTGCAACCACTTGAAAGTTGTTCTTTTCTCCGAGTCCCCTAGCTTCAGCTCTCCGTCGTGTAGACCTGTTTGGTGGCACCGTTTTATACCGAAGACACTGTTTTGCGGATCTTTGTCCCTTCCCAAGTAACTGTGGAACCATCTGGCACGCAGTAAACAGGCGTATGCAGTAACTGTGCTCGGGAAATCTGGCAGCTCGCAATTAATTTTCTCCCTGAATAACACAGTGGAAACGATAACCGATGGGACACAAGCAGACAGCACTGGCAAGGGCTTGGAAGACCCCGCATGTCTACAGATGTAGAAGTTCCTATGCGTTCCCTCCCATCAGAAATCAAACCCAGGTCGGATCGTCGTGTAGTTTATGGATTCTAGTTGGTTGCGTAAATGGCAGCCCACTGATTATAAATTCCGCACAGGCTTCCTTTAATGACCTTAATGGGTTGCCATTATTTTACTGTGCTATCGTTCAAAAAAAGCCCATCTGGTATTCATAAATACAGGCAGAGGAGGGTGGACTTTGACATTTATAAATCCAACTGGAGACTCTCTTCAGCTCAGGTGGAAGCAGGAGCTTCTCTGGCAAAGCAGTCTCCCTCGGTGAGTTTCCACGATTCCTTCATCAGATGCACCAACTCAAACGCCCACCATTCGGGACTGGGTGAGTAAATGGTGTTTCTTTTACAGGATGGGTTATTATTTTCAAAGATGTTTACCGAAATTCAAGTACTGGGAAAACAGTTCAGTGACAAAAGAATGACCCAAACTGCACACGGGCCATAATCTCTACCATCTAACAAAACTGCCGAGGCCTGCTGACAAGTGACTTGCATTTTCTTGGCCTCAGTTCCCTCCCTTTCTCTATAAAGAGAAGGGTCCCAGTCGCAGTTCCTCCTCTGCATGTTCTGAATAAGGGTCCCAGGTACAAGTAGTTTATTAGGGTAATGACTCCAAGAGGCGCAGGGAAGCGTGAGAGAGTGAGATTCAGAAAAGCAAAGGAGTGTTGATCAGTGAGTTAGCCCTGTGGAAAACTGGAGAGACATCCTGCTGGAGATGCTCTGAGATGCTGACTTCTCAGAATTCCCCACCGGGGTGTGTATTCATCCACACCTGCCCTTTGTTGCTCCCGGGACACTTAGTCCTGTCCCATGGGGACCAAGCATGCTTCCGGTCCCAGAGTCCAGAGAGCTGCAGGAAACCAGCTGAGCATGGGAAAGCCGTCTCCAGGGGGGGCCATGGAGAGGCAGGGAGGCTATCTAGAGCATCTGCTGGAAAGTAACTGGCTTAGACAACGTCGGACATGCCTTCAACTGCTGGGAGCTTACTTAGAGGACAGGGATGTCACTAAATGATCTTGCTTTACGTCTTTTGCATTTTCCACAATAAGCTTTAAAAGGCAAAAAATTGGGGCAGCTGGGTGGCTCAGTCAGTTAAACATCTGACTCGTGATTTCAGCTCAGGTCATGGTCTCAGGGTTGTGGGATCAAGCCCCGAGTCGTGCTCTGCTTGAGATTCTCTCTCTCTCCCTTTCCCTCTGCCCCTCCCACCTCTCTCTCGCTCGCTCTCTCAAATGAATAAAGAAATCTTTTTTTAAGTGTGTTATTAATTAGTTATTAGTTACCACAATTTCAAACCAGCCCTCCATCCACCTGGAGAATTCTGGAAGACCACGTAGGCTACACCCCAGAGATATTCTGTACGAGAGCCAAGGGACCTGAGTGTTCAGCCCTCCCACATGTCATTTGTTGAAAACTGCTTCAACTGGGACACTGACTCCCCAATATTTCTGGTCTACACCGTGGTGGCATAGTACGTTTGGATGGCCAAAGAGCATCCCCAGGTAAAGAGAGCAGGTGCTTGGCATTGGAAGTCAGCCAGCTTACATAAAAACGGCAAAGACAAGGGGAGGAGTAAGGGCACTGCCAACATCTGCTGTAGAGGAAGTTCGTGTCTCAAGCCCTCCGGTAGACAGGGAAGCCCTAGAGGGCCGTGTACTGTGTTAGACATACAACCTCTAGCTTGCTGCAGTCATCAACAGAGGCCACTGGACGGGTGGCGGGGAGGCACGCCTGAACAATCCTACCGCCTCCATCAAGGGTCTCCTAAGCACCACACAGGAGCATTTTTATCTTCTTCAAACTCTTCCCATGATGGCATTGTCTCTGCCACCCGCTGAGAACGTACAGAGCCCTGTTTGGTTCTATAACTGTTTCTGCAGAAGAGAGCCTCTGTCTTATTCCGTTCCACTCTCAGTGCCCAGCACACAGCGACGTTCCACAAATACTTGTTTCCTTGGATAAGCTGCAAAAAATTAAGTATAGAAAAACTAAAAAGAAATGTGCTCTTTAAAATGGCATCCATGGCTGGTGGGATTATTTCCTGCTTTTGTTTTTGCCTTTGCTTTCTTTTATTTTTAACTTTTGTTTTTTTCATGAAAACAATATGTGCTTTTTTAGAGAATTTGGAAAGCATAAAAAAGCCATTTTTTAAAAAATCGACTTTGCTTATAAAGACGAAAGGAAGAAAACAGGCTCCTGCTTCAAATATAACTCAGCCCTACATCTGCGATTGGCTCTGTATTATATCAGAATGGTTCAACTCTCAGGCCACGTGGTAATTTGTTAAGTGATAATTGTTCTCACAGGCCCACCTCAAAGAGCACTGCCATCTTTCAGTAAAGAAAAGAAACGGTTAAGATGGAACAAATGACCTAAGTAACCCATCCATGTTCATCTCCAGTTTCTCAAAGGGTTCTTTACCTCATTGCCTCTAGAACTCTCCAGATAATATAGGATACTTCAGGTATAAAACTTGCCTGATTTAATTTAGAAACCAAAATACACTTTAGTGTAGGGCTAAGCTTGAGAATGAGCTTTGAACTGCAATGACCTTCTTTAATTTCAATATATCATTATAACTACCAATTTAATTTCTCATGTTTTAGAGAAACCCAGGTTTCAATCACCACTTTATTAACAATTAATGGTCAGATTTAGGATGGGGTACTCTAATTTTAATAAAAGCCTTCATAGGAAAGGTCAGTGAACTCTGCAGAATCAATCATTTATAAGCAGTCTTTGGTTTTCACTGAAATATTTATGAATGATAAAATTATTTTGACAAGGCAAAGTTTGATATGGAGGCCATTTCTGACGACATGACATGGTTTCATAGAAATTCCTGGGTATAATTAAAATAAGGCAAAAAGTTAAGCCAGAAGAAATGGATAATTCCATTTTAAATTCTTCCAGGAACAAGAGACATCGACTGTGAACATCTGCATGGTTATATATGCAACACGTTCTCAGGATTGGACCAAAAGAGCAACCAGAATCAACCTTGAAATAAAAATAAAAGAAAATACAACTGTTTTCCACTGTCTTAGCAAGCAGATGTTGGAAGTTTCTATAGTATAACGATGGCATTCAGTCAAAACACTGGTAGAAACGTGAAGAATCGAGTCAATATTATTTTTTAATGTAGAAATGCCTGCCTCTTCTAAGACCAAATTGCAATAACAGAAACCAACTGCATCCCGTTATTTAATTCAAATGTAGCAGAGATTACGCGCAGTTAAATTAAGAACGTCCGCATCATGGGCACAGTGAATTGGAGCCACCACCTTGCATATCACTGGAAGAAAGAGCTGCCTTTCAAATCCCTTCCTGGAACATATGTATAAAATTAGTCCCTATAGCCTGGCAACATTGCCAAACAAAAAGGCGGTCGATGTTCCTTTGAACCTGATTTCACGTGTGCAGAAACAGGAAGCTGGTAGGAAGTCATTCATAAATGGGGTGAGTTCACAGTGATTTGCTGCTGACCCCTAGGCAGCCCACAGCTCCACAGGCCCTCTGGTAGAGCAAATCAACAAGCCTGGTGTTCACTGGGAACTACACCGTATCTGAGGAGCAGAATCAGGAACGCTGAAATGAATGAAACGACCTTGAAGTTCCATAGCTCGGTTTACTTTCCTTCCATATCCTCCCATAACATAAAACATAGCTAGGTGAATTGGAGTCAGTTACAACTGCCTGGAACTAATCTGGACTTGTTTAAACTTGCTTAATTTTGTTTGGACGTGGGACTCTGGGAGCCCGTGGAATGTTAGAAAAAAATAATATGAATCTGATCTATGGATTTGCAGTGTCAGTAAACTCACATTAATTCAGAATAATTAGGCAGAAGTGAACTACACAGAATATAGAAACGTTAACATTATTTTAAGCATATATATGTCACATATGATATAATTAAACTATTTCCAACGGGAGGCCGTGAAACACTCCAGTTGCAATATTAATGAAACTTATTCTATTTTTTAACATTAATCATACGCTGGTGACTGTTGTCCAAGTGGTTCCCGAATACAGGAAAACAATTAATTTCCTTGGGATTTTGAGGACAATGCTGGCCTGCCTTTATTAGTAATCTGCTTAAGGAGTAATTGTTTTCTACAGATGGTGGAGAATTCCCAACTAATAGACCCTATTCAAGACAGTACAGATCCCAAATTAGTAAAACCGTGGTTTATTACAGCATTTATTCCATCTCTAAGATTATTTGCTTCTGGAGGAATAGAATTCAGATTCCATCATGACAATTACTAACGTTAAGATTTAATTCTCTGAACTCTTGAAAAATGAGTTTGCAGTGTGGGAGCCTGCAGAACTTCTGCCAACCTGGTGTGAGCTCTACCGACGTTTCCCGGCGCTGATGCCTACCCCCCCCCCCCCCAGCAGGCTCATCTCCAGCACATTTGAGATTTCTCCTTCAGAGTCCCTTCAAAAGCACCCTATCCTTTGTCAATTAATATTCCACGAATGTAGTCTCTTGTCCCTGCTGGGAACCACCCCCCACCTCCTCCAAAGCATTCTGGATATTTCCCCAAACACAATTCTGATCTTGATAACTTCTCTAATTAGAAATCTTCAGTGGCCCCCACTGTCTGAAGTTCACGAACAGTAAAGGAACATGGGTTGAATAACACAGCTTACACAACTGTATTAGTAAACAAAACAAAACAAAAAAACTGCACTTGTGTTTGTGATCTTACCGTGTGTTCATATTCTCCTCTGTTGAAATGGGATACCTGCATTACCCGCGTCTCAAAATAAGTGGGAATGTTAATGAAAAAGATGAAAGCGAAGTTGCTCTGAAAAGCGTAAAACTCTAAACACACGTAGGCTATCAGTGTATTTCTGTAAGCTTCTTGGCCTGTTGGCTTTTTGGCTCAGGAAAAATCTGGTGGTTTCTCTGGTTACCAGCTAGAACATGAGGGGACACACTTCCTTCACTGGTCCTTAATTTCTGTTCTGCCCGGAGGTAAAAGAGCTAAAGTCACACGCGCTTAGCCCCTCGCTGTGAAAACCATTATTATTCTTTTGCATAATTATCATGCTTACAGATTTTGTAATTCTTTCTTCGCATTTGACATTTTACTCAGTGCCCTGTATCCAATTTTTGTGCAAATCAATTCAATTTAATCTCACCATCGGCCTCTCGAAGAGACGGTTTCAAGACACCAGGCTTCAAAGTCTCGCTCACTCCCTGCCTTCTCTAAACTTCACTTGGTATTTCCAACATTCATATGGTCTCTTCGGAGATCACCGCATAAAAGAAAGGGTGCAAAAGGCCATAAGGAAACATTCCAAGATGCTGGTAAACCTAATTTTCTGGGTCCTTCCTGAGAGTCACATTTATAAAATGTGCACTAACAAAAGCTCAGTAACCTATTATAGTGCATTAAACTTAATCCTCTGTGGACTTTTCTATTAGACTGAACTCCAATTTGATTAGGCGCAGGAGATCCCGGGACATTAAAGCTGTCTAAAACAGACCGGGCACACGTGCGCACACACAAAAGCTGGCTGTTTGAAAACCGGTGCCGAACCGATGCTGCCAGAGCTTTGCACGGCTTGAACTTGGCAGTTCTCACCTTCTGCATTTCTGTGGATACTCAGGTGGCAGGTCATTTTGTTGTGTTGTATCCCCGCCCCCCACCCAACACACACACACCCCAGAGAAAAAGATGGGAGGAAGAAAGGAAAGAAGGGAAAGAGGGGCAGAGGAAAGGAGACAAGACAAGAAGAAACAGAAAAGGAAAGAAAATGGCCAATGTGTAAATGATAAAAATCTTTTTAATGCAAAAGAGATGAGAATAAGGAAGCATCTCTTGGAAGGGCCACCTCAATGCCAATGCCGCGCCTGCCTCATCTCCCGCTGTAAGGACGACCAAAGCAGCTGTTCGCTTCTTGAATTCACTCCAGTTCCAAATTTCAGGGCTATTAATGAGAAAGAGCTGCTTCTCTCTGCGGCTGAGAAATAATAAAATAACAATAAAATACTGTTGTGAACACATACATTTGTGAATTAGCGTGCGCCAACCCCGCTCTTGCATGAAGGCTCAAGGTAGTGCAACCTGGTTTAAAATGTATTGAAAAGCAGACACTTAACCTCTGCTCCTTTCCATTCTCCATGCAGAGTTATTTGGTAATTAGGCTGGAAGCATCTACATAATATATGTCTAGACTCACTAATGTTCACTTTCTGTGGTTGCTGCCAGCACTTTACATTGCATTGCAAAGTAACTACAAAATATGAGTTGTGTTAAGAGTCTTGACAGAAGACATGAAGTATAATTTTCAAAGGAAGGAGGAAGTTAGGACCTTCTTTTCTATTGCAGAAAGGCCTTAGTGGGTGCATTTTAAAATACATATTATTAAATTTTTTGGTCTCTGTGTTTGGATCCTACATTAAAAGGGAAATGGCACTGATAAAAAAAAATTATCATTTAGATGAAGTATGTTTCTTCCCTTGAAGATGATTGGAAGTTTTTCTTCTTTATAACTCACCTGAATGACACCATGAACAAAGAAACCGAAATCAATAAACAAAGGGAGGAAAGTGAAAGCCGACTGTGTTGCATTATAAAACGTAATCTACATCTCCACAGGAGTACTTTAATTTAGAAGAAAATTAGCAAGGTTCTGTTAACAGAATAATGAATAGTTTCCGAGGTTTACCATATCAAAAAGCCCTAATTGTGTTCATTAATACGCAACTCAACATTATTGTGGGAAAAAGTAAATGTGAACAAAGAAATAATGTGCCTCATGGTCTCAGAAACCTGAGCAAATGCTTGCTATCTGTTACATTGACTTCGGGATGTCCCGTCTTAATTACCCTGGCAGTATGAATACGACAGTCTCTAACGACAGGGAAAATTTGATTTTCAAGGGGTGTCTGGGGATTTCTGGGAAAGAAGATATGTGACCTTACAGGTCAAGATAGAGTTATGGAGACTGAAACAAGGTCGTGTAATCAAAGAATTTATACCATACAGTGTTGATACATACAATGGCTCTTGGAGAGGAACTGAATTTACACAATTTAGTAGGAAAACAAAATCAGTCAAATTGGTAATTTGGAAACGTGTAGACAAAATGTCCAGATGAGTGACTGGCGTTTTCCCTCCTCAAACTGGTGTTTTTGGCAATATTAGACTCAATATTGATGTCTGTGTTCTGGGGGAAATGAGTTTCTCTGTTGCAATTTTTCATTTTTAATAATATTAGTTCAAATTTCTCCAATGCCTCTCATTCCACTAGCTCAAAGCACTTTTCAAACCACTAATGAATTACACTGGCTGACATTCCAGCAAGGCAGAAAGCATCCCATCCATTTTCATAGCAAAATGCTTCACTTCCAGCAGCACCAGCCTGTAGAGAACAGCCACAATTTTAAAATATATTTTTTTTATTATTTTCTTGCTTCCCATTTTATTTCCTGCTTCACAGGTAAATCTGAGGCATTAAGTTCAACGAGATCGTCTAAAAGGGGAGAGATCAGACCTTCAATCCTCACTAAGTTTGGTCTGCCCTACACCTTACATTACCCACTGGAGACTGATCCACTCAGTTTCCAGAACTCTCCACAGGAGGCCAAAGGAGAAAGAGAGATGGCCCCCAAATCCAGTCTCCTACCACGAGGCATCTCCGTTATCCTTTCAGCATTCATCAGCCAGAAACAGAAAGCATGGAAAAGAACAGGTTAGGTGACAAAAGTTATTTCCCAAAGCTGAGTGAATCATTGACAACATCATCCATTATACTGTGAGAGAGAAAGCAACTGCCAAAGAGAACAACGTTAATTTCAGGTCCATTTAAGTTCCAAGTCACTTCTTTAGAGAAATCCATCCTGAGTGAGTCCTGGGTTTATAAACAAACAAATGAGATGAGATGAAAGCAACTGAATGAGTCTATTTGCTCCCAGTTCAAACAATCGAATATGATAAGTTCCACAGTTATCACTTCTGACATTTCTGTTTTTAAAGCTTTTCACCAAGGGTAAGGGAAGACTGGATCTGTTCTATATCTATAGCAGATTAAAATAGGTCATATCACCATGGCATTGTCACCCGCAACTTGCCTCCCACAATTACTGCATTTTTCTATTCCTAGAAAATTAGACCCTTTTATTCTTTTTAAAGCACGCAGACCTTCCATTTGTCCTGAAGGCCCAAACGAGTTGGAAGAGCTCTATGTCCCAAGTGACTTATGGCTCCATGAACTTAAGAAGGGCAAAGCGACATAGGCAAGAATGAGGTGGAAGGAGAGCTTTCTATGAATCTCAGAGGTCATAATATTCCTGCCTGGACTCAGTAGGAAAACGAAACAATATACTAGAATCTTCAGAGTCAGAACTTTAGGCAGTGTCGTTGTGCTATATTAGAAAATCTCAAATTATCCAACACGTTCGTAGTTAAATAGTAATTCAAACATATTTGAAGTCAAATTTAAAACCTATAAAAATTAGACCATAACATAGTAAAAACAATACCAAAAAGGCACCAGAACTGCTCCCAGTTTGCAGAGATCGTGAAGAGTCTCCTGCACAGCCTGTCTGGATGTGCCTTTCAAAACACACACCAGAAAACAGAGTGCGGGAGGGAAAGCGTCCACGGAAACCCGTAGTTACGCCCCATCGACACCAGATGGCCTTCCACCGTCAAGTGTTCACTTGGCGTTTCCCCCACGTTAAAGAAAAGTGACGGATATTCAGATCGCTGCGATAAATACTACACAGAAGTGTGTGGTAAGCATTTTTAGATAAGCATATCAGCAAAATTTAAAGCTATAGAAAAGCAGAGACCACTTGTAAAGTTTTTTTTTCTTAAGAGCTCAGCATATTAGTTTATTGATGTCATCCTATTTCATCATTGATATTCATAACAATTTCCTCTGGAAATAGAAAAATGAATATTACACTATTTGACTAATAGCGATCAATGGGATACAGAGAAATCCAGTTATGCTAGAAGTTAGTGAAGGAAAAAAAAAAGAATCTGGAGGAATAGAAATCACTCGGACCTCGGAAACCTAAGTAAAAATTGGACAAAATATAAATTAATAAAGTCCCCAATATGTCATTTTCTATCTTCCTTGTGAAATTACCTTTCAAAAGAAGATGAGTGTCAGGCCTCAGGCAATATGTGTTAAGATCCCCGGATAAAACATGCCTTATACGATTTATTCTCTACTCCTATGCCCTCCCTTTGCTTTTTTGTTCTTTCGGTGTTACTAATTCTGGAGTATATGCACTTGTCATATTTTGCTCGAGATGGAAAGCACCAGTAACCGAGATACTTCTTCTGTTGCTATGTAGCTCAGATCCGACATGGATAAACAGAGCACATTAAGACAAAGGGACCAGATGAATTTCCCTTGAAATTTCCATCCACGCTACTGAAGAGGTAGAATGCTTCTTCAAATAACCCACTTGGCACACACTCCTTGGTAAGGGGCATGCATTCGATTTCTTCAGTATGCTTTCCATAGTTGTATTAAGCAGTTAAAGTGATGTCACTAACTACTTTGTGTCACTGATAATGGTTATTGCTTTCGTTTTGAGTGTTGGGTGTTACTTAAGGATGGATGAATTACCCAAAAGAAGGGGGAAAGAAATTGGTGGCATTGAATTGGTGCTCAACGTGTAAATTTTGCATCTGCCCCGAAGGTGGCTTCCAGCTTGCAAAGACCTCCACTTTCTGCATATACCTGCTGAGCGAAGGACCAAAAATGTCACGGTTACCTCCTTCTTCGAGCGCTTCCAAAGGACAGGGACATCTTTCCTGGCATAGTACTGTGTTTTGAACCAGTTTGGGATCAGAAAATATGCGTAATCAAAGAAACTTGATGTGTTAAATAAACTTGTTGACATTAAATCAAAAAAAAAATGTTTTTCTTCTGAGTGTGTGACACAGCTGTGGGTAAGATCTCACCAACTGACGGAGACAGGAGTCATTCCCCTTCAGGGGCTCTAGGTCCCAGCCTGACATCAGTAGGCCATAGCCAACTATAGGCTTTTGCTGCAGCTACACAGCGTTTAACACATCTCTAGGCTCTAGAAGAAACTAACAGCACTAGTAAAAACTAACCCAGAAGATCTGATATCCTATATCATAAGGGATAGGGATATACATATATATACACATATATATGTATATATTAAATATACGTATACACCTCAGTAAGTATCCCTAATTCCTGAAGATGAGCTACTCAGTCTGACAATGACAAATTCCTCCCGGGTTTCTGCCCCACCTGAAGAAGCACAGAGGTCATAAAACAAAAGCAAGAATCATACAATCATAGAAAGGGGAGAAAGGGCCAAACCCGTCGCTCCTCTGTTTTTCCTAATTCTGCACAGGAAAAAATAGTGCCTGCCCCCTACGGCACTCAACAGAGAAGATAGGAGTGGTGATGCCTCAGAGTTGTTACTTTCACAAGTAATTAAAAAAGACATTTTTCTGACTTTGGGGGGGAGGGTGGGGCCTGGGTTGTAAAGCGTTGCGGCTAAGTCGCTGTCTCACAAATGGGTTTGGCATTCGGCTCAAAGGAGGAAAGGTTGTGTACATCTGTATGCTTCGCTTAGGAACCTTGGACCCACATTTGAATGCCAGCTTTACCACCTACAGGTTTTGTAATCCTGGACAAACTCGCTGTCCCCAAGTGTCAGTTTTGGCTTTGCTTTTCTTATAATCCAAGATGAATGAGGTCTCCCTCTATTCTTTCTCACATTTCCAGGCAATGTTAGCTTCCAAGACCATAGCATCTAATTGAAGAAATGGTTTCTTCTTCCTAGTTACTGTCCCATGCAAATTCAGGAAAATTATCTGGCTTGTGGAACATCGAAATCGAATATTTTTAGTTTCTTCATCAAGAACTCATTTTGCAAAAAGCCTCAAAAAACATCTTCCCTTCCTCCTTCCCTCCCTCCCTTCTCTCCTGCTTCCTTCCTTCCTTCCTTCCATCCTTCCTTCTTTCCTGGTTTTTTTTTTAAAGATTTTTTTATTTATTTATTCGACAGAGATAGAGACAGCCAGCGAGAGAGGGAACACAAGCAGGGGAGTGGGAGAGGAAGAAGCAGGCTCATAGCAGAGGAGCCTGATGTGGGGCTCGATCCCATAACGCCGGGATCACGCCCTGAGCCGAAGGCAGACGCTTAACCGTTGTGCCACCCAGGCGCCCCTTCTTTCCTGCTTTTTTTGTGTAAACGTCCCTTTATTTACTCACTAAGTCTCTATAGCCCTATATTTGATCCAGAGTGGCTCTCACATCCAAACAAAACAAAACAAAAACTCTCTTGCAGACTTTTTTTTTAAGTAAAACAACCTGTGAGCACACATATGTGTGAATTTCTCGTTTTGGAGTAGAAATAGTGAATCACAGGGGACGCTCACCTTCTGCTTTTCTGGGTAATGCCAACTTGTTTTTCACGGTGGTTTTAATAATTTTGCTCTACCAGCAGTATGGGAGAATTCCTGTTTTTCTTGGTCTGAGCCAACCAAAGTAGACTTTTCAGTTTGTTCATTTTTGACAATCTGATGGGCATAAAATGACATCCAATAATTCAATTTGCATGGCCTCAATCGTTAAAGGATTTGAGCTCCTTTTCAAATAGTCATTGGTCATTGGATTTCCCCTTTCCCAAAATGCTTATTCGAGACTTTGAGCCATTTTTCTATGGGATTGCAAGCGCTCTCTTTTTATACTTAATACAAGCCCTTTGGCATCATATATGTGTCAGATATCTTTTCCCACTCCGTGCCTTGTCTTTTTGCTATGTTCATACTATCTCCTTTTTTTTTTTATGAATAGGAGTTCTTGATTCTAATGTTGTCATTTTATTAATCATTTCCTTTATGGTGAGTGCTTTTTGCCTCTTTTAAAAGAAATTCTACCCTATCCTGATTTTATCAGTTCAATTTTCCTTTCCCTTGGTTTTCAAAGAAGATTGAGTTTACCAAGCACTTGAAAGCTGCTGATTTAGCCTCGATTCCACAGTGCTAAACCATACTTAGAACAATACTTGCTCATTAAATGGAAACTGCTTTAGTGGCAGAAACAATATTTTATCCTTTTATTGGTATGATGGCATTGTCAAATCCTCTCATTGTTTGTAGACCTGTAGATTTGCTGGATTGAGGCAAAACCTTCCACATAAAGTCATCAGTAGAAGATACATTCCTACTAATAGCTTGATCTTAGAGGAAATGCTACAGAGATAGGAGTCCTTCACTCAGTGAAAGGCAGAAGCAATGGCAAGATCACTAAAGTATCATTTAGTGTGCATCGAGTTTATTCAGGAGGTAAGATTTTCCTCTTTGTTAAGAAAGAAATTAAAAAAAAAAGTTGGTACCACCCCACCTTAAAAGAGGAGAAAAAAAAGACTAGGGTAGCAAAATCTGTAGGACGTGGTTAAAATCTCATAACACATTCAGCATCTCCAGAGAAGTATAGTATTCTTTATTCTATGGCCTTCGGTTTTTATAAACATGTTAAGAACTTCCTCTTAAAAGACACCCTCCACTTCCTCACTTTGGTGAATGCTCCAGGCTCCGCTTAGAAGTGCGCCATCCAGGGGCGCCTGGGTGGCACAGCGGTTGAGCGTCTGCCTTCGGCTCAGGGCGTGATCCCGGCATTATGGGATCGAGCCCCACATCAGGCTCTTCTGCTATGAGCCTGCTTCTTCCTCTCCCACTCCCCCTGCTTGTGTTCCCTCTCTCGCTGGCTGTCTCTATCTCTGTCGAATGAATAAATAAATAAAATCTTTAAAAAAAAAAAAAAAAGAAGTGCGCCATCCTGGTACCATGATTAATGTTTACCCCTGGGCTCAAAATGCCCCTTCAGACTGTCAAGACTTGTAGGCACAAATCAGGAAAACAGCCACAAATCATTCTCCTTAAATAAAAAGGTCAACTGGTATTAAATTAGTTCATTTACAGAATCATTGAAATTAGCAGCATGTTCTTAAATTGCTTCTTGATTGAGGACATTTGCCTCATTAATTCTGAACAACCTGAGAAGACTATTAAAGTCTCACAGAAAAAATTGACCAAAGGACAAGATGCACAATACACTCTACCTCGGGGGCAAATGGTAAATCCCAGAAAATGTATCCATAGAGAAAAATCTCAGATGAGGGAGCTTAATTTCCACGTTCTACAGAGGAAGTCCTCATTGCATGTGTGTGTCCACACGCACGCGCGACAGCCAGAGGGCGCTTCCTAACACACAAACCCGGCCATGTAATTCTCCAATTCAGTGGTTCCCTTTTGTCTTTAAATAAAGCTGTTGAAGATGTAGCTCTGGTTTCCCCTCTACCTGCCCCGCCAGTGTCCACCATACCAGACCTTTGGTTCCCTGAGTACGCCATTCTCTGGCTCACCTTCGAAAATTTTCACATGCTTCTCCTCCTGCTCCCTTAGCCTAGACCAATTTCTGCTCATCTTTTAGGACTCAACTCAGGTACCCCTTTCTCTGAGAAGCCTTCTCTGAATCCAACGAGCTGCCCTATGTGCCCCTTTTCACAGTTCTCTTTACTGTAATACCTACCCCATTAACACAATCTCTTGTTAATTCTTCTCTCTCCTACTATAAGTTTTGTAAAAACAGAAACTCTGTCTTATACATCAGTTTATTTCTGGCACATTTACTTGGGCCTTAATGGGAGCTCAATAAATAGTTGAGTGAATGAACAAGTGAATGCTTTGATTAGCTTAGCTCTTACTGAGCCCTTTTCTTGTACAAAGCTGTGTTCTGGTGGGGGATACGTGATGCCACTGTATTGGAACCTATCACAATAAGCATTCAGTATTTTACTGAAGAATCATGCACACAAGTTACTAGAGTGTAAGATACCAGAAGTTTCTTATAATGAGATTTTAAGGAGGGAACTTGGAGACATCAGGGAATCCTACTGGTGTGGGAGAAGGTGGGCAATATGATACAGTTCATTTGATCATCAGTTGATGATATGTAGGATTTGGGTAAGAAAAAGAGGGGACGGGGCACCTGGGTGGCTCAGCTGGTTAAGCGTCTGACTTTTGATTTCAGCTCAGGTCGTGATCTCAGGGTCATGAGATGGAAACCTCCATGGGGCTCTGCTCAATGGGGAGTCTGCTGGAGATTCTCTCTCTCTCCTTCTCCCTCTCCCCCTCCCTGCCACATGTATGCTTGTGCTCTCCTTCTCTCCTCTCTAAAATAAATAAATAAATCTTTGAAAAAAAAAGGAAGAAAGAAAAAGAGGCAACAGGGAAGAGCATTCCAATACAGGGAAGGAACAATAAAAGCAAAGAGACAAAAGAAGAAGGTTATTCATACATTCCTTCATTCACTCACTTATTAATCAGTCATTGAAAACTTATTGAATACCTCCTTTCTATGGCTGAGACACTGTGCTAGGTACAAGACACTCAGGAATGAGTTAAACAAGCTCAGTCCTTGCTCTGTAACACTTTCAACAAGAGGAAAGAGAAACATTATATAGTGAATCATGTAATTATTATATGCTTCTAATCGTAAAGGTACTATATACTATAGATAAATGTCTTTAGCATCAGGAGAGTGGGATTGAAGGAGGGTATTTTTATAATGGATGACCTGTGAGCATGTTCTAGTCCTGGTAGCAAAATCTAGGAGATGAAGTTAAGATATAAGTGAAAGAACAAGTAACCAGTAGGATAACATCCCATAAAAGGCCAAAGGAGATGGTCTCTGGAGAGCATGGATGACCTTAGATTTTAAAAAAAATAAATAAGAAAGCAAGAGAAGATGAGCCTAGGGTTTGGAGATTTGGCCATGGAAAGTTGATGTTGTCCTTGTGGTCCTGTGTGAAACTGGAGACCAGAAAATCTCCTGATGGTAAAAAAGAAAGTTAGAAAAAAGGACCACTGTCTGACGTTTGAAGAGCATGAATATGAGCATTTGTGGAAAGAAAAATACAGTTCAGTTTGACTTAGGGTTTGAGTTGTGGGAAATTAGACTGGGAGTAGAAAGTGGAGCCAAATAATAGGGGCAGTAGTTATAAAGCTTAGCATACCTACCCTTCAGCTTCTGGCTGCCATATTGGAAAAGAAGTGGGAAAGGAACACCTAGCTAAAGAGGTACCTTTTTTTTCAGTTAAATAAGAGTTTCTAAACACCTTTATTCTTGGTTGTGCTAAAGGAGAGGAAAAGGTCTTGCCTTTCACTCTGTGCTACTCCTGGACTGGTGAGAGAACCAATTCTCAGAAGAAAGGAAATCACAGAGCACCTCTTGCTGAAAAAGTACACAGACCACCTCACAATCACTGCATTATCAGTGGCCAGAAATGGCGCTCATCGGTGGTCTGTCGCAGATGATCAGATGGTACCATCACACCAGATCGCGGGAACAGAACTTGGAGACCCTGTCATTCCTTTACCTCATAATCCAGTTCACGTGGAACTGCTGGGAAGTGAAAATCCCCTGCAGCTTCCATCACAACACCACAGTTCCAGTGTGGTTCCTGGATGACATTAAAATGATCACTGATCCTGTCTTCTTCGTTTATACAAAAGAATCCTTTGGTTTGTCCAATTTTGGAGGACTTGAAATTGCAAGTTTGGTTAAGTCCCTACTTCCATCCCTGGTGCAGCCGCTAGTCAGCCATGTTTTGGCCATGACTTTCCATACTCGACAGTTCCAAGAATGTTAGTTGGCCAGCCTACAGCAACCCCCTTTCTTCTTGCAGTTGGTTAGTGTCTTTCTCTTGATTCTATCAAGAGGTTACATCTATTTTGAAACATAATCAAGAATATCATCCAAAACTGGGAAGGAAACATGGTTCGGGACACAGGTAGGATCCTATTTTCCTCCTAACCTGTCTCGGTGATACCTCAAATCGTGACTGCATTTCATTCTACGGAACAGCTGGAAGCTGCCGTCATCAGGGGCCAATCTATAATGTCTCCCAGGTATCCTTTTCTGGCTTATTCATGGTCCTCTTTGACTTTTTTTTCCCCTGGGAGCATTCCTCTGAACACACTCACACTGAAAATACAGATAAATATCCCACCATATCTTTCACCAGACTTTGGGAAATTATCTTAATGTTCCCGGTCCTGAAATGCAAAGAAATAAAGTAAAAGGAAAGTCAATGAATCCGACCAGCATCTTGCTCTGCCCCTGAGCTTTACCTAGACCTTAGCTGACACTGACTTTGGAGGGAATCATGAGGAGTGTTGAATGTAGAACAGATGCATCGTGTTTGTGCCCAATTATGTGCAAGATCATTGTTGATGTCTAAAACTACACATAGGCAGATACATGCTATAGACCGAAATATGAAAGTACGTTCTGGAGAAAGTTTGAAGAGTGGGTGTCCCACCACCCCTTTCTGTTTGCCTCCTCTGCTCCCAAAAAAGGCATTACTTTCAATGAAATAACCTTGAACTTAATTTCTTCTATCATATCTAAAGATCCTTTTATGTCAAACGACGTCGTATCAACCCTAGAGGAGACAGACTTACTGTAAAACTGCATGTGCTCAGGTCGAGTTATTAATTTAGCCCCAAATTTCAATTTCAGACAGCCCGAGGCTGGCCTCCCTAGTTACCAATGCTGTCATCATCCACGAGCCCTTTGCACCCCCTATAACCTTTGGCTACCTCGTTACCGTCTCTTGCATAAATATGCACATTGAGTAAATGAGTTGTAGAGAAAATGGAGCAGAGCAATGCTTGAGACAGCATGGAGGGGTTCTCTACTCTGCCACCCCCAACTTGGTGACAGACCGGTCGGCATAACGTGAGTGCCAAGATAATTAGTGGGAATGCTCTTTATGGCTGCGTAATTTCCAGCACATCTTAAAAAAAAAATCTCCACCTGACACTGTGTTCCAAGGTTACTTTTTTTAATGAGCTGGTATGTGTGAAATATTAATTCTGACACATAAAAATGGAACTGCTGCTGCCAAGGAAGCCCAATGTTGTTTTTCAAATCTTATTTTTATTATTTTTAACTCAGTTTTTATACACAGATTTTGTGGTCTGAAGACATAAAGGATGCCAGACTCCAAAAATACAAATTCGAAATGTTCAGACCAGTTGAATGAGTTACATTTCATGGCTTCATCACAGCAGAATTTTATGCATCCACTGATTGGGAGTCTAAAAATCCTTTCCTCTTAGAAAACAACATCCTTTCGCTATCCCATAATTTCCACATTTATCTTTGCAAATATGTAGGAATACATTTAAAATAAAAGAAAGAAAAGAAATGAGAGAGCCTCATCTACAGCTGATATTTTGTCTTCTTTTCATGACCCAAGCAAAATAGTCAGCCAAACTGTTAATCACCAGAGACGGTTGAAAGAAAACACTGGGAAAAAATGAAACTGTTTGGATTCACTTATCTAATTCTAACTTAGAGGAACGGGTCACTGAGGAGTCTTCTGGCTGTATGTCTTAGAGTAGAACAAACAAGACATCTGTATTTATTATCTCCTTTAAGAGATCCAGGGACAGACACCCCTGAGCGGATCAGTAGTGGGACAGGGGGACTGTCCTCACCATTCTGGCTGCTCATCGTCGTGCATGCGGTCGCTCGACGGCATGGCAGCTACCGAACTCCTACAACGAAGTCAAGGCAGGGAATAGGAATGGGGGAAAGGCTTATTCCTAGAAAACGTCTGTCTTTTTATACTGGAAGCGAACTTCCCCCATCTCCCACACTTTGCTTTATGTCTCATTGGCCAGAACTGGAACTTGAGCTTCTCCTAGGACAATCACTGGCAGAAGGGAATGGGATTGCCACATTCGATAGTTCGTCCCTGGGACTAGCTAGGAACAGGTCCAACTTCCACTGGGATGGAGGATCTTTTTCTACCTTTGTCTGTTCGCAAAAAATAAGAGCAGGTGACTCTTGGGTAAGCAATTAATCGTGTCAGCCACACAGAGTGGACACTTTGTCTCCAACCACTCGGATTATTAAGGTGTTTCCTCCATTGACAACTGCTTTGTGCCTGCATGCCCTCCCCCATTAACTTCAGCTCAGCTCGCTCCTGGCAGACCTTGGGGTTTTAGATATCAGGACCCTTATTCTCACGTATAGCGTATTTTCCAGCACCTAGACCATGGCATGAACCATCTTCTCATAACATATAAGAATCTTCTCCAAAACGGCATTAATAGAGCAACCAGGAAATGATACTTGATGTCCATACAGCCTGTATAGTCTGTAAAGTTATTCATAAGCATTATTTCTTCTCACCATTAAAAGAAAGAAGTTGCAATTTAGGCAAGACCTAGATGAAATTCAGGGAAGGAAACTGACTTGCTCCTCCAAGGTTACATGGCTATTTGGTTACATAGGAAATACTTAACTAGTGATCATCTGACCCATCTAGAGCCTTTCTTCTGCTACCCTGAGGCTGCTTCCCCTGCGCCCACTCAAGCTGCAACTCCCAGCCGCTATGCTGGTTCCATAAGGACAGCATCTTTATATAATTCTTACAGGGGCACCTGGGTGGCTCAGTTGGTTAAGTGTCCAACTCTTGATTTTGGCTCAGGTCGTGATCGTGAGATCAAGCCCCACGTGGGGCTCTGCACTGAGCATGAAGCCTGCTTAACGTTCTCTCTCCCTCCCCCACCCCTTATACTCTCTCTCTCTCCAAAAAATAAATGAATGGATGAATGAATAAATAAATATAATCCTTTCAACTATCTTTCATATAGTTTCATCTTTTAGACAAAGACAATGTGGTAACAGAGCTAAATTTACTCAGCCAAAGTCAGAGTAAGTGTCAGCAGGGAGTTAAAAGCCTAGCCCATACCATTCCAAATTCTACACTCTTTCCAACAAACACATGGCTTCTAGATCACTTTTTGCCCCAAATGTGGGGAAAGGGTAACGAGAGGAAATGAGACGTGAAATGCTACCTTTTCTCTCATAACATTAACGTAAACTCTCAAAAAACAGCTGACCCACCCTGACTAGCATCTCGAGGTGGGGGGATTTGACAAATGGTCATTGGGAAGCTCACAGCAAACAGGGTGACCCTAGAACCTATTGTTCTAATTGGAATATTTTTGAAAGTGGAAGAAGGCCCTTTTGAAAATTTTATCAGGATAACAGGTGTAAACAAGGCTCTTCCTAGGAAAATTAGGACATATGGTTGCCCGAACTATAAACTATAAAAACAAAAGCTTGCAGAAAACAAACCCTAAGGGGAGGAAAATCAAGTAATAATCAATTTAAGATTCTGGCATCAATGTTCACTTTCTATGCTCCAATTCTATCTCTAAGAAACTATTTCCACCACTGCTCCACGTACAAAGTGCATCTGAATTGCTCTTACAAAGTGTAACTCCCCTTATAAGATTTAAGTCAGGGATGTTTTGGCTTTTTTGTTCCAGCAAATCTTGTTTATCTGCCTCTCCCGTCTCCCCAGCCTCATTCTCAGGCCAAGCTTTTAGGGAGGGAAGGTTCCAGGAGAGCCATATGATGAAAAGAGTTTTATCCGCTGAAACTGCAGGGAGCAGTGCACCATGGATCGGAAAGGGATTTTAAGAGTTCTGTTTGTGCTGGTTTTCCTTCAGTGCCCTCTAGGGAAAACTCTCTGGGAAGAAAATTGGCTCTTGAGCCTGACAGGATAGTGGGAAGATCTTTGCTCAACTTTATAGACTGTGTTGAATTATTTGGGGGCTTTAAGGAAATCCAGCTGGAAGGAAGCTAGCCAGGAGCCCTATCAGTAAATGCAGGTGTGATTCAAGGGAGTTTTGATTTTGGGGTTCCCCCCCCCTTTCTTGGATGATTGTGTGAGGTGAAAGCTTTCGGCCCTCTGACTGCTGGGAAAATGGGGAAGGGTGGAAGGGAATGCTCTTCCACTTGGTCTGACTTCTGGGAATGCGGGAGGCCATCACAAGGATCTGTGCTGCGGAAGGCAACTCAGAGTTGGACCATCCAGGATGGAAGTTACTCGAGGACAGGTGCATGCCCCCAAGGCAGAGGGATGATTAAGCCGTCCGGTCACGTTCACTAGTTTTGCAACTGCGGTGGCATCTTGTTCTCATGCCAGCCCGGACCACGGGATGTGTTGATTGCAAAGGTCCAGGCCCTTCCGTTCTTCGGCAAGGAGAGAAAAACACACTTAGGCTCTGACCAAGCTGGCCTCTCCCGCCATATGCTGCTTCCCTGCTACTCAGCCCCTGATTGATGAGAGAAGGTGGTTGGGGGGTGGGGGAGGTGGTGGGAAGTGCTTCAGGTGCTCCAAATTAGGAATAATTCAGCTTATTAGCCTAATGAAGTCAAAAAGTTAATTTGTAGCTGCCAGCTGTTGCAAAGTTATACAGCTCCGCAGCCCCACGCAGCCCAGGAGGGGGCAACGCTGAGGCAGAGCGAGACACGCAGAGGACGTTGAATAAACACAATCAGTGGTGTCAGCGGAGGAAAGCGTGGCAGTGGCCAGGTGGCCTCGTGGAGGAAGAGATAATGGGAATAATGACGGAAGGTGGCCAGAGCTCCTGCAGGGAGAGGAAGGAAGGTTTCTCAGCTCTGGCGCTGGATCGAATCCCTGGCTTACAGCACATTCTTGTCAGCTGGTGCCAGGCTTAGAGCCCCTGTCACTACGGGGATAACACAGTTAGTGTCATTTCTAGGTTTTAGCCTCCCCTGGTAATTTATATTCAGCTCCTTTGTCCTCCTTTTTTTTTTTTAAATCCACCAACTAGACCCTTTTTTTTTAAAACCGGCTCACGTCCTGCATTGACTCGGGGAGTGTGCATTCTAGGACAAAAGCAAACTTCAGTTGTCTTGCAGGAAGGAGAGCAGGCTCTTTCTAGCTCTGTGTCAGGTCCAGGTCGCAACGGGCTCTTCAATTTCTCATGACCCACCCACATGCAAATCTTACTGGGCTTCCGAGGAGACTCCAGCTTAAGGTAATTATCCTCCTAACTTTGACCTTAGAGAAAATGCAAGTTGTCTGGGAAGGTAGTAAGTACACACTATGCTTCACAAAGCGTACAGGTGAGCAAATAAAAATAAAAGATTTGCATTATCTGTAAACACTCCTTTTAAACCCACAGAACTGTTCTCAAACCGCCCCCCCCCCCCAGCATTTGGTAGATGTTGGTATTTCAGGATGTTTCATACCGTATTGTGTTCATGTGTCTAGAATGTTCTCCAGTATACTACTGTCTCCTCCATGGAGTTCTGAAAGAAATAGTAGGTCTGAGAAACACCTACAAAATGAATTAAAAGCTACTCTTTAGATGGAAGTCATCAAAATCAACCCTGGTTCTTGTTTTTATTGCCATTGGTTGTGGAAAGCTGTTCACACACTTAACCAGCCTTGTAGACTCCTCTGCCCCGAACATGGCTCCTTAAGAGCATTGCAGACTCATAATTCGGATGCATATTTAATTGGCCTGCTGTCTCTGGACTGAGTTTGGATTTTAACCTAAGAAAACTGCTTCTTGTAGATCAGGGACTGGTCATATGTGAAAAGATTATCCCCTTGCTTGTTGGAAAATTATGTGATGTTGTGGTTGTAAAATTGGGTCTTAATATCTGGCTGGTGATTAAGTCTATAATCACCCACTCAGTGCAGTGATTTAGGAACTCGGCAAATGAACTGTTGAGGCTTTTTCCCTGGGGCTGGAGGCTCCTCCAGCTGCGCTGCTTGCAAGGGCAACAACTCTGAGTTCCCAAACACCGCGATCAGGCCACACGCTTGGTATGTCGCAATTCATTAAGTCCTCCTGTGAGCAGGGAGAACGATCATTATCTTACAAATAAGGAAAGTGAGGTGCAGGCAGGTTAAGTAAACTGCCCAAGTTTGCATAGCTTGTAAGTGGTGAGGCCATCGTTGGAGCTCAGAACCATGTGAAAACTCATGATGTTTATGGTTTTCAGTCTGCCGTGCAAGAGTCCTGCTCTCTCACACCAGTGAGCTCTTTAAGACAATGTGTTGATTTGGGGATTAGTTATGAGATCACCATCATGAAAAACATAAGCACCTGTATCATCACGTTGACCATCTTTTAGTACCCGTGTAGTAACCACATCACCTAAAAGTCTAAGTTTGTGTTTACGAGCCTGCTCCTTCCAAGTGATAACCAAATAGTGTCAGGGAACATCTTACAAATCAGTATATTTTACTGCGATTTAAATAGGGAAAAGGAGGGGTGCCTGGGTGGCTCAGTTGGTTAAGCATCTGCCTTTGGCTCAGGTCACGATCCCGGGGTCTTCCTTGCTCACTGGGAGTCTGCTTCTCCCTCTCCCTCTGTTGCTTCCCCTGCTTGTACTGTCTCATTCACACGCTCTCTCTCTCTCAAATAAATAAATAAAATCCTTAAAAATAAATAAATAAGGAAGAGAGTATGAACATGGAGCCACCCCAAGGCCCTGCAACCTCAGACAACAAAAGCTGTACCAAAGTTGTGGGGCCACAGGCAGATGGCCCATCGATACCCCGCAAAGATGTCCATCTCTGTGTGGATAGGCACAGTAACGGAAAGGCTGCACCGAAAACAATTTCTATTTCTAATCCTAGTGAAAATTGACCCTTTGAAAGCAGACTTCAATAACGCAGCAGTGCTAAGAGTACCAGTATCTTTAATTGAATAAAACAACTTTATAGAATGAAACTTCATTAAAATTTGCTATCATGAATTGATTAGTGGCAATTTTGATTAAGTATGTGGCCTGATTAACTTGAACTAGCCAATGATGCCTTAAAGGTATTAATACTCATTTGTAAAACATAATTACAAATTAACATTTTCTGCATTATTGAAGTAAAAATACCGAAAGAAATTAAATATAGGCCCAAACTTGAGACTGTATCGTTCAATCGTTAAACTAAACATTAGTAATTTAATTTCATCAAAATAACACCATGCATCATATTAAATTAATGTTATTAATTTGAATTTTATTGATTTTACGGTGTTGTTTTTATATTTAATTTACAAACTTGCTTTGGTTTTACTCGAGAACTGTGAACATAGGAAACATGGAGTTATATGTTAGTAGATATTAAATAACATTTTCACAAAATAACTGAAGTCAGGACTCGGGGTTTACAATAACTTTATTTTGACTTTAAAATGAGCCAAAAGTCTCAAGTTGGAGGGCAATTGCACTGCTTCCCTTAGGAAAAACCAAACAAACATTGAAATCTCAACTTGAGAGCGAAGCAAACCGGAGAAAGTTATGGGTAAAATATTATATGCCAGGTTAGTATCCTGGTTGGAGATGCTGCATTTTTATTTATTTGCTTTTAGATAGATTCAGTGACTAAAAATAGCATTTGTCATGCTGAGCTTTTTCTGTTAAATACGCGCGCGCGCGCACACACACACACACACACGCCTAAAGAGATGTATATAAGGATGATTATAAAAACATTAACAACAGTATCTCAGGTGGTGAGACTTTAGTATCTCTTATTTTTGTCTTCATATTCGGTGTGTTCATTTCTTTCTCAAGGAGCATAATTGGAATTGGGAGGGCGGGGAGAGAGCCCTTTTCATCGTGGAAAAATTAAGCCAAAAAGTGAAATACAAAAACAGTACCTATGTTACGTTTGTCATTTTAAGATTATATCTGCAGGGGCACCTGGGTGGCTCAGTCGGTGAAGCGTCTGCCTTCGGCTCAGGTCATGATCCCAAGGTCCTGGGATTGAGCCCTACATGGGGCTCCCTGCTCAGTGGGGAGCTTGCTTCTCCCTCTCCCTCTGCCCTTCCCCCACCCCCCTAGTGCACTCACCCTGGCACTCTCTCTTGTGCTCTCTCTCTCAAATAAATAAAATCTTAAAAAAAAAAAAAAAGATTGTACCTGCAGATGAACAATGGATGGAAAGGAACATTGGATATTGAAATCAATATTGAGAGGCTTAAGTGGTGAGAATACTGTTTGATTTAATTAAGTAAAGGTGTCTATTAAAGTTTTTGTCCAATTATAAAGACAAACACTTATTTCAAGGGCTCTCAGAAGAAGAAGGGAACAACAAAGGGAAGAAGGGAGGAAAGCAATGATGGAAAAATGAAGCAGAACCTGGAGTCCACACAAGGTTTCCCAACTATGAGTCCAGAGCACTTTCCACAAATCACTTTAACTGATTTAATTATTTATTTATTAAAAATTATCAATTTTAATAATTCGCTTAAGTAGGCATTAAATGCCTATGCCATTGTAGATGTCAAGATATCAAAATCCCTGCCCCGATGGAACTTAACTGTAGTGGGGAAAAGAGATAATAAGTAAGTTGCGTAGTATATTAGAACCTGGTGAGTGTTCTAGAAAATAAAATAGAGCTAGAAAACCAGTCGGGAATGGAGGCGGAGGGGCCATATGAAATGTTAAATGAGGGCCTCACTGTCTTTGAGCAAAAATAAGGGAGTCAGCCAAGTGGTGGGGAGGAAGCCCTGTGGATATTTGGAAGAACATTTTTGGCAGGAAGAGTAGCCAGTGCAAGGGCCGTGAGGCAGGAGTGAGCCTGCTGTGTTCCAGCACCAGTGAGGAAGCCAATGAGTCAGGAGTGGAGTGAGGCGGCAGTAGGAAGAAAGACGTGAGCCATAACAGGTGGCAGAGGGCAAATTGCACGGAGCCTACAGACCAGCCTAAGGACTTGGCCATTTACTCTGGGAAAAATGCAGAGCCGTGAAGTTTGAGCAGATGAGTGACGTGACCTGATGCTACCGGTCCTAGCACAATCATTCTAGCTGCTGTGTTAAAAACAGACTGATGAGGGAGGGGGGGTGCACAGGGCTATTGCTATAATCTAAGTGTATCAGTCAGGATCCCAGATGAAACAGTGACACACTAAAGTGGGTAATTTGAAGAACAGTTTAGCAAAGGGACTATTACAAAACAATGGGCGGGATGTCAGGAAACCGCAAGCCAAAACCGTAATGGAGCATTTACCCTTACCACCCCTAGGCCTGATGAGGTGAGAGAGAAAGTTGTCACAAAAACCCAGAGACAGAGAGTATTGCGTGGAGGAGGCCGCTTAATGGAGGCCCGGCCTTCGCCTGAGGGATGCAGCCAGGCTGCCGTGACCCTGCAGGTGTCTACGGGCCACGTGTGCCCACATCCGCTCCCCCCTCATTCCTTGCTAATGTTCCCCCACTGACCGACCCAGTGGAATCCCCGGGGCAAGGGAGACCCCAAAAGAGTGCAAGGGTTGGCCCACTGGCCAAACGCAGCCCAGCGCCTTTTTTTTTTTTTTTTAATATTTTATTTATTTGTTTGATGGAGAGACAGCCAGCGAGAGAGGGAACACAGCAGGGGAGTGGGAGAGGAAGAAGCAGGCTCCCAGCGGAGAAGCCTGATGTGGGGCTCGATCCCAGAACTTCGGGATCATGCCCTGAGCCGAAGGCAGATGCTGAAAGACTGAGCCACCCAGGCGCCACCCCCCAGCGCCTGTTTTGTAAAGAAAGTTTAATTGGAACAGAGCCGTGCTCATGCATTTTCTGATTATCTACAGCTGTTTTCACACCACAGCAGCATTGAGTATCTGCAACAGAGACCAGCAGGACGGCAAAGCCTTAAATATTTACTATCTAGCCCTTCACAGAAAAGGTTTGTTGATCCCTAATCGCCCACACCAGTTTGCCTCCGGGGAGCAAGCCACAGAGTGCGGTGGACGGTGGCTCAGAGGGGGCCAACGGAAGCTAGCTAGTGCCTTGGGCCTGAAGTAATGACGGTTGAGATGTGTTTTATGTCCCAGTATATGGTCTATCTTGGTAAATGTTTCAGGGGCAATTGAAAGGCATGTGCAGTTTTCTGTTGTGTGGCGAGATATTCTATAAACGTCAACTATGTCAAGCTGATTGTTAGCAGAGGAGATAGTGAGGAGTGACTGCATTCTGGAATGACTTTGAAGTTAGGCCCCAAAGGATTACAAATGAGTTAGATCTGGAGTTGAATGGGGAGTGAGGGGGCCCGGGAGTCAGCCCGGCAAATGGAAGGGTGGGAACCAGAAGAGAAAAGCTGACGAAGGGACCGAGATGAAGAAGGCAGTTTGAGGGGCCCCTGGATGGCCCAGTCGGTTAAGGGACTGCCTTTGGCTCAGGTCATGATCTTGAGGTCCTGGGATCGAGCCCCATGTCCGGCTCCCTGCTCAGCGGGAAACCTGCTTCTCCCTCTGCCCCAGCCCCCCTCATGCTCCAGCGTGCTCTCTCTCTCAAATAAATAAATACGACCTTAAAAAAAAAAAAAAAGAATGCAGTTCGAGATATGTTAAATTTTAGATGCCTGTTAGACACCTCAGAGGAAGTGTTGGGCAGACAGTCTGATACACGGGTCTGGAGTTCAGGAGGCAGGTGTGTATTGGAGAAATAAATTGGAGAGTCATCAGCATACAGACATCTGAAGTCCAAGACTCCATGAGACCGCTAAGGGTGTGAGTGTATGTAGACAGAGGAGAGAAGAGGTCTAAGTACTGCACTCTGGGCCATTTTAAGTGTTTCCCCCGTAATTAATCCTCACCATAATCTCCTGATGTGACTAAATGATTATCCCTACTTTATAGATAAGAAAACCAATGTTCAGAGGACAACCTCATCAAGGGTCACCCTGCTATGAGTACCCAAGTCAGGATTTGAACTTGACTCTGAACATCAGAGCCCATGCCTTTAATATTCCCAGGCAAGCCTTCCCCTGCTGTTGCCCTGTAAGCTTCTCCATCTCACAACTTCAGGCAGGAGCCTCGGCGCCTGTCACTTCCCAACCCTCAGTCCCTAGGTTCTTGCTGGTTCTCTTGGGTTTTGTTCTCTTCCAGCGTATACCTTCTGTAAGTCTCTATGGCAGTTGACAGAGGAACTGAGAGAGTGAAAGGAAGCAGAGTTAACTAAAAGAAGTAAGAGACAAATAGTAAACAAATACATGATTAATATACGGTGCTATCTAACTTAAAGCAATAATGCTAGTTTTTTGTGAAATAACTATTAAAACATCTGTGAAATTCCAAATGTGTTTCGTGATCCTTGGATGGGTGAGTAGACTCTTAAGTTAATTCAAAGGCAAAATGAATTTTCATGTAAATGCATATACGTTATTTGTGTACACACACACACACACACACACACACACAGACCCACCCTAAAAGGCACTGAAGAATGATGACAGCCCTCTGTTACACGTCAGTATGTAGTCTCAATGGTTGAACTGGTAAGTTTTTTAAGTTGTGACATCAAAATGAATTTTGGTACTGAACCCTTTTGAGGTTTTCTCCTATTTAAGCTAAAAGTATGAGACCCCTGCCTGACACCATGGTGTGAGGCCAAGTGTCTAACAGTAATGAACCGACAAACGGAGAAAACCAAAAAGCAGTCGCTTTTTGTTCAAAAGCAGTCAAAGAGCATGACATCTACTACCTAGGTTTAGGCTAAGATACTATGGTGTGAGGAAAACAAGACGTCAAAACAGAGCGCCGTCCATCAGGCACTCATAAAGCCATGGTGTGGCTCTGAACCGAACTTCGAGCTTCCTTAAAGATGCCCGTGCGACTCTGGACTCTGGGAAACAAACTGAGGGCTTCAGAGGGGAGGGGGGTGGGGGATTGGGATAGGCAGGTGATGGGTAGTAAGGAGGGCACGTATTGCATGGTGCACTGGGTGTTATATGCAAATAATGAATCATGGAACACTAACTCAAAAACTAAGGATGTACTGTATGGCGACTAACATAACATAATAAAAAATTATTATTAAAAAAAAAAGATGCCCGTGTGAAAATCTAAGAAAGCCATTCTGCATTCATCCGTTCTGATAAACTTCTTCCTTCGCCTTCTTACTAACAGTTTAAATTTAAAGCCATTTTTAATGAAATACCAATTTAAAAAACCAAGCATGAAGCCCAGAGGAACGGTGAGAATTTTACAGCGGTTCAAAGGATCCTGTGTCCTATTAAACATAAACTCTACGATCGCTTACGTTACTGCCGCATCTAATCAATTTATACGCAAGGTTTATAATTTCTATAATACCTATAAATATGGTTTGAGAACACGCTGGAAAAGGTGACCCGTAGCCCCCTAGCCCGAGTGAATACATTGAAGACCAGTCTCACACTGTATTAGCATTGCTGCAGGAAAACCCTGTGACCGGGAGCCCGCCCCCCTGGCAGGAATGTAAATGGCTGTGTTTAGGGGCTCCTCTCTCCTCGCTCTGCACCGGTGTTCTCGCCATCAGCGTGGGCCTGTTGCAGTAAAAGAGAGTCAGCCGGTCCAACGCTGCCACCTCCGCTGCAAAGATGTATGAAGACTTCCTCCTCCCGGTCATCAATCCGCACTCACCGAGCATGTAGGACACCCTCCACGGGGCTCCCTCCCCCAGCCCGGGTGGGAGGTTCACTCACCTGTGCCCCGCCAGCCCCGCTGCCTGGGGAGAAGTCAGCAGAACTGCTCCGGGTCCAGCTGCTTGGGCTGGTGTTGAAAAATGTTGAATAATCAAATTGCCCGTTTCTGCTCAATTGCTCTAATTTATTATCCCAGGCATTCGGAATGCTAATGAAAACTACCTATCATGCCAGTCCATGTCACTCTACTTTACGATCTTATTAAAATCTCAGCGTTTCTTAGCCCAGTGACAACGAGTAGAGAGTGGGACAGCTGTCCTCCTGCCTCCAGTGTGGTTCATACACCCGCCCTGTCACTGCTAACGGCTGAATGATTTAGGCTAAACGAGCAGCCTTGGAGTGATATTTTTATACCCGTGACAGGATTATATAACTTAGAGAAAGGCCATTAGCGAATACAAAGGAATAAGCAGGAGGGGGAAGCAGGTGACAAATGGGCAAGTAAATCTTTGGATTTGACTCTTCATAATAAAATGCCCTTCATATTGAGATTTAATGAGCTGGTTATCTCACCAAAAGGGAAGGGGGAATCTGTCGCCCAAGCTTCTGGGCTTTCCTCAAGATGGACCCAATTACAAAGGGGAGAGGCAGGAACAGCGGATGCCCGGCTCTAGCCCATGCAAGGTGGCATTGTCGCCGCAAAGCAGCCCTGTGGGAACAATTAGCAGCCCTCAGATCTGACAGGGACTGGGAAGAGAACCCAGGAGTTCATGTGCATGACCCAAATATGAGATAAAGCTCATGAATTATGTTAACTATTTAGGCTTTTAGCGGGTTTGTCCGTTCTTTGTAACCACTTCATCGAAATGGAAAGGACACTATTCTGCTAGCACCAGATGGTAGGAACTACTGGACAGAGTGGCCTAAAGCCATAACGCTGAGGGCGTGGGAGGTGCTGGCGAGAGCCAAACCGAGGTTCTCCAACTCAATATTTTCTTTTCATATTATCTAGGAGAACCATACCACATGAAAGCTCCCAGAGGAAAAGTATCCCTACCATTTACTACTCAAGAAATATGCGTTTGCTTTCCTCTTGGACATGACTCATTCATAAGAGAAAAAATACTTGATATTTATGTGCATATATTATCATTTCTCAGAGTTCTCTGGGTTTTCCATTGTAAAGCGGACATTAGCCTTTGTTCTAGATGATACTCATATATAAAGCTGTGCCATTTTTATTATATACAATACACATGTAATATACATATGTTTTTATGTGTGTCTGTATGTATATGTAACCATATAAAATTCCTTAATGCCCACCAAGCTCACCACCTTATGGGTCCTAGTCAGATGCCAGTAGTCATCAGATCCTACATCCTTAATATTGATATTCTTCTGTTAGAGAGTAGGAGTTCATTCTATTTCTCCAGGTATTCAAAGAGGGTAATAAACAAGACATGGACATTTGTTTTACATTTATTTGGGCCTTGGACTCTGCTTTTCTTGCCAGCCCAGTATCTTAGTGTGGCCCCAGTTGACACCACCTACACCTGCTCAAAGTGGATTGTGTTAATCTTACTTTCCGTCCCGCCACCCCAGCCACACATACACCTCATATTCACAAGCCCCAGGGCTTCTGTACTCACCTCTTTACTGTTTGAAATTCCTACCTCTTAACCTCCAGATGTCTGATGTGTCTGTCTCTCTCTGTCTCTTGCTTGTAAGGAAATTCCTTCTCCTTTATTTTTAGAATCAGAATTTTTACTGAAGAAGTGGTGGGATGGTTACAGCAGTAAGACAGGTTCCAACACAGGTTCTCGCCATCACCTCCAAAGGATGGAAGCAATGGAAGTTTACCACCCAGACCTCTCCTCCTAAGGGAGCTGTCTTCCCTTCAGGGGGCTGAACTGGGATGCATTCAAACATAGCCTCAATGTACATAGAAATATTCTTCCTTCTACCTTCCGCCCTCTTGTGGGGCCAGGCTCCTTCCTTCTTTATTCCGATATTTTTCCTCCCTGCAATCTGGTTTCTTTTTTTTTTTTTTTAAAGATTTTATTTATTTATTTGACAGAGAGAGAGACAACCAGTGAGAGAGGGAACACAAGCAGGGGGAGTGGGAGAGGAAGAAGCAGGCTCCCAGCGGAGGAGCCTGATGTGGGGCTCGATCCCATAACGCCGGGATCACGCCCTGAGCCGAAGGCAGACGCTTAACCGCTGTGCCACCCAGGCGCCCCTGCAATCTGGTTTCTATCAGGCTCTATACAATTCCTCATAAACATCTGTACTACTCTGCATCCCCATTGTGGTCAGGGTTTGCGTTCTTACCCACTGGCTGCCTCCATTCCAGGCAAATAATAGACTGTGGCTGTTCTTAAGGGTGGGGATTAATAAAATGTTTTCTTAACCTCACATTCTTGCATATACTAGATTGAGCTGCATTTAGTTGGAGCTATTACCAGGTGGGAGAAGGGTTAGAAGAAAAGCGGATGAAAGAAAGTAAGTAAATCTGGAACTAGTTAGCCCTGACATTAACTGATTTATCTGGACATTCACCTAATGATATATTAAGATCCAAGCTACACAAGGGGAAACAAATGTTAGCCGCATGCTGTTAAGCCATAACCTAATGATCATGTCAATATTGCCCGTGGAGATGTTGTGTTCTCAAACTTGTCAAATTTAACCAAAAATTGTGAATAAGGAAAATACTGGTTTTCTATTCTATACATCACCTGCAGGTCGAACTGTTTTATATGTCTGAGGTATCTATGTGGATGCCAGGGAAACAAAACCGTTTTCATGTTAGACTCAGCTTTTTTATTCTACTCACTCACTGCTGGAAACAACATTGCCATAGAAGGAGAAAGACAGGATACAGCATGAGTTCTTACTCAGCAGGCTAAAATCAAGCTCTGTTGTCTATTTCAGCTCTCCCCTGGATGGCCTCCTGTGTGTAGATGTGTTGTGTGTGCACACATGCATGCATGTGAGAATGTGTCTGTGTGTGTGTGCGTGTGTGTGTGTATGCTAACCATCACTGTCATCCACCTGTGAAGAAAAATCTTCAAAGAGGAATTAGAATAATAGTTGTGGCCTTTAAAGGCAAGAGCCATTTATTATTCATTCCAGGGGATGAGAGGCCATATATGTTACTGTCTCAAACCTGACTAATGCTCTCTTCTTCACTTGGTGTTTCAACAAACATAAAGAATCCTATGGCAGAGGTGGGCAGGGTAAGTCTGTGAAATAAAAAGAGCTTCTTTACTATTGCTGTCTACCCCTTTATTAGCCTTTCCATGTCATCCCTCTCTCTCTGCTATAGAAAAAAAAAGATATGCATAATCTGGTCACACTACAATGTTGGTTATTCAATATGTCCTTCTGAGAGATGTGCACATTTTCACAGAAGGTCATGAGGATAACCTAATAGCTAATAGAAGGAAGTGAAGTGTTGAAAGTAAAATCCAAAATATTGATAGACAGTGGGGTAGGTGTTTAAAGGGCAGTAGAGAGGGGCGCCTGGGTGGCACAGCGGTTAAGCGTCTGCCTTCGGCTCAGGGCGTGATCCCGGCATTATGGGATCGAGCCCCACGTCAGGCTCCTCCGCTGGGAGCCTGCTACTTCCTCTCCCACTCCCCCTGCTTGTGTTCCCTCTCTCGCTGGCTGTCTCTATCTCTGTCAAATAAATAAATAAAATCTTAAAAAAAAAAAAATAAAGGGCAGTAGAGAGAGACATGCTGCCATTCTTCCAAATTCTACTGGGTAAGCTATCACTTCCTCTGCCAACACTGATATGTTGCGTGGAAAAAAAAAATGGAACTCATAGATTATGAGTCCATTAGCTATACTGAGAGAAATTTTCCAGTTTGGGTAAAGAGCTTAGAGACAAGTCATGACATATATTCTAAAACTATACAAAAGAAAAAATTGAGGCAATTGTTAACTCCAAGGAAAACAAATGGTACAAAAGACAATGTAATCTATTGCCCCACTTGGCTCAGCTATAAACACTGAATATTTAATAAGTATGTTGGGAGGGTAGAATGGTACAAGTTATATTGAAGTTGTAGTGTAAGAGTTAAATCTTCATCTTTTATCAAGAAAATTTTTAAATGTCTAAAACCAAAAATATAAGAAATAACAATGCTACTTAAGAACATCGAAATAGAAGAAAATTAAAGGAGTTAATAGTATCTGCCTCTGCTGAATGAATGACTGGGAATGGGTGTGCAGGGACCTGCTCATTATTATTAGAATAAGTGTTGCAGATCATTTGATCTTTTTCAAGTAAGTACATGTATTTTGAAAAAAATAAAAACTATATTAAAATGTTTTCTAAAAGGCTCAAGACAGGGAAATCAAGAGTTCCCATCTTACAAGATATGCTGTAGCTCCAGGAATCTAGACCAATAAAAGAAAAGGACTATATTTCCTTGTCTGTTCCTTTTTAAGAATGAGGAAACTTCTCCCAATATTCTCCCAGAAGGGTCTCACTTCATATCACGGTGTCTAGAACTGGTTAGATACCCATCCTTAAACCAGTTGCTAACAAAAAAAAAAAAGAGAGAGAGATACCATGAGTAACTTGGACTAATCAGAAATTAACCATTGAGTCCTATGGAATGAAAGAAGAACACCCAAACACACCAGGTGCTCTGCCAGTAAGGAAGAACAGAACAGAGTTGGTTGGGTGGTCAACCAAGTGTCTGTTGTCACACAAAACAGTTTTGATAAGACCCATCCTTCATTGCTCTTTGCTTTTTGTTTTTGTTTTAAATCAGTGGAGGAATACTTGAAGGCTATAGGAGTAAAATACATTTGGGATCTTATAAACGTGAGCATATCAGGACTTGATGTTTATGGGCTTTAGGCTTATACTCATGATGAAGGAAAAGTGTCATATACATAATACCAATATACCTACATCTGGGACTATGTGATATTGACTTTCATTTTTAAAAGTTTTTATGAAAGTTCTGCTTTTGGTCCTAGTTATGTATTGGTTCTCAGTATTTAAACAGTCACATGGGTTTGACAACAACTAATATTTGTTCACCAACTGCTTGACGTATATAAAGAACACTTAAACTATACATCTGTGATATGTACCAAGAGGGGTCTTGACTCTTACAAACCACACACTTCCAGATAATGCTTTGCTAGAAACCTTATTTCCTAAAGGCCTAGTCCTACCCAAGATAGTTGTGAATGAAATGCATTCATGGCTTTGGGGCATCATATCATCCTAATCTATGCAGTATACAACTTCCGCAGGTGTTCTCAGTAGCCCATGTGAGAAACTCAAATATAACCAGTTAGTGTTAACTTGAAGGCATGCTGAACAGTTACCTGATACAAGATAGGATTTTGATGACAGGCTCAAGTTTGGGCAGCTCCAATCTTGGAAGATCAAAACATATCCCTGTAACTTGACTCCATAACTTAATAACTACTGAATGAGTAAATTAGATACTTTAATGTCCAGTTTTCTCATTTGTAAAATGAGAGAAGAAATAATAGTAATCCCAAATGTATAGAACTATTGTGAAGATCAAATTATATAATTAATGTGTTATAGCTTTTAGAACATAATTATCATCAAATAAATGCTTACCATTTATTATATTACTCTTATTTGAATGTTGCTTTCAAGATTAGGTGAAATGACGCATACACCATGTTCAATAAACTGCAGGAAAAAAGCAGCAGTACCACCACTGAACTAACAGGCGGGGGGGAGGGTGTTTACAACTATTATGAAATGAATGATGCAGCATGGAGTTGGGCAACCCAGAGGCCCCACATGGGAATACCTGATAGGTATTATTATTGGCATTAATAATGTCTGATCCTTCTTCTCAAAGGCCAAATAAATGATCTACCCCTATTCTACTCACAGAGTGTTTGGGTTACACATTGCTATTAACTTTTTCAAGGAGGCTCTGATATTTTCTCCAGTTTTATTAAGATACAATGGACATATAGCATGGTATAAGTTTAAGGTATATAATATAACGATTTGATATATATTTTACAAAATGATTACTATGATAAGTTTAAAGGTGTTTTTTAAGATTTTATTTATTTATTTGAGAGAGAATGTGAGTGATAGAGCACAAGCAGGGGGAGCAGCAGGGGGAGAGGGAGAAGCAGACTCCCCATTGGGCAGGGATCCCAATGCAGGGCTCGATCTCAGGACCCTGAGATCATGACCCGAGCCGAAAGCAGCCGTCCAGCCGAATGAGCCACCCAGGTGCCCCGTGATAAGTTTAGCTAAAATCCACATGTCACATAGTTACAAACTTTTTTCTTGTGATGAAAAGTTAAAAAAATGTGTTGTATATATGGAAAGAAGTAAGATAGATAGATAGATAGATAGATAGATAGATAGATAGATAGATAGATAGATAATCTTCACTGTATATATAAAGATGTAATCCTAGCATTTGAGACAATATGGATGGACCATGAAAGTCATTATGCTACGTGAAACAAGTCGGATGGGGAAAAACAAATATTGTTTGGTCTCGCTTATATGTGGAATCAAAAAAATCCATACTTAGAAACAGATATTAGATATGTGGTTGCCAGGGTTAGGGGACATGGATGAAGAATAGGAGAATTGAGTGAAGGTGGTCAAAGGTACAAACTTTCGATTATAAGATAAATAAAATTCTGGGGATATAATATACAACGTGACATTCATTTTAAATCAATTTCTTGTTAGAATGGAGAGAAGGATCCGTGATAGAATTTGCTCCTGAGGCTGCTACTCTAGTGACAATTCAAGAGACAGCCTGATGGGCTCTTGGGAGGCTCATGTGAACCTAGGCTCGAAGCACATCCCAACACTGCAGGCTTCCACAGCCCTGGGCTGATCCTCTGGCCCCAGGCTCCCAATAAGCTCCTACAAACCTAAGGTCCACATGGTCACCTACAAAACCAGGACCCTAGCTGTCTCATCATGAGGTTGGCTATCAGGGACCCATGATTTTGACCTACCCCAGCACTAGGTGCACCCCAACATCAAAACAGCCCCACAGACCCAACCTCAATCTGGCCTCTAAAGCCCCAGGTTCCAGGTCCCCATGGCCCCAGCTTCCAGGTTGATTCTTATGAAGCCAGACTCCTTGTCCATCCCTACTGGACCAGTTTCTGCAGACTCAGATACCAGGTTCACCCCAATAGTCCCCAGTTTCTGGTTGGCCCTTTAGAAGCCAAGATCAAGATACCCCCCATACAGACCCAGATCCCAGATCCATCACCACAGACTCAAGGACCAGGCCTGCCCCGCTGATGGGGTTCAAGCCTGCTCCCACAGACCCAGGCACCAGGCTGGTTCCAAATGCCCAAATACCAGGCTTTCTGAGACGTTGACCTAGGCAACAGGTCTACCTGCTGAAGCTTGCCCACAGACATCACCAGATAGCCCACACAGAATCTCTTGATGGGCTGACTGGTGGTGAAGGGCTTTCCCTGCTGAAGCCAATCTTTAAGGATTGGAAAAGGTGCCTATTTCCTCAAATTTACAGACACCAACTAAGGCCACAAGGATGATGAATATTCAAAGACGTACGACACCACCAAAGGAAACTAATGAAACTCCTAAGACTGACGTTTAAAGAATGAAGAGCTATGAACTGTCTAAGGATGAATTCAGGACAATAAAGAAATTCAGTGAAATATAAGAAAACACAAATGAACAACTAAAGGAAGTTAGGAAAGACTGCATGAACAAAATGAGTTCAACAAAGGAGTAGAAACTATTTTTAAAAATCCAGAAATCCTAGAGTTGAAGAACACAGTGACAGAATTAGAGAATTTACTAGGGAACCTTGATCTCAGTTTTGAGTTCCAGCCCCATGTTGGGTGTAGAGATTACTTAAAAATAAAATATTTTTAAAAAGAGAAATTAAAAATAGAATTCCCTTCTGATTCAGTAATCCTACTCCTGGTTATATTCTAAGGAAATGAAATCACTATCTTGAAAAGATATCTGCATTCCTGTGTTCCTTGTAACATCAAAATAAAAAAATGTGATATATATTGTATATGAAATATTAGGCAGCCATAAGTAAGAAGGAAATCCTGCCTTTTGTGACCACATGGAAGGAGCTTGGTAACATTATACTAAGGGAAGTAAATCAGACAAAGAAAGACAAATACTGTACATTCTCACTTATATGTAGACTCTTAAAAAGCTGAACTCATGGCAATAGTAGAATGGTGGTCACCAGAGGCTGGGGGTGGGGAGACGGTAAGATACTGGGGCAAAGGGTACAAACTTCTAGCAATAGATTAGTAAGTTCTAAGGATCTAATTTAAAGCATGGTGAATATAATTAACAGAACTGTGTTTTATATTTGAAAGTTGTTAAGAGAGTAAATCTTAAATATTATCACCATCTGTACACACACAAACATAATTATGTGAGTATCAAGATAGTAACTAACATTGTGATAATCATTTCACAATATATATGTGTATCAAATCATCACATTGTGTACCTTAAACTTATATAAGTTATATGTTAATATTATCTCAATAATGCTGGGGGAAAAGCAATAATGCACATTTACTGAAAAAAATTAGAGAATATTAAAGAATTTCAGGAAGCATAGTAAAATTGCTAAAAATCCCACTGCCCAGAGATGATACCATTAATAGCATTAGCATATGGAGGAATTTTTTTCCAGTCATTTAACTGTGTATATTGTAAAACTGGCATAATAATTTGCAACCTGCTTTTCTCTTTTTCTTAATATCATGAATATTTTTCAAGTCATTAAAGTCTCTGACAACATAGTTTAAAGAGAGAGAGAGTCTGATGGACTGGATTGTCCCAATATAAAACTTTAAATGGAGGACAGCCAAGAAATTCACCTCATTGTACTCTACCTCATTCGGTATCAATATTAATAGTAAAAACAATGTGGACAATGCCCTACTTATCAGGAAATCAGATTTCAGGCATCATCAACCATCTGTAACAGAACAATGACATTTTTTTTAGTAGAGAGGAATCTAAGCACAATATACTGTGTAAATGATTCTGCTTTATGAGGTCTATAGGAATACTACTTTCATTAGCATATATTATATATACTGCATCCCTTTTAACAAACAGAAATTATCTTCTGTGTGTAGTATATGGTTGTGTTAATGTCTCCCATCCTCTCTTGAATGTTCTTTCCTTTCTTAGTTATCTATTATGCCAATGATAATGGTGGTACCAATGATGTATCTAAATGTTCTAATAGTTTCTGATATATGGTAGGCATTTCATAAAGTTAAAATTTTTTTATACACCATCATAGGAACTTGCAGCTGTGCTCAGCATCCCATGTGTTCTCAGGTCACCTTTGAATATGTTCTTGATATTAAGTCCTTACGACAGCCCATAGGCAAGGTGGAATTCTTGGTAGTCCATTTATGCTGATGGGGAAGTTGAGGCACTAGGAGCATTAGTAGATGATACAAGATTATGGGGGTGATGGGTACCTGGCTGTGACAGGAATCCAGGTTCTTTGGTCTCTGCTATAGGATCCTGCTTGGAACAACTGTGGCCTCTACATACAATGTAAGATCTAGAACAAACTCTTTTTAGTTTAATTAAGTAGTTAATTTCAGCCCCAAATGATGTTCAATTCTATATCATTAGGAACATATTTCTGTTAGAAAACTCTGCGTTTACATCATAGATGTAATATGATCTTTACATTACTCTTACAGAGACACCAAGCAGGGGAAAGACAGCCATGGTATAATTTCTGGGCCTATTAATAACAACCACGAACAGTTATGGAGCGTTTGCTATGTGCCGATCACATTCTCTTGTTCATGCTTCAAAGAAAACAAAACCTCATTGATGTATATCCTATGATTTCCCCCAAAATACAGAAGAGAACTATGGCTTTTAGAAAGGTTAAGTAGCTTGCCCAAGGTCAGACATCAAGTAAGTGGGAGGACATGGGAACTCAGATCCAGGTGTTTTCAATTCCAAAATTCAGGGTCTTGGAACACTAATTTCTATTTCTCCCTTCCTATGTCCATAAAAGTCTCCCCACTAAAAATGTTATTTAGGTCTGAAATTCTCTGCTAGACTTTCTGAGCTTGGTCTTGATTCTCTGCTTGGTTAAGACACAGTCACCCATGGGGCGCCTGAGTGGCACAGCGGTTAAGCGTCTGCCTTCGGTTCAGGGCGTGATCCCGGCGTTCTGGGATCGAGCCCCACATCAGGCTCCTCCGCTATGAGCCTGCTTCTTCCTCTCCCACTCCCCCTGCTTGTGTTCCCTCTCTCGCTGGCTGTCTCTATCTCTGTCGAATAAATAAATAAAATCTTAAAAAAAAAAAAAAAAAAAGACACAGTCACCCAGTCTTCATGGGCTTGGCTCCACCAAATCTAAAGAAAACACAGTTTAGAGGTTTTCAGGTGAGGAGAGCCGCCTCCAAACTCCCTTTCTAGAATTTCAGTACTTCTTCATTTACACTAACTTCACTCTGCTCCACTCTAGTCCTGTTAAGCAGTTACTGACAACTTACTCCTTGTGATATTATACTTTATTAAGTATAGATTTGGCCTTTTAAAAAAAAATAATATTTTTTATTATATTATGTTGGTCACCATACAGTACATCCCTGGTGTTTGATGTAAAGTTCCATGATTCATTGGTTGCGTATAACACCCAGTGTACCATGCAATACGTGCCCCCGTTAACACCCATCACCAGCCTATCCCAGTCCCCCACCCTCCTCCCCTCTGAAGCCCTCAGTTTGTTTCCCAGAGTCCATAGTCTCTCATGGTTCATTCCCCCTTCTGATTACCCCCCTTTTTTTATCCCTTTCTTCTCCTACCGATCTTCCTACTTCTTATGTTCCATAAATGAGTGAAACCATATGATAATTGTCTTTCTCTGTTCTGTCCCCATTTCTGGCCCAGAGCTCCTAAAACCCTTGGAATTTCCAATGAAGAGAGTGGTAAAGGACTCTTCTGTTATGTTAATAAGGCAACTATTGGAAAGCACCTGAGGATGGGAACCAGTTGCCAGTGAAGCCAACCAGGTGTTTAAAGGGTTGGAATTTTCAGTCCCATCTGTGACCTCTGGGGCGGGGAGAGGGGCTGATGGTCAATGATTTAACCTGTCACGACTGCGTATCGAAACTTCAGTAAACCCAAAAGGGTTTGGAGAACCTTCCGTGTTTGGAAAACTTCCGTGTTGATGAAGATGTGGAGACTGGGGGAGAGTGGCCTGCCTGGAGAAATCATGGAAGCTCGCCCTATCCATCTCTTCCATCCGCCTGTTTTTGAAGAAACCAACAATCTAGTAAGTTAAAATGTTTTTCTGAGTTCTAGGAGCTGTTCTAGCAAATTAACTGAACCCAAGTAGGGGTTGTAGGAACCTTCTGTCTCTGCTAGTGCGTCGGAAGCCTAGGTGACCATTTCTGCTTGCAGTTGGCGACTAAAAAGGGTGGCTGCAGTCCTCTGGGACTGAACCCTTAACCTTGAGATCTGATAGTATCTCTAGATAATGTCAGACCTGAATTAAACGGTAGGATACCCAGCCGGCATCAGATTATTGCTTGGTGGTGTAGGGAAGGAAACTATACATGGGAATGGGTGTCAGAACGGAAACGCTCTCCTTGTTGAGCATTTCGTGTATCTTGTATATTGCATAGTTTGGGTATTATTTTGTATATTGTCGTTGTTGGCTTAGTGTTGGGCTCCTTCTCTGACGGTCACTCTTGCTCAGATGGTTTGTATTGCTGGATTTTGCCTCCCACGCTACAGAGTTAAACACTTGAGAAACGCTTTGTTTTCCTGCTACCCCAGCTTCCTTTTGGCCTTCTAAATTTAATAATTAAAGCAATCATCATCATCCTACCGTAATTCCTATCATAAGAATTTCCAGGGATAAGCTCACATTTAAAGAAACTCCATGTCTACAAATATCCCTTTAAGGTAGGAGTTCCAGGCTGAATCTTATTAACATTTAACGCCTCTGGCTATTCCTTAAGCTGATCAGAAAACTTAAACAGGCCCGAAGGGTCCTGCCTCCATTACATTATTAACCTTACCTGGGCAAAGACGGAGGGGGCGGGGAGGGAAGGGAAGGGAAGGAAGGGCCTTACCCTGAGAGGCTGTTGGAGGAACTGTGTGGTTGAGAGAGGTCAAAATAAAAGAACCACCACAGGCTCCAGGCAAGTGTTCCATACAGCCAGGATACGCTCACCCAGTAAGTAAGGAGGGGGGGGGGGGCTCCCCGCAGACACCTTTCTTTCCAGCCATCACAGGAGTTCCGTGAAGCCATTTTTATCACTTGACTAATTCTTGCAAATACCTTGTAAAATCTCTTTTTGCAAATATCATAAAAGTGGTTGAAAGGGAAGGCAGACACTGAATCTCTGTTACTTAGAGCCCAGCATCAGAATAGTAGAAATTCATCTTCTTTCCTATTTAGCAGCAGCTGATCCCTAACTAAGTACAGATGGCTTAAGCCACAGCATAGAGGATCGAAGGACAAGTAGACTGAAATGCTTAAGAAAAAGATCCATCTTTCTCCTCTTATTTTGTCTGATTGATGTGAGATTAGAACTACCTGTGATTTACTTCTATGGGTCTCCATGATTCCTTCCAGCGTATCTGCAAAGTGAGCAGTGGGAACTGGGGGGGATGTCCTACGGGTCCATTGGCCCCTGGCACGGTCTCAAAAATCTCGCTTCCACAGAATAGCTCCCAAAAGGCCCTGGGGGAAGCAGTGGCACAGGTTGTTCATGGAAATATCTTGGCTGTGGAGAAATGAAACTCCCAACTTGGGCTTAGTTTCCCCATTTTGTTTAAAATGAATGGCCAATCGCTTTCAAATGCACTTTTTTTCACTTCCCTATTCCCAGCTTTCCATTAGATGAACCGTTCAGTGGTGTATTCAAGACTACATTTGCAGGGAGCAATAATTTTACTAGGGAGACGACTTGAATATAAAAAAGAAATCATTGTTGCGATAAAGGAAATCTAAGAGGAAGACGAAACTGACAAATGTTTTGACCGTGCGCACCTGGCGGGAAATAGGTAATTGATGTGGGCACAGTCTCCCAAATAACAAGCTCTCGGCCTGGAAGGGAAATAAAGCCAGAATTTAGAGTAAATTGATAAAAAGTAAATATGATAGACTCAATTCTGACCACTTCCTTGTTGCTCCCCTCCCCACCCCAACCCTTAAACCCCTTGTGATTGCTTCCAACCCAAGTTTCTAAAGTATAAATAGTTCAAGCCTCTTCTAGTTACCAGCCCAAATCCCTCCCCATTCCCTACACCTGCACTCCAGGCCCCTTTCCCCATGAATCCTCTTGTTCCTATTTCCCTTGCTCTGAACCCTGTGTCCTACAACTTGGCCTTTAAGTTTTGATTACTTATTATTCATAAGAGTGTCCAGGTCCTTTGTCGACATTTCCTGTATGCCAGTCATGTCTTCCCAACTAGACTGCTTACTTCTTGAGAGCGGGAACCATATCTTACATTTCCTTAGTATTTCGGGAAGAACCTAGCAGGGGGGGAAGACTCGAGTTGATTTTGTTGAATGAGCTAATGCCTGGTACGCTCGTGTTTCTTGATCGAACCATTGTGAGCATTCACCTTCTAGGGCTTGAAATATCTTTTTTTTTTTTTTTTTTTTTTCCCAGAACAGAGAGATGTTTGATGTCTGATGAGATAGTTGGTGGTTTATGTTTGTGCTTGGCAATTTATCTTTCTTGCTGCTACTGTAGCTCTGACCTGGCTCGGCTCCCACAGCCTGAAGTAATGTCACATCATTGATCTGACTTGGATTGAACCTTCTTTGTGTCAGAAAAGGCACCTACTCCTGGTGTGTTTTCATGCAGGTTTCATACACCTGGCAAACCCTAAGAACACCATGTAGGTTGAGGCTAATTAGAATTTTTTTTAAAGATTTTATTTATTTATTTGACAGACAGCCAGCGAGCGAGAGAGGGAACACAAGCAGGGGGAGTGAGAGAGGAAGAAGCAGGCTCCCAGCGGAGGAGCCTGATGTGGGGCTCGATCCCAGAACGCTGGGATCACGCCCTGAGCCAAAGGCAGACGCCTAACGCCTGCGCTACCCAGGCACCCTGAGGCTGATTAAAATTTTAACTGCATCTGTAGAAGTGGCCTTGGTATTGGAGGTGGTGGCAGAACTGTGAAAAACCTCAGAGAGGGGACAATCACACGGGGAACCTCGGGCCTCCTGCTGGTTCCTGCTCCGCTCAGTCGAGATTTTTAAGTATATTAACAGGATTGGTAAAGTTTCTTTTTCTTTTTTCCATTCTGCTGTTTAAAGTGAACAAATACATATTGGGAGCCTTCCACTTCAACGAGGCTCTTACTCTTTCCCTCTACCACGAATTGCTTTGCTATGGAAGTCTTTGGTTTTTCTGAAAACGCCTCATTGTCTAGTAGTGTATTTGTTTCCCCCTTTATCACAGGAAAACATAAATATAAGTTTTAAAATGTTGAATGGTACTTCTAAGCTTATCCTGAAAAATAGCAGTTTTCTTCTCTATCCTATGGACTCCTAATTCTTGCTCCCCCTGAGGAAACCCCTTTCACTTTTTGGCTGTTCTTTCCTATTTACTTCTATATTTGTAAATACTATTTCTATACTACTTTCCTGAATTTTCTTAAGCTTTATGTGTTTTCCATAGAATACCTACTAGGGAGGATGAGAACCTCGTTCTCTTAAATACTTCACACACCCCCTCACATACAAAGACAAGCACACACAACACAACCATATTCACTCGTAAGTATCGTATTCTCTCAATATAGTCAGTCTCTTCTTCCAATGAAGTTCTATCACATTTTTGTTAGATTACTATTAATGGGTTGATATTACCAAGACTAGGAAACAGTCATTCACAGCTGAACGGTGTAGGTCACCACCATCACATTTGCTCATAAAATGTGAACTCCTTCCCGGTGGCCCTCTTTACCACATTTTAATTTTGCTTGGTGATCTCTGTATCACTCACAAATCTATCTTCAGAGCCTCTACAGATTTGAAGACCTCACCTGAATATAGTCAAACAACTCAGGTGTTCTGTCTTATCATCTTGCTGGAGATCTTTCTCTGGGAGCCTAGATACTTCTTGCTCCAACTTTGATTCCCCTCTAAGCTTGAAGCTCAGTGATATCCCAGAACCTGTGTCATCATCCTGGGGATCCCTTCTGCTTCTCTTTTGTTTCGGAGCTCTGTTTTCTGGATTCCAGATTTTTCTTTTGCGAGTTTTCTCTCTTGTTTTCATGTGCATATCTTCCTGGAGTTCCCTAAGAAAAGAAAATGTGGAGACCTTTCCTGTCTGAAAATGCCTTTTTTCTATCCCCTCTAATTAGTGATAGCTTGGCTAGCTAGAGAATGCCAGGTTGCCAATCACTTCCCTTAGAATAGAGAAGACTAAGGACTTCCTTCCTCCTGTTCTTTTGTCTTTTTGACTCTGGAAACATTTAACTTCTATTCCAGGGGGCGCCTGGGCGGCTCAATTGGTTGAGCGACTGCCTTTGGCTCAGGTCATGATCCCAGGGTCCTGGGATCCAGCCGCCTGTCAAACTCCTTGCTCAGCGGGGAGCGTGCCTCTCCCTCTCCCTCTCCCTCTCCCTCTCCCTCTCCCTCTCCCTCTCCCTCTCCCTCTCCCTCTCCCTCTCCCTCTGCCTCTGCCTCTGCCTCTGCCTCTGCCTCTGCCTCTGCCTCTGCCTCTCCCTCTCCCTCTCCCTCTCCCTCTCCCTCTCCCTCTCCCTCTGCCTGCCTCTCCCTCTCCCTCTGCCTGCCTCTCCCTCTCCCTCTCCCTCTCCCTCTCCCTCTCCCTCTCCCTCTCCCTCTCCCTCTCCCTCTCCCTCTCCCTCTCCCTCTCCCTCTCCCTCTCCCTCTCCCTCTCCCTCTGCCTGCCTCTCCCTCTCCCTCTCCCTCTCCCTCTGCCTGCCTCTCCCTCTCCCTCTCCCTCTCCCTCTGCCTGCCTCTCCCTCTCCCTCTGCCTCTCCCTCTGCCTGCCTCTCCCTCTCCCTCTGCCTCTCCCTCTCCCTCTCCCTCTCCGCCTGCCTCTCCCTCTCCCTCTCCGCCTGCCTCTCCCTCTCCCTCTCCGCCTGCCTCTCCCTCTCCCTCTCCGCCTGCCTCTCCCTCTCCCTCTCCGCCTGCCTCCCTCTCCCTCTGCCTGCTACTCCACCCGCTTGTGCTCTCTGTCAAATAAATAAAATCTTTAAAAAAAAAAAAAAGTGGGGGGAACTTCTATTTGAGGAGCTGTGAAATTTCAAAGTACTATGTCTCACTGTGGCTCTTTTATTTTACTTTATTCTATATTTCACAAGGTTCTCAATTTATGTCATGCCCTGCCATTTGAATTTTGTTTTGTTTTGTTCTGGGCAATTTCTTTTTAAATGCTATCTGCTTTTTCTGGAATGGCTATTATTTGAATACTATTTTCCAAGTTTAATTCCTTAATTTACTTATGTTTTCTCATCTAATTTTTGTATCTTTTGTTCTAGGTTTGGGAGTTTTTCTCAACCATTAAGTTGAAACTACAAATACTTAGATGGAATTATTTTAAATGTTGGTGTCCTATTTTTAGTTCTCGGAGCTCTTTTTTTTTGTTTTATTTTCTGATACTTCTTTAAAATAGGATTTTTTTCATGTTTTATATTTGCCTGTCTTATCCCTCTAAGAATATTAATCATAGATGCTTTTAAGTGTTTGTTGTTTTATATCTTGTTTTTAGTTTGAGTCTTACTACTTATATTGTCTTTATTTTCCTCAGTTATTTTCTTCTCTTTCAATTTTGGTATCCTTTGGGTTTCTTGAGGCTTTCCTCAAATGTCTGGTCATCATTGGGCTTCTATTCATATTTTAAAATGAAGTATATACACATAGTACCCCTATTCAAAAACTCTGGATGGGCAGGGCTCATCAACTGATAAGCTTCATGGTTAGGTAGTTAGGTCGACCTGCTTGTCTTGTTTGAGGACCTCCAACCTCACTATCCAATGTTCTTCTCTCCCAGTCGTGTTCATTTCCTTACAGAAGAACCCACCAATTTCCTGCATGCGTGATACAAGCATTGTCAGAAACAAGAGATGGGAGAAGGGTGTACCATGGTCTCACTGTTCAGTATATTTACTGTCACTCTCCCTGCTCTTTTTTTTTTAATAATATTTTTTATTGTATTTCGTTAGTCACCATACTGTACATCCCTAGTTTTTGATGTAAAGTTCGATGATTCATTGGTTGCGTATAACACCCAGTGCACCATGCAATACGTGCCCTCCGTACTACCCATCACCGGTCTATCCCATTCCCCCACCCCACTCCCCTCTGAAGCCCTCAGTTTGTTTCCCAGAGTCCATAGTCTCTCATGGTTCATTTCCCCTTCTGTTTACCCCTCTTTTCTTCATCCCTTTCTTCTCCTACGGATCTTCCTACTTCTTATGTTCCATAAATGAGTGAAACCATATGATAATTGTCACTCCCCCTGTTCTAAGCGTGGCACACCTTCCTTTCTGTGGCTGTACCTGAACTGGTTCTCTACAGCTGGTTTGTTTCCGCTCCTTCAAGGTAAACAACCTCTGATCAGCACAGGGCAGCCCCCTCGCGTGATGGGGAAAGCAGCTGGGGGTCTATCTGCAACTGTTAAAGCCTATTTCAAAGGATCCTGCTGGCTGATCGACTCCGTATCCTCCCCTTCACTCTTTGGTTGCTACAGATCCCCACTTGGAACTGCACTTGGCCCATAGGAGGTGCTCAGTAAATATTTGTTGAACTAATGAATGATTTACAACTTTAATTGCTGACATGTTTCATGTAGATTCCTACCCTGCAGGTCTGGGGTTCAGCCTTCTCAGGGACGCTACTTTAACTACCCAGATTAATTTCTCCTCGCTGTTCTTTGATCCTTTCCTGCTCTTTCTGACTTTGTGGGCTTGTGCTCAGTTTATCCCTTTACTTTTACCATTTTCATGTCCTTGTGCCATTTTTGTGGGCGATGGAGATGGGAGATACGAAGACTAATATGATTTAATGTGCTGCAGAGCTACAGGAAAGATTTTCTGCTTTAATTGTCATAATTACATATATTCTGTCTATTTATTTTACAGGGAGAAAGGGGAAGGGGCAGAAGAAGAGGGAGAGAGAGAATCTTTTTTTTTTTTATTATGTTATATTAGTCACCATACAGTATATCCTTAGTTTTTGATGTCGTGTTCCATGATTCATTGTTTGCGTATAACACCCAGTGCTCCATGCAATACATGCCCTCCTTAATACCCATCACCAGTCTATCCCAATCCCCCACCCCCCTCCCCTCTGAAGCCCTCAGTTTGTTTCCCAGAGTCCGTAGTCTCTAGTGGTTCATTCCCCCTTCTGATTACCCCCCCTTCATTCTTCCCTTCCTTCTCCTACCGATCTCCCTGCTATTCCTTATGTTCCACAAATGAGTGAAGCCATATGATAATTGTCTTTCTCTGCTTGACTTATTTCACTTAGCATTATCTCCTCCAGTTCCATCCATGTTGCTGCAAATGTTGGGTAATCGTTCTTTCTGATGGCTGAGTAATATTCCATTGTATATATGGACCACATCTTCTTTATCCACTGTCTGTTGAAGGGCATCTTGGCTCCTTCCACAGTTTGGCTATTGTGGACAATGCTGCTATGAACATTGGGGTGCATATGGCCCTTCTCTTCATTGTGTCTGTATCTTTGGGGTAAATACCCAGTAGTGCAGTTGCTGGGTCATAGGGTAGCTCTATTTTTAACTTTTTGAGGGACCTCCACACTGTTTTCCAAAGTGGCTGTACCAACTTGCGTTCCCACCAACAGTGTAAGAGGGCTCCCCTTGGAGAGAGAGAATCTTAAGCGGGGCGCAGTCTCACAACCCTGAGATCCTGAGCTGAGCCGAAATCAAGAGTCAGATGTTTAACTGACAGAGCCACATGGGCACCCTTATATATATTTTAAATGAAAATTTTCAAGCATTGAGATTGTATAGGAAGTATAAAAAACAATAACCTATATATCCACACCTGCTTTGAAAAGTCTTATCATTTTGGTCATCTTTGCTTCAGATTCATCTTTGTCTTAGTATCTGTCCCTGTCACTTGTGTGCTCACTGTCTTTTCACTCTCATTTTTAAAGAACCACAGAATCTCAAAGACATAGGGGTAAGACCTCTGTTTCTTCAATTTTGTTCATTTCCTTCCCTCCTCAGAGCAACTGCTTCATTTGATCTGTCTTATTCCCATCCACGTGGAGATCTGAATGTCCATGTATGTAGCCCTGAATAATTTACGGTTTTATTTTGCACCTTTGAAATTCTATGTAAATACTGTCGTATTACACATATTGTTCTGCAACTTCTTTACATTCAGCATGTTTTCACGATGTATACGTGTTGGTGCATTCACGTAACAGCTGTCAGGCATTCCAAGCATATATTCTGTATCTTTTAACTTTGTCTGTCTTAGATTAAAAGCTATCCTGGAACACCTATCGGGTCCATAAAACTTATCACATACCCCACTACAAAGAAGCAGCATAATTTTAAAAGCCTGGATTGAAATCTAGAATCTTTCACTTACTAGCTGTAGAGTTTGGGGCAAATTACTTAACCTCTCAGGTCTCAGTATCATCACTTATAAAATTAAACACCGATAGTGCAGGCCTTATTGTGAGTGTTAGGTAAGCATGAAGATTTAGTACAGTATAGGACAATAGTAAATAGTCAAATAATGTAGCTGCTATCACGTAACGGCAACAGTTTGCTGACTCGGAATCTTGGAACTGGCATTTCAGTTATTTTAGGATGTTTGGGTTTGCTTTACAAAATCCCCTCCGAGTCTGGGTCTGGCCTCCGTATGAACACATTCAGTGACTTGAAATTCTTTGAGTTCCTCCTAGTTTTGGACAGCTCTGTGAATATTATGCTCCCTGGAAGGAATTAAAGTCTCCGCGAAGTTTCTGCAGATTTCGTCCTAGTTCTACCGCTCGGGACCAGGCAGAGCAAGTCTAATCCTTCTTCCATGTGACAGACTTTCAAATACTTGAAGACCAATATCGAGTCCCCCACCCCGAGTCTAATTATAGGGAAAGTGGGGGGGGGATAGAAAAGGAGGGGAACTGGTACATGTCAGTGATGGATGAAACCTCCCCTATTGAAACAAATTGGTAAAAACAGAGAGAAATACCTTAGAACTTCCTCTTCTGCTGGTTCCTCCAAAAGAAAAAGCTGTCAGCAGAACCTCCCTTTGAAAAAAATCTTGTAAGTGCTCTTGAAATTTTTTTTGTTAGTACCTTTTGGGGGATCTGCCTTGATGGTATTAACATAAGTGCTACCAAATGGACTGGGAAATAATCTTCGAACATATCTTATAAAGAGAGTCTTTATTATAATCTGCTATACTTGAGGCCTGGAATGGATAGTCATAGAAGGGGATGCTCTGGTTTTATAAAGCAGTAATGTGCCTGTGCAGTCAAAGTTTATTGGGAGGCAGACCACAGAAGAGTGTATCCCCAAGAAGCTCTCTGACGAGCTCCAGAGCTGGGATCAGTGACAGAAGAGAGTTTTGTTAACAAGTACAATCCTGCTTTCTACTTCCCTGAGTTTCTGACTTTTAGTCCAGATATTATGTTCAAAACACACACACACACACACACCCACCTACCCCATCGTTGCATCTTCCAATGAAAGCCACTTCTTAAAACTGCCCGCTTAGATAAAAAACATTAATACATGAAGCCTTCTTTTCCCCAGTTCTCAGCAGATTCTCAACCTGCAGAGTCCTCTCTGAGACGCCAGTGAATCTACTCCTGTTCTTTGGACACGTCGTCCCTCCTGAAAGTAAGGAGAGGCTAGAGCAGAGGTTGACAAACTATGGCTGTTGGGCCAAAGCCAGGCTGCTACCTGCTTACGTGAGCTAAGAATAGTCAGCATTTTAAAAGGCTTAAAAAAAGATCAAGAGTGATATTATGTGACCCATAAAAATTATGTGGAAATCAAATTTCAGCATCTATAAATAAAGTGTTAGTGCAACCCAGTCACACTCCTTAGTTTACGTATGGTCTATGACTGCTCTCTTGTTACAGTGGCAAGTCAAGTGGTTTCAGTGGGGACCTTGTGGCCCCTGATATTTACGCTCTGGCCTTACCCAAACCGTGTGCTCATCGCTGAACTAGGGAATGAAGATCTGGTTACTGGGAGGGACCAAGAATCTGTTTGAAGGGAAAGAGAAAAAAAGTCTGATGTCTTAGGACAAAAATGTGGGGGGTGTGGGGTGTGGGGGATAGATTGTCAATAAAGAGAACGTGGACACTGTTTGTAGGCTTCAATGAAAGTCAGGGATCAAAATGACCAGAAGGTTTTAAGATTCCTTAAAAGCTCATCCCAGATTTGAACAACTCTGTGAAAATTATGCTCCCCTTATAGAAGCCGGGGGGTCGGTGGGGGGCAGGGAGTCTCCTTGTTGTTTCTGCAGAATTGGCCCTAAGTCTCCCTCTTGGGACCAGGCAGAACGAGTGTGATCTGTCTTCCATATGACAGATTTTCAAGTATTGGAAGACCATATCAAGTTCCCCGGAGTCTAATTATATTAAAAATGGGGGGAAACAGGAAAGCAAGAAAAAGAGGAGCATTGGTACATGACAGTGATGGATGAAGCCTCACACATCACAACAGAGTTTTTACCCTCCCCCTCCTCCCCCACAGGCTCACTAGTTCGTACTAACTATGCAGACCAGTCCTTAAACACGTGTAGGAGTGGCATCGCGTAGATTTCGGCAAGGATGGAGATGATGGTAAGAGAGGCCAGGTGACTTCTGTCCTCCCCTAGTGGTTTCAGATGTTGTGTTACTGGTGTTGGTGGCAAAGAAGGGAAATAGACCTGGCAGTTCTTGGGGCAATGGAAGGAAACAACAAGAACAACAGAAAACAAAGCACAAAGCACAGTAGTGACTTGGAGAGTTGTTGAGAGATCCTGCACCAGTACAAGTCTCCCAGGAGATTTTCCAGACACACTGAGTATTGTCAAGAAAAACTTGTCAAGGACTTGAACACGGACAAAAGGAAGTACCGAGTGTCTTTTCAGGGAAGTGCTGGGTGTTGTTGAACTGGCCACCTGGGGACTGTTTGATTCTGCAGGGGTGTGCTCCTTTGACCTCCTCTGACTTGCTTACAGTACAGGCCTGTAGGGGGAGAAGATAAACTATAGGAAACTGTAAGTCCTGCAAATGAATTTTGTCCAGACACAACTGAGGAGAAAAGATAACCGTGAATACTCTATTTTTATTGTACCACAGGATATTAAAATATGGGTTAATATTACAAAATCGGCCAATACCCTATAGGGCATCTATTATTACCCTATAAGATATTAATCAGTTTTTTCTGTTAGCATTTTCATTTCAGAATTCCCATGGGTATGCACATGTATGTCTATGTGTGTGTACGTATGTATGTGTTCTTCAAATTCTTCTTTGGACTAATGTTAACCAGTGTCTTCATTAATAAGTTATGTGTATCTTTGATATATATTCATTTTGTGTTCACACGTGAGCTGTTTTTAACTATCTGAAAAACACATTCTTTTAGCAATGTAAAGAATTATATCAATGTATTCCCTATAAAACATCTTTCAGGTACATGAATAGGTTCCCTTCCAAAGCACGCTTTTTTTTTTTTTTTTTTTTAATGCATTTATTTGTTCTGCTTGTACCAGGAAGGAAGCTTCTGGAAGGAGCTAGCGTGTCTTGACCAACTCTAGTGTCTTCTGATGGTTTCCAGTCTGTCAGGGCTGCTGATCTCCCCCTTTCAACAGAAGCATTAGGCTCCCAGAAGCCTGTAGCGAGCGGTGGCTTATGGGAAGCCAATGCAGAAGGTCCGCCTTCTAGAATCCAGGAGTAGCCGCTGGGAGAATTCTTTAACTGTGTGCCTGGGTGAGCCATTCTGTCAGAAACCTCGCATTCTGCCCTTGAACTAAGACCTTCCATTCTCTATATAGTGTGGCTAAAAAACCCCCCAGAAAACCAAAACCAGAAACTTCGTTTTCTAGAATAAGCACCCCAGAAGAAGACCTGGTTTAAACTCTGCCACCAACTAGCTTTGTAATTTTTGGCTAAGCACTGCATTTCCCTTCTACTTCTGTTTTGTTTAAAGAAGCCTATAATTACTTACTTCCCAGGACTTGGAAGAAAGTTTCTAGACACAAAAGAGATAATGTCTAAATGTATGAATAAGTGGATGAACCTAATGAACTTTTAGTCAATCAGTTCCTTAATTTACGAGGCTTGATTGACCACTATTATCATGTCCTTTATCCCTGCCGAGGTCAGTCACCAGAGGTTGTCCGTATCTCCCATCCACTGGACCATGATTCTCCTAAGGGGTCGTTCATCTGACCCATTTCCCACTTTCCCCACTGGTGAAACCCTTCCCCGGTGCTTTCAGTCCTCACCAAAATGCTTTATATCCTGATAGGGCCTAGGACACACTACCCTAAAATATGGCACTTTGGCATATTGAATATCTGAAGCTGAAGGAATTTGAGAAAATGGCATGAACAGGAAGGTCACTGTGACCTCTCCTCTTCCCCTTCTTCCCTGAAAGCACGAGCTAAATCTCCCATGTGGAAGGTATCTTCCCTGTACCAGGAGGGAGGGAGACGTCCCTATCACCAGAGATCAGGAATGTAGGGCCGAGAGGCTGTATAAACAAGCCCTGTTACTTCTTCACCATGTGCCATCCCTAGCCCAAATCCCGTGGTCCTGTCAATTCTTCACCAGTTTATTGCTTCTTTGTCTTAAAGGTATAAAAGCTTCCTGCTCTGGTCATTTCGTTTTCTTGTAAAGGCTCCCTGTATATGTACAGATTCAGTACAATGTGTATGCTCTCTTTATGTGTTTTGTGTCTGTTGGTTAGGCCCAGAGACCCAACGAGAGTAGAGGAGAATTTTGTTTCTCCTCGGCAAATGGCATCACTGAACATTTCCTTCTCTTTCTTGCTCTTCGTGAAACCTGGCTCTTAAAGAAACCCCTTCCACTGTGGTCTTTTAGCCGATTGCTATTTTCTCTTCTATACTTTCTGTATCACCGAAGTTGTTTTTCCTTCTCACGGCCAAGGCCAGACCATCTCTCTCTCTTCTCCCTAATATTTTCCAGGTTTTGATACTCCTATTTTGAGAGCATACCAGCCACTATCTCTGCTGGTTGTAATAATCGACAGATGTCCAAGTCAAGTCCTGTTATTCGCTGAAGCATTCGCTTCTGACCGTCATTCCATGCAACATGCTCCCATTCAAATTTTGGAGATCTGAGTATGCATACAGATGATTCCTCTACCTCCCTACTCTAATTCCTTGAATGTTGATTCTCCAATGATTTTGTCTTTGATCCTAGCTCAGCTACTTACTCTGACCTGTCAACATACATAGACCAGTGGTTCTCAGCTGTGGTTGCTCCCTGAAGGATCATTGGGCTTGTCTGGAGATGTTTTTGTTTGTCACGGTTGGTAGGGACTATTGACATCTTGTGGGTACAGGCCAGGGAGGCTGCAGAATAGCCTATAAAGCACAGAGCAGCCCCTGACAACAGAGAATGATCCAGCCCCAAATATCAGTAGGGCCAGTCTCAGTAAGATTTTGCCTGACAACCCTAATTTAAAAATATAACCCAAATCACACCCCCAGAAACCCCATTCTTTTCTTTGTCTGACTCTCTATTTTCCTTATTTAGTCTTTACTCTCTGCCTCCCTTCAGAATGAATGAAATCTCTGTGAGTGGGGTAGCTTTTGTTCACTGTCCTACTCCCATTCTTAATAAGTGCCTCCCCCAATGAAGACAATAACTATTATTTTTTTTTTAATAAACTCAACACCTGGGTAAAGTAGAGAGTCAATACGAGGTACACTTAAGTGGTAAATTGTCCCCATTTTTGCTAAGAATATAAAGAATGATACAAAGAAGTGATAGTTTGGGCCCATAAAAGCCAGAAGTGGTTGTTTTTGTTTGATTGTTTGTTTTTATTATTAGGGGAGGGGCAGAAAGGGAGAGAGAGAATCTTAAGCAGACTCCATGCCTAGTGCAGAGCCCGACATGGGGCTCAGTCTCCCCACCCAGAGATCATGACCTGAGCCGAAATCAAGAGCTGACACTAAGCTGATTGAGCCACCCAGGTGTCCCCAGAAGTGTTAACTCTTAAGCTCTTTCGGTGATGGTAAATCGGTAGTTGTTGACCTCAGCATTTTATATAATTTTTCACTTTTGATGTTGTAAAGAGCATATTTCCATTGATCTTTCTCAACATACGTGGATATTTGGAGCTCAGATGCTGGGAGAAGAGACCATCTCTATTTCTCTGGGGACCCTAACCAAATTATTCAAGTTAGGGATCCAAGGAGATGAACAAAGGCCGGGTCATTTACTTTTTTTTTTTTTTTAACCTGCATGTCTAACAATTTGGTCTCCTATTTTGATCACATCGTTTCCTTTTGGCTATGGGCAGATAAAGGAAGTGGGAGGGGATCTGCATGATGCTGATTTTACAGATGAGGAAATTGGGACTCAAAAGTAAAATGAATTGTCTGAGACTCCACCAGCGGGCATGACCATTAAGATTAGAGAGCTCATTACCTAATTAATGCCTTCTTACCCTGCCCTGGGCTCTGTTAACTGCATAGCATCTCCCTCGTGGCTGGACACCTAACACTCACCCCTTTGAGATGATAGATATGTTGAATTTTTCTCCGAGCTTAGCGAAAACAAGGTTACTTGATACAAGTCATTGGAAAGATGCCTCCAGCTCTTAAAGTCATCTTTAGAAGGTGGAGCAAAATATTTACAACTCCTTCTTATCAGTTTTCAGTGTGCCTTTTTAATTATAGAGGAACATGGCTACATCAAGCATTCATAGCCAAGAATTAAAATGTTAAAAAGGTTGCCATGGGCTTAGCATATGCTCAGAGATGAGAAATTTTGCAAAGTGCAAAGAAATGGGTTGGTAGATGAGAAAAAGTTGAAGAAAATCTAGACGGAATTCATCCAGGATGAAGGACCCAATTTCTCTCTTCTACATCGTTGAAAAGTGGATCCCAGAGTATTAACTGTGAGATGTTACTACGTGCTCATTAAGAAGGAGTGAGTGACAACTATTCGGAAAATGTCGTAGACATTGTAGCCTTGGCTGAGTGATTAAAAATTCATATTAGCATAATTCTTTTCAGTTTTCCTATTTACAAAATGTGACTAATACTAGTACTGACTTCATATGGTTGCTAGGGGATTAAATGAGTACAGTGCCTAGCAGGTTGAAAGTATTCAAAGAGTATTGACTACCTTCATTATGTAAAAACCTTTGAGAATTCTTACAGTAAAGAAGACCCTGTGAATGTGACTAAGTCCGCTTTTCCCAAAGGTGGCTAAACATAGGATCATTACCAATTAGTCCCTAATAGCATAGCATAGAAGATCTAGCAGCTTATGAGGACTGGAAGCATGACAAGCAGTATGGTAGCCTCTCCTGAATAAAATACTTATGAATCTATCTATTATCTATTCAAATATTCAAAATACTTATGAATCTATTTATCTGTGTTAATATTCCCATTTGAATCCTTTCCTCCTTTATTTTTGTCTGACAAATTCTTACTCCTCTCTGATGGAGATATTGAAACCACGACCCAAATTCTCCACCCTTCCTGCCTCCTTACCCTTTAAAGCCCTGTGATTTTTTCTTTTTTTGCAATAGTTCTCATCAAGAGTTGGATTCTATTTCTCTCTATTTTGAATGCACTAGTCTTATGAGTTATGTGGGCCAATAAAATATCACAGAAATGATGGCGTTCCAACAAAAATCTCTACATACTTTTCTTCCCCTGCCTTTACCATGAGAACATACGCAGCTGAACCTACCGCGTCATAAGACCTATGGGGCAGAACTTAGTCCTGTTGTCCTAGCCAAGGCCCCCACCATGTAAGGAACCTAGTCTGGAAGGGCCGGCCCAACCAACCTCCAGGATATCAGCACATAGAGGAATGAGTTCAGCTGAGCTAGCCAAGCAAGGCTCGATCAGGACCTTCCTACTGATCCAGAACTCTGTAAGGATACTAAATGGTTACTTTAAGCCACAGATTACGGGGCTTGTTGCCAAGTGTTCTTATAGCGATAGCTTTGTTAATATATCATCTTTACATCTTAGCCCAGTGACCACGTGTCCGTGTTACTTTCCCTCATACAACACAACCTGGTCTCACCTCTCCTCCTTTATTCTCCCTTAACAATCTGCACTCATCTCTTTCACAGCACTTGTTTGATGGCACACTAACCCCTTGATACAGAGACAGTAAGCTTTGTGAAGGTTGAGTAGGGGTGTGTGTGTGTGTGTGTGTGTGTGTGTGTGTGTGTTTTGTTTTACGAATGCCCACTTTGTTATAGAGGGTCTGGCATGGAGAGAGTAATAATGCCCAGGTAACTTTTTAATTGTTGTATATCCTCTTAAGATTTTAAGGCCTTTGTGTTGTCTAAAAACCAGAAAATGGGTCATCTCATTGATAGGGCATCTACTCTATGCACGATCACTATTCTAAATAATGCTATTGGTCTTAGTGATAGATACATTTTAAATACGTATTTCCCCCATCATCTGCCTCTAATTCCTTCTCTCCTAAAATCATTTTAGGTGAGTGGATATAATGGACCTTAATTTTAAGCTTATTTTTAAAGCTTACTGTATTAAGCATTGACCTTTATATTTGAGAAACAAAATATTTTACTTATTTCAGGGGTCATAAGACTTTAATTTTTTTTTTTGCCTGAAATAACATTCAGGTAGCTATCAGAAAGATTAAAATTGAGTACATCTTTGCCCCTCTTGTCACGTTACTCTGTTTATATAATGAACACTCTCGGACATCTCTGTTCAGAACCTGGATGAGCCAGAGAGAGCTAGAGATGTATTTAGTCATCATACTATTTCTTGAACATCTATTTCGTACCTAGTGAGCTTGATAGGATTATCTCCTTTGAAAGAGAGTTTCTTGGCCAAGGTCATGTGCTCAGAGAATGGCAGACTCAGGATTACTGCCTACCTGTGTTGATCTCAAACACATTTTGTTAACTACCATGCTTATTGCCTTTCTAAAATAAGGTAAAAGTGAACACTCATTCGTTGCTTACTAAGTACCATATAGTGTACTAAAGGCTTTACATGTAGGGTTTTTTTTCCTTCACTTAATCCTCATACTTTGGAAAGAATCTAAAATTCTATTATCATCCCTATCCTATAAAGTAGAAACATTAAGTATTTTGTCTGATATTAAATGCTAAATGACATGGGCAGGATTTGAACCCAGGCTTTGTTATCCTGTGGCAAATCTAAATATATATATATATATATTTTTAAAGATTCTATTTATTTATTTGACAGAGAGAGACAGCCAGCGAGAGGGAACACAGCAGGGGGAGTGGGAGAGGAAGAAGCAGGCTCATAGCAGAGGAGCCTGATGTGGGGCTCGATCCCAGATCACCGGGATCACGCCCTGAGCCGAAGGCAGACGCTTAACGACTGTGCTACCCAGGCGCCCCTAAATAAATATTTTTGAATGAATAAGTAACCCTATCAGACTAAATCTGATCAAATTCTAATAAATGTTGGCTACAAAGAATAAACATTAGCCCAAAGTAGCTTAATCCACTCGGAATCAGTTACTCATTAGATAAAATATTTTTTAGACAAAACTTAAAAATATTTTGAACAGTTGATTATAGGCTCAAGCTGATATGTTCTATTTTTATCAAAATGAGCTAGTTCTGTTTGACTCTGCCAGTCACAGCATTCCTTGTAGTTGACCAACTCAGATTGGGTTTGTTTGCTCTATTAAAATAGTTCTGAAATTTTTGGCTTGGCTCTGCCTAACCATACTGATTTACCTAGTTAATTAAAACCAATTCTCATTCTACCAGTAACTTAAATATATTCTAATTAGCTTTATAGCACTGGAACCACTCACAGCCACTTTGTGGATATTACCATCCCTGCTAGTCCTATAAGATGATCCATAAAAAGAATTATATGGTCCAAACATTTAGGAGATGTTGCATACATTCCTCTTTTAGAGATCCATCCTATACATTAGACCCCTCATACACTTACAGGTTTTCAGAAATCTAGAGAATGTGGTTTCATTTTATGCCATAGTTTTCCAGACTTAATTTGATGAGTCAGGGTGAGGGTGGGGGTCCAAAACCTCCTATCTTACTATGGAAATTGTATTTTGTTTAAAGATGAATTTTGGAAAATACTGGTTGCAAACCAACTTGTGACCTTCTTTTAATTTATGACTAATTGAAATTGATCAGAAACCATCTCTGAGCGGACCACACTGTTTCAACAGACTCTGACCAGCTCTACAGAGTGATGATTAAATTCTTAGGATCTTGGGAGTGTTTGGCATTTTTAAAACAATTAAACAGATTCAGCCAGTGAAGCTATATCTGAAATGCACAACATTGTGCTTCTTTTTGTAACACCTTTCCCATGGAGAAGCAGAACATTTCTATAGTGTCTGTGAAACAGTAACCCAAGCATTTTGAGGACTAAGGTGAATGGTCTCCCGATTATGGTGTGGTCGGGATTCTCTCACAGTTTGTAACAACGTGCTAAGGGTAGCTGTGGATGTGTGCACAGAGGTTGGGTTGAGAACCGTAGGAGACGATCTCCTCTTTGTTGCCAGTAGCCTCATGGTGTCTCATTCTTGAGGCCACAGGGAGAAATTAGGTTCAGTACGTTAATAGGTATTTGGAAACTGTCCTCCCTGTGATGGGAATTCCAGCTCCTGCTAGGATGTGGCGGGAAGTGTACAGAGGGGCTCCTCCTTGGGATCTCAAATTTCCACTCATGGAGTATCCTAAAATGTCAATAAAAGACTCTTTATTCATAAATAACTGATATGCGGTAATTTACGTCTGTACATTTATCTTGAAAAGTCTGTAACCATCCAGTTTTGTTTTTTTGTTGTTTTTTGTTTTTTGGGGGTTTTTTTTTTTTTTTTTGCAAACTCTACATAAAACATCCAAACGGTCCATTTTGTTCAGTACAATATAACACAGCTGTTTGGCATTACCAAATATATATGTATATATATTCATAGATATGTACATGTGCTGAAAAAGAAGCCAGTGCAGCCTTTTCTAAGAAGTCCATCCAAGTATTTACTATACAACATTCAGAATTTACATTGATAATACAAGGCACAAAAAGTGTGGTATGAAGCCAAGGCCATGCTTTATTCGAACTCTTCTCTGGCTTGCTCCCTCCTTCAGCTTCATGTCAAATTAAGTGTTCAGTTCTGCTTTTTTTTTTTTTTTTTTTCCGGCTTTGAACACATCAAACAAAAGTCGAGAGTGGTATGGGTTGGAGATATGAATCACGAAAAAACCACCCCCCCCACGCACCTTCCCAAAATAAACAGAACAAAATGAAATCTGTTTTAAAATTCTTCCGTACAGAAATGGAGGTAAACAATTACTCAGATCTTTTGAGTTCGGGTCAGGAGAATAAGCCAGTTTTCCTCTAACTGCTTATATTCACGCTATTTCTAGGGCGACACGGACTGTATCAATTACGCGTACCAAATCAGAAACACGTCTGAAGAATGAGAAATTTAAAATCCGTCTTGATTCCAATTTGGAAAAGGAGAAAATTGTTTTCCTGACCAGAAAATTCGCACACTTTTTTTTTTTTTTTCCCCACCTTATTATAGAGACGTGTTGAATGGGAAGGACCTTCGTGATCTAGGCTGGGCCGTAGAGAGTGTTTCTGATTGACATTTTTAAGCTACACTCTGATGAGGCTCAGATCAGAGCTTCCTGCGAAGGGGTGATCTTACTTCATCAGTCTCATCAGGGCTCCTAACGGAAGGATTTTGGAATTATTAGATGTATTTCTGATTGTAATGGGGGTCATAAGGCAAGACATTCTGCTTACAAATTCCCTTAAAATTTCATCTTCCCATGATTCGACAGAACCATAGTTAAATCTCTACCTCCCGCATCTCTTTAATTTTAAGGGACTTGGAGAATTTATCCCGTTTTGGAATTTGTATGTAAATAATGCTTGCAATAGTGAAATACTCTTTGGGGTTAGCAAGATTGGAGGCAAAAGGACATTTTTGTCATAATCATGCCTTTTGTAAAAGTACTTGGCACACTTTTCCACTCATGCAGAGGGTTACATTGCCAAATTTCGTGATCCATTTTATAATTCAAGGCTGTACCTTTTTGGAGAAGAGGACGTAGCCTCTGCCCGACTCAGTCTTAGGGGTTGTGCGGGGTGGGGGAGGATATTCTTAAGCTTAGGCCTAAACATGAAGCTTACTGCCTTTTTAATCTTTGGGTTCAGATGGAGGGTGAGCACTAAGACATGGCGCTCGCGGTCACCGTCTTAGGCCCACCTTGTGAGGACATTCCAAAACCCGTGATCTTCACAGCAAAAGGAAATAGCAAAGTAGCTGCTTCAAACACCACGATTATTCTATGAGAGTTAAATTTCCTACCTCAGATCACAGTACTACACACTAGTGACTAACGGCCAGGTCTGATTTCCATCCCCTTTTTATCTTTCGAAAAAACACAGCACACAAATGGCCTTTTTTTTTTTTTTTTTCCCTCGCTTTTTGCTGACGACCCTGGAGTGGGGATGTGAAGAGTCCGTGATAGACGCTGGCTCTCCTAGAATTGCTTTTGCAAAGAACACCACATGCTGTCACTACAGCCAAACAGCTTTATAACTGCAGCTTCTGAAAGAGTATGGAGAGTAAAAACACAAAATATGTAACACATCTAAGATTAGCAACATTTTCACTTTGTGACATTTGACGAAATACATTTTGCTTGGAGTTCAGGAAAATTCTATGCAGACAGAACAGTGGAAGCTGCGGAAGAGGGTGGCCGTTCAGCTTTTGGCTAAAGCATCGATTTTTCAAATACAGCACTATGGCAACTAACACCGAAGAGAGAAGAACATTTTGTCACTGCCTGTAGGACAACATTTTGCTCTCCCATTTGCTGTGGACGTGACCCCCTAGTCCAGTCAATGGGAGGTGCCAGGATTCAGAACTCTGCAATGTTTCATGAGGAAAAGTAATGGAAATGGGCCACACGATGGGCCATAAGAAGCATGTTTTCCAGCTCCTTCTGGTTCCTGAGACCTTCACAGATCTGGAACAAAGACCTCTGAGGGAACGTCACCTTCCCCACGTCTGCTAGTTAGGATTCCACACCTTTACAGAAGGACTAAGAAATTGCAGCGAAAATGGCAGAAAGGAAATACAAGCACATGAAAAGGTCTTCTAACATTTTGAAATCCACAAGTCAATTTTGCCAGATGTTTGGCAAGTGGAGAATACGATCTAAACCAATTACAGATGGTCCCCGACTTAGGGCGGTTCGACTGACAACTTTCTGACGTTACGATGGTACGAAGGTGATAGGCATTCAGGAGAAGCCGCACTAGCAACTCTGAATCTAGATCTTTTCCTGGGCTAGCGATACCTGGGCTGACCTTCTCATGACGCTGGCTGGGCAGGGGGCAGCCACGGCCCCTCCTCCCCCACCATCAGCCACAACGTCACGAGGGTAAAAACCAATACACTGGCAACCGTTCTGTTGTTCACGTTCAGTACAGTATTCGAGTCATTACAGGAGATTTTCAATACTTCATTATAAACTAGGCTTTGTGTTAGATGATTTTGCCCAACTGGAGGCTCATGTCCGTGGCCTGAGCACGTTTGAGTTAGGCTAGGCTAAGCTCTGGTGTTGGGCAGATTAGACATGGTAAGTGTATTTTCGACTTAGGATATTTTCAACTTATGATGGGTTTATGGGAACATGACCCCATCATAAGTCGAGGAAGATCTGTATACCATTTTCATATTCCACCTTTGCTTATCAATCGTGATGTTGAACATTCTTCTCAAGGAAAAGAGATGCAATACATTCCAGAACTTTTCATCCAAAGAGAACCCTGTTTCTGTCATCTGACTTAATAACCCCTCTCAAAGTCCACTGAAAGAAAAACGTAGGGACCATGGCACTGGAGAACACCTGTAGCTGGAGATAAAAATAATAAAAAGAGAGAAAATTTCCCCTCTTTAAAAAGAATTGTGTCAATTCCTATTCATCTCTTACAAAAAGGCCAATAAAATGTTTGTGGGAGTACATCTGAGTTTTACGAGACTTTCTGCACCGGTAAATGAGGTTTGCATTTAAATCCGCAGACTGAGCTTCCTTTTGGCTTAAAGGGTTTTAATGGAGACCAGTAAGACTGCACAAGCAACGTTGTAAAAACTGTAAATTAGCTTTATGATGTGGCGGCAGTCTGGTACAGCTGCGAAATGCACCACTTTGGTGGCATAATTTGAAGTCCTGTTTCAAGCATGACCGTTAGACTTAAATGCCTTTGAGGACTGAAAGATTTGGCATTAAGTGGGATATTTTGTAAAAAAAAAAAAAAAAAAACAAAACAAAACCTCTTTAAGTAACCTACCAAGTATTACAGCCCACTTTTAATGTCTTGCTTCCTTTTACACTAGGACAAGAAGACTTCTAAAGTAAACACTTGTACTGACAAGTGAATCTTTTTCGAGAGGGGCATTTGTGTTGGAATGCGAAAACATTTAAATGGAACAAGGGTTTAGGTCCTAGCGAGTCACCGCAGGTTCAAGTGTCAGTGAAGTCTATCTGATCTGTGATTTCCGCTGCTCCCTGACACCCCTACCCCTCAACCGTGTCTGTACATCTCACAAACATGGGTTCTCTTTGGAATTCTATTGAAATACGGTCTTGACATGCAACGGCCACAGAATTTCATACATTTCTGTAGAACTCCTATGTAGAATTCTAGCAGAAATAAGTAAGAGAAATGAAAAGAGGGAGCAAAATGGATGGAAAGTGGATTTGAACCTTAGGCTGAAGTCAGCGGTGAATCCTATTAATTTGCTTCCTTTGTTGTTCAATATGGTACGATGCCCACATGCATTTATAAAAACCCAGGTCAAAAAAAAAGAAGTCCACGGAAGGAAATTCTAGATGTTGAGGGATTGATGGTAATCTGTTATCTTAAAATAATCTAGATTCTAGGGGAAAAATTAAAATATTCCGTTTAAGATATAAAAAAAATGTATCAGATCCAGAAAGGATCTGCGTGGATTCGCGGAATATATATAAAGCAATAAGGCCAATTAGAAGGGAAGAGGAAAAAAGGGTAGGATGGTTTTAAAACAAAAATCCTCCAAGATGGAAACTGACAAAAGTACTCTATGTTTCTACAAGTTATTATTAAGCAGTCAATGCAGATGCTTTCTGTATATCTCCGGGCCAATCAACTCTCTAGTTTATTTTGGGTGACTGACCATCTACTTCAACTTCTTCCTCTTCCAGAAATGTTATCAAGGGTGTCAGATGATTTACCCTCTCATGCCTTCTCTTCCTTATTCCCCGGAAGGAATAAACAAGTAGAGACGTTAGCAAAAGAGTCTTTTCCTGATCTAGAGTGATCTAGAGATGGTATTTTGAAAATATTCTCAGCAGTTCTAAGAGGATCTGTTTGTTCTATATAATATGTCTTTGGTTCCTGAGAAAAGCAAGATGCTTTTGAATTTCATGTAGCAAAGCCTTCCGTCCAATACAGGGGACCATATATACCACACGTTAGAGAAAATGGCTAACGCATTCAAGAGTTCTTAATGCCTTACCCATGGTATCATAAATTCCACCTATTTCTAGGTCTTTTTTACTTTGGTGGAGATTTACATTTATTTTTAAACAGGACTTACAAAAACATTTTTTTAAAAAATTGACCATATCCCCATTGCCAAGTACTCCCCAACTCCCCCATCCCTGACTATATTTTATTCTAACGTAGCCAACCTCTAAGTAGCTGCTCAGCCTTGTAGTTAATCTGGGTCCTTGACCTTGCTTGTCCTGATTGTGCACAGCTAATTAAAATATCCACTGGAAGATGAGGAACAGATCTGCTCATCTTTAGTCCACCAGGACATCTTGTCAAAAATGATTTAATAGGATAAAAGATGGACTAAAATGTTAAGATGGGGTTCACAAATTCTCTGTGGACTTCAGTTCTCCACAATATCACTGCCTTTTTTAAAAAATAGAATCTTAAAGCAATAGTCCTATGTTCATGGTCCTGTAGAGAAAGCATACCGGGTGAGGTTGAGTAATCAGAGCTCGAAAGCTTCCTGAACAATCCATGTGTTTCTGTGTCGCTGTGGTAGACCTATTCCTCACGTCTGTTTACTCCTATCATTTAGACCAAAGACTATCTGCTAATTTTTCAAAAGGCAAAAGGAGGATGCCCTATAGCCCTACGGAGAGATTTTGTGATAACATAGTACCAAGAGGCTAGAAAGTTTTAAGAACCTGGATTGAAGAGTACAGCAGAACCCCTCATCTCCTTACAACAATGTTTAGAGACTGGGTCAATCCCTCCATCCTAGAATTACAGCTTATCTGAGCCCTGTGGCAACTGCAGCCCCTATCTTTCCCTGGGCTCGATTTGACCGCCCCCTTCCAAACCCTTCGAGCTATATTCTAACAGCACTCTGCAATTCGAGTGGTTTAGCTGGGAACAGAGGGTTCTGTTTTGTCGAATTACAAAAAGTAAATTTCCATATTGAGAAGTTTAATTATGCTCTGAAACTGGGCAAGGAAGGGGAAGAAAGAAGGTGGGTAGATTTGTCTCGGGGAGAAAATGAAGGTGGCGTACACTGCAAGAACGAGTTTGTGGTCCGTCTTACCTTCTCGTTTCAGTGAAGTGGCTAGGAGAAATGGGGAATCGGTGCTGGTGTGATGGGCTCGGAGTCTAGATTCTAAATGCTCTCCTTGACATTACCAAAGTCCTACAAATGGGTTGGCAACCCCATCTCCCTTTGCAAAGCCGGTTTTACAATGATTGCTGACATCACGGATGCCAGTTGGTAGACAAACCTGACAATCTGGTACCAGGATCAGCTGGCCCTTTGGGGCACCTCATTAAAAACCTGTTTCAAAACATGCACGATTCAAGCTCTGTCTTCCTGGCTTTATCGTAGCTCATCTTTTCCCCCCCGCAGTTATTTTTCTCTAGCTACGCCCTCGCTTTTATCCTCCCCACTCCAAAGCTGAGAAAGTTCATCAAGTGTTAACCCGAGTGTGGATTCAGACGAGACAGTAGAGCCCTCTTATATTTAAGAGAGCTTGTACTTTTCCCTATGAACATATTATACCTATATAAAATTCAGTTTCTGCAACCAGGGATTCGCGCTGATTGTAAATGAAGGCTGAATTCTCCAAATGCCACTGGGCAGAAAGCTGCCTCTTTCCCATTTAGAGCAAATGTCCCGAAGCTGGCCGTCACTGTCTAGCGAGCGATCGCGGACTAGAGTCCGTTTTGCCTGCTGTAGTTGAAGTCGGCTTCATCGAGCTTGGATTCCGTAATGTTTGAGAGTTTCGTGTGTGTCCTCCCGATCTCTTCAAGGGCACAGGCCAGGGAGTCAAGATTACCATCGTGCTGATGACGAGCTTCCCACAGGTTCAGAATGACAGCAGATGGACTACTTTGTGTAGCAAAATAAGACAAATTCCTAGACAGGCGGATTTAAAGAAACAATAACAAAAATGAAAACAGAAATAAAGGAACAAATAATCATTTTAAGGGAATTAAAAATGAATTGCAATGGATATTATAGTAGGAATAGGAGGTTAATGGGAGCTAGTTACAGGTCTTGTAACTGTAACCAGTATCCTAGTAATTACAAATGTCCTTCTAATCTCACACTAGGGCATTTATTTGTGACTTTTCCCTTTATGTTGTTGCTTTCTTTTTGGCATACTCAGTCTTCCTTTGCCCTTGGAGCCATTAATGCTGGCTTAGGTGATATTTTGTTTCTTGTTTTCATTCAATCTGTTCTCTCCGCTTGGAATACCCACTTCCTCTCTTTACCCTCTGTTTCTCAAGATCTGACACTCCTGTAATGCCTGGTTCAATTCTCCTCTACTCTGCTCAAAATGCTTTATGTCCTCCCTGAATTTTTTCTATTGTTGCGCTTAAATTTTCATATGAAAAAACTGCTTATATATTTCATGGGAATTTTGCCCACCCAGCATGATTATAGACATCTGAAGGGAAAGGATCATCGCTAATAATCTTCTGATTCTGCAACAGCCCTTATCCTAATACGATGACAGGTGTTCATTCAATACCCATTGTCTTGAGTAATGGATTGCTATGAGCCTTTTTCAGATGATACGGGATCTTTGGTGAAAACAAACGGTAACCTTTTGGTCAATGACTTTGCTATGATGAAGATTAAGATAACACAAAAGATTAAAGGTCACGGTTTTTCATAGGCACTTTTACAGCAGGGATAGAAATGTCACCTTTGGTGAAATTTTGAAAAGTTGAAAAGATTTTTGAGAGTCAACCAAGAATTGCCTATTTTGGGGATGGCACCATTCTTCCTCACCACGTTCAGCACATCATCACGAAGTAGACTCATGTAACAAAGAGCACTTAGAAGAGAAGACAAGCTTTTAAGGGCACATTACCATTTACAAGCACACACACATACAATAAGTTTGAGTGAATAAAGTGCCATTTTATTCAAAGGTCTCAAGGGACTGCTTAAAGCTACTTGGTTGCCAAGTAGCATAAATATCAGGGAACCATATATACTTTCTACTATATCCAAATCTGTAATTGGGAGCGGGAGAAGGCCAGCTTAAAAATGTTCTTTCTGGTTTCTTTCATCTTTTTCCTTATTCCCCCCACCCCTTCCCCACATTTGGAATCAAATATAGTTATTTATTTCTACACTAATGGAAATGGCAAATCAAACCTTGCTTGGGCAATCGAAGGGATACTAGTTCTTTTTATTTAAGACCTTTGTGTTGAATGCTGTCCCTTCTTCCTGGTCATGGGGCCAGTGTTTGTAGAGAGAGCTGCTATGCTTCTAGGTCTGTTCAGTCCATTGATACCCTCTTCCCAGCGTTCAGGCAGAACACAGACTGAAGCGGTAGCTGAGAAAGAGACAAACTGAGAGACTAGGTGGGAGTGAACTCTGGGTGGGCTGTGTGACCATCTCTTTCTATGCCCTTTTTGAGAATAAAGACCATAAACATACATTTGTTCCTGGAATGGGTAAATATTTATGCTTTCTAATGTTGTTTCAAAAAGAAAAAAACAACAAGCAAAACAAAAGCACAGATTTCTCATCATTCTATTGAGGATTTATATTTTGTATTTTCCCTTGAACACCAAGGGACTAGTGTCCTGTGGGAATGAGCAGAATCCTTGTGATCTTATTAACCCCCAAACTAGGCTTTATTCTATAGTAGGGTTTGATAAATATTTCTATGAAGACCAGCTAGTAAATACTTTTCCCTTGGGGTCTCTAAAGCAGCTACCCAACTTCGCTATGGTAGTGTGAAAGCTGCCATAGAGGATACATGTGAATGAGCGTGGCTGTGTTGCAATAAAACTTTATTGAGACACACTGAAATTTGAACATCCTACAGTTGTCACATCACACAATATTCCTCTTCGTTTATTTATTAATTATTTTCCTGACCATTTAAAAAACCTAAAACTATCTAGCTTCTGGGCTAAAGAAAAGCAGGTGGTGGGCCAGATTTGGCTTTTAGGCCATAGTGCTGATCCCTGTCCTGTGCTATCTTACAACCCAAGCTCGATTTCCAGAGGAGCTAACTATTTGAGCGAAGATTAGACTGAACTTTTTGTTTTGTGTTGCCTTTGAAAAGAAGTACCCAGAGGGCTAAAGTTGTTGAATCCACAAGTCCCACATCCTGATTCAAGCACTTGGACAGCTTCATCCTCAGTATGTGTTCGGGGATCTCTGACCTTTCAAGACAGGACAGGAAGACCCCGGAATAAAAATGCAATTAATAAAACTCGGGGGGAGGCATACAGAATATGTTTTGGAGTCCGGGATGAGTCTTTGTCCCAACAGAATATCAGAAGTTTTCATGAATCCGTGGTGGGGGTGGGAAGGTGTGTGTGTGTGTGTGTGTGTGTGTGTGTGTGTGTGGTTTTTTTTGTTTGTTTGTTTTTGTTTTTTAAGATTTTATTTATTTGACACAGATAGTAAGGGAGAGAGCACAAGCCAGGGAGCAGTAGGCAGAGGGAGAGGGAGAAGCAGTCTCCAGCATGAGCAAGGAGCCAGGGGAGGGGCTTAATGCGACGACCCTGGGATCATGACCCGAGCCAAAGGCAGCCACTTAACCGACTGAGCCACCCAGGCACCCAGGGGAAGGTGTTCTAAGTACACCTGCCTAGAGGAAGAGGAGTGGGGCTGGCGAAGGGCTCCTTCCAGCCATTTGGTTATCAGAAGTCCTGCAAGCGTCCTGACTTGTAGAATAGGCACCCAGGGCTAAAGCAAACTAAGTGATCAAAAGAGGCAGAAATAGGACTCTCGCTTGGCACAGGTCTCTGAACATATTGTCACGAGTGAAATGTGCTCCCCAAAGCATGGCTCGGATTTATCCCCTATACAAGCACATTCATCACACACACACAAATCTCAAATTCCACTTAATTTTTGTAGATACGTACAAGAACATAATCAGTCTTATTAAAAATGATTCAGTTAGCTTTGTGATTAAACAGACCGATTAAATTACCTTCACCTGTCTACACCAGGATAATTAGTATATAAAAGACCCTAAGATCCTAATGCAATAGGCTATTCCTCCAAGATAGCTGGATTATTTTAACCGTTTACATGTGTGCAAATGCACGGATTTTTGTTTTGTTTTGAAAATTGGTATACTGTGCCTCTGTTAGGTGGTTTCCATACTGCCCTTTTGAAATTATTCTCAGCCCAATCTATGTGACCCATTTCTCTTCATAACGGTGGTGCATTTGGACATGAGCAGCTAAATGCACACACAATCCAGGGAATATTGCTACTACTAGAGAACAGAATTCATAGTAACAGTTGGTATCGAGCAGTTTTCTGGGTGTCTTTATTTTTTTTTGATGAAACCAGAACAATTAGCAAAAGTAGTAGTCTCGAAATTTAGGTGGATGCCTCAAAATAAAACTTAATTTTTTTCTTTCTCTTTGAAACATGTTTAAGGAACTGAATGTTTATGATGCTGGTCTTAGATGCTTCAAATTGTTATTATTTTTTTAATGCTCTGAACTTTTGTCATAGCCTTTTAGGATTCTCATAGACTAGAGTTATTTTGAAAAAATAAGATTTCTTTTTTTGTGGTGTCTTAAAGATGCTACGTATCATGCAGGTAAGATTACTCTTAAATTTTAGGAATTTACTTTAGAATCCTTCTAGGTCTTCAGGTCACTTTATTTGTCCTAAGCTTTGTAGATTCAAGGACTTTTGTCTTTTCCTTTGGAACTCCCACTAAAAGAGTAAACTATAAAAAAACACATGTAAGACAGCTGGACAAATTTATCCATGTAAGTTTACTGAGTAGTAATGGTTTATTAAATTAAATTTTGTTTTGTTGAGCCTGCATGCCTTCTATTCATCGGAGTTCCGGGCTGGGGTAGGGGGTGGGGGAAGGATGGTTTTTTTTATCACCATGATTAATTTCCTCTTTTTGAGACTTTTTTATCCCCATCCCTTATCCTCAATTAAAATCCCATGCTTGAGGTAGGACAGAATTGGGAGCATGAATCTTTACCTTCGCGATTTCACTAGCTAGACACAGGCCAATCTAAAACAGTGTCTTATGGTCCAAAACCAAATTTTTACACAGAATCCCAGTTTTCAAAATATATCTTCAAATTAAGGACCACGTTAAATGAATAATGGAAATTAGGTTAAAATTTGAGGATTTCTGGAAATAATGACTGTGCCTGTTTCCACTTTTGGATGCAAAGAGGAGGAGAGAATTAAGGGCCCATGATAAAATTCTGCCCTCTGATGTCTTTATATCCTATTATTACATGGGCTGGTTTTCCCAAATGGAAAAGTGGCTGGGTGTCCCTTTGGTGTGAATTTAGAGACACCACCTTTTCTTAAGTACTTGAAAGAGTGTTCAAATATAGATATCTTCAGGAATAGTAACATCTAAACTTTCAATCACTTAACAGGGAGACAAGAGTAATGGGGACAGGCACTCAGCCCTGGGGAAACAGGCCGGAACTCTCCTGAGGGCATACTGCGCTCACACTGGAGTTGGCCTGGCTCACTGTTCTTTGGGTCCGACTGTGTGTGTCCTAGAAGGGTCTCCCTTTCATTCTGAATTCCAGATAACAAACTTTCAGTTTCTAAGAATCCTGCTACCATGGAGGCTGATCTACCTATTTTCAGGCTGTAAGATCTTCTGGTAACTAGGAAAACGGATTTTCTACTGAAATATAGTTGGGGACCGCATTAGAACTGTAGCTTAATGGGGTGCCTGGGTGACACGGCAGTTAAGCGTCTGCCTTCGGCTCAGGGCGTGATCCTGGCGTTATGGGATCGAGCCCCACATCAGGCTCCTCCGCTATGAGCCTGCTTCTTCCTCTCCCACTCCCCCTGCTTGTGTTCCCTCTCTCGCTGGCTGGCTATCTCTGTCAAATAAATAAATAAAATCTTAAAAAAAAAAAAGAACTGTAGCTTAATGTCATTAGCACAGAAGACCTCCCTCCCCCCCCCCATACCAGGTGCATGCTGTAAATTCATTCAGAATTGAGGATTTCACCCAGGTGGGGGGGGGGGCACTTGCCCCTGGAACATGAGGGCACCGAGTCTGTTTATATTCTACAAACTTGCCATTTACATCGCAGTCAACTGAATTGTTTCAGCCTTTAAAAAGCATATTTTAAAAATATCTTCTTTCCGAGTAGGCTTGTAGTATAAAAAGTGAAAACTAAGTTAAGCTGCCTCTAACAAATCGGGAGCCATCATTTATAGGAACAGTGCATAATCCTGCTAGTGCCAGAGGGACTGGGGACAGAGTCCTAATGAAAAAATATTAATATCCCTGCTATCATCCTCATTGTCTCATTTAATGAAAGCCTCGTATGTGACCAAAACCAACCCTCCATATGGTTCTTTCGATGCGGGCAGAAGAGAAAAGCCATTCATATTGAACAGCAGTAATTGGACACAACGCAAACATTTGTCCCACCCATCAGGCTTCCGTCCCCAAACTTCAACCTCTCTGGATACTCAACAAACAGCAAAGCAGCTTTCAAGATAAAGCCACGTCAGCACAGCATTTTCCAAAGAAGTAGCGAAAGACGGATGCCATAATGGAACCTCTGACTATTGGCTCCTGTGCCTTCAAGAGCAAGGCAGCTGGCAGGGGGGGACCCACAAGGATGGGGGTACAGGCAGTAGAAAACATGGAGTTCCACTCTGTCTTGCCCTAGACAGGTGCATTGTTTTAGGTCAATGAATGTGGCCATGAGATTCCTCTTAGTTTTTCCTTTTGTCTCTTCTATTATCTGGCTCTGGAAGGGGAATAGCAAGGATTTTTTTTTTTTTCCTTTCTTTGTCAAACATTTAAGGACCTGGAGGTTTCAGGGCCACCCGTGAGTTGCCAAAGGAGAACAAGCCCAGTTGTAGACCCTGTTGTCAGTGCTCTAGTTTCATTTCTGACAGGATGAAATTGTCTATGACAATTTGTCATATTTGGAAGTGAAGGGCCATGATAACTACCAAATGGAGTTTCTAGTGTTCTTTGAATTGGGATATATCAAGGAAAAATAGGTCTCCTTTAAACTAATTTTCCCACTCCATAACCTTGAGATATTGTAAGCATCCTGTGGGCGAAGGAGAAGGACCAGCGTGTGTTCCGAGAGGAGGGACCACTGTGTCAGTGCTGAGTGAGGGAAGCGAGCAATAGTTAGGCTTCTCCCTTTGCCAAATACTCACTAGGAGTTCCAATGAAACCTCGCAAATCACTGAAAAGGAAGTTAATCCCTTAAAGGATACTCTAATGAATTGGGTTAAAATCCTTCCTGTAATTTAATGTTCTCAAATGATGAAAACATCGTATTCAGGCATATTGATGCTGCCAGCCTTTTCACGTACTGTTTGAGACGGCTCTTCCGAAGGGGATTATTTAGGCTCTAAAAGGGGCCTGGGCATGTCCATCTTTCCTGAAAACTCTATTAACATAAAGGAGGAGAGCCTATTATTTCTTTAAGGATCAGCACAAAACCGCCCCTTGCCTAGAAGGAATGCAGTGCCCTTGTCATCAGCCCCTGGGGCTAGCGGGAGCATGGCTTTGGTTCTCTTGGAGGAACGTGAAGAAGCTTCTTTTCCGTAGCACCTTTAGAATGGACATCTGCCACTTGTAAACCGTATACAGCTTGTTCCCGGCTACACTTGTCCCAGGGCTACTGCTTCAGCTTTGTATTAGCGGGTAGTTTCACGAGTCCTTGATCTCGGGGGAATGAAGCTTTGCTGTGCTGGGTCCCTCTGGCTTCACTGTAGGGCTCTTGGCATTTCACCCCTGCATAAGCCTCCTGTGCCAGAACCAGAAAATCTGATTGGGGCTTCACTCTATTTTGCCTCCAAGGACCCGTGTAATGCTATCCCCCCACATATTAACTTTCCTTGGAAGAGTCCTAAAGGTGGCTTTTTTGGAAATGACGGCCTCATATCCGTTTTTATTACTTAAAGGTTAGGATGTGTTTTCTAGCCTCCAGCCTGCAAAAACCAAGAAAGTGGAGTTTGGTGTCATCACAGTAAACCCCAAACCACAGGAATGAAAACAGCGAGCCTCTGTGGTCACTGCAAGACACCCCTCAAGCAGGCATCCTGTATGGCTTTTGTTCTCCTCTTCCTCCCTCACCCCAAAAGGCAGCTGGCACTGGGGCTGCTCTACTTCTGGTGAATTCTCAACAGTTATCCCAAGATAGATGAGGACGCTGCCTCGTGACCTTCCTCTGTCCGCTTCCACTGCCCTCTGGTCATTTCACTGGGCCTGTGTATCCAATTAACAGGGTAGACAGAGGGAATGAAAGGATATGACCTCAATATGAGAAGATTCTGTTTCTCATTAGAGGTCCTGGTGGAAAAACTGGTTATACAGCACCGCTGATCAGCCATGAGGTTTGAGAAATGTCATTTGCTCCCAACTGCTACACCATCACCCATGAACATGAACAGGCAAAATGAACTATTTTAACCCTTGACCAACAAGAAATATGTTTTAGGTGACCCTTGAACAATGTGGGGAGTTAGCCCTCCCCCCACCACACAATCACAAATCCAGGATCACTTTTGACACTCCCAAAACTTCACTGCCACTAGTCCACTGTTGACCGGAAGCCTTATTGCTAACATGAACAGCTGGCACCTATTTGTGTATCAAATACTATATTCATATAATGAAGTAGCCGAGAGAAAAGAAATGTTATTAAGAAAATCATAAGGAAGAGAAAATACATTTATAGCGCTGGACTGTATTTACTGGAAAAAAAAAATCCACGTGTAAATGGACCCGTGCAGTTCAAAGGTTCAACTGTGTTGTTCAAGGTTCAACTGCATACTATTATGAAAAACCATTAATAAGATGTAATTATGTGCTTCTCTCCACTTTGGCATCCTCTCTTCCATCTCGGCTGCTTCCCCTCCGCTCAGACTCCCATGTCTCATGCACTTTATCCAGCAGCTGTTCCCATAGCAACATGGTCAAGCTGGCTATGTTTTCACAAGGGTTTCTGGAATATGAAAATCACGCGGCCTTAAAGAAGAATGAGCTAATGGTAGAATTCCGGGGACTGTGGAAGAGCTGAGAGAAAAGACCAGAATCTTCCTTCATGTGAGCCATGTAAACTGTTTTCCTGGGAGACCAATTTTCAAAATCCTCTGATGCTTATTCCTATCAATTGTATTTATGAGGAAGAAAGTTTTTGAGGTCAAGCAGAGTTAGTGTCCCATGAGAGAGTTCATGTCAAAATTCAGAAAGGACTGAATTTCCCCTAAGTAGAGAGAACCACCCTGGTGGGCTTAACTAGAACTAAAGATACAAAGTGTCCTCCTACTACAGAGCGCTATGGAAGTTTAGAGACGGGAGACTACTTTGGGCTGAAGCCGTTGTTTCCAATTAATCTGTTTAGTCCTCGGCGGGTGTTCCCCGCCACCTACTTTCATGATCAATTCTTTATTTCTCAGCCCTCCCCACCTACCAATCACATGGGGCCAGGAGCACTGGAGGGTTATTGCAGCTGAATTTAGAGAACGAATGTGCAACCTCAGCTTTGGAATGCAGCAAGTACGGACTCTGAGTAATAGTCAGAGTTTGCTCACAGAATCTGTAATTGCAACTGTTGTCGGTGACATTCTTTGCTAGGCTCTGTCGCTTCTTCAGTGCGATCCGTATGCCAGGCAAGTTGCAAGGCCACCTGTGTTGCTGCCTCATAACACACACGACCGACATTTCTCACATTCTCATCGATTGCTAAGCCTTTCACTTTATATTCCAAGTCGTTTTTTTCCCCCCATTCAGATCTAAGTAGAAACTTGTTTGGCAAAAAAGCAGATTATCATCAGTGACATCTGCATTTCCCCAAAAGGAGGGCAGGAGAGCATTTTCACTGGCAGTCAAAGAAAAGCAAACGTTTCCCTCCACTCCCTTTGAAAACTCTTCCTTCGTGATTTGAGCACTGTGGCTTTGCTAGCTTTTGGATACTTCTGGAAACTGAAAGGAGGGGGAGAGGCAGCTGAGAAGTGCTGTCACCAGATCAAGGAAGGTGAAGTCTCTAACAGAAAGCCCACATGCTTTTGTCGTCCTCTTTCTCTTGTGAGCCCAGAGTGGACAGGATCTCATGCAATGGAACGACTCTCTTGCCCAATAATATCAGCAGATTGACAATGTCAGATTTTGTGTTTTAACACACCTTAATGATCAGTTCCATGCTCTATTCTGTGTGACCCTAAGAGAGCCCGGCCAGTGATCCGGGATTATACAACAGGAAGTTGTGACAAATTACATCTGAAAATCCCATTCCTCTCTGTTACGTAGGGCTTCTTCCCATGTAGGAGGAGGCAGATTTTTAGTACAGTAATGAAAACACAAAAGGAACTTGAACATTTCTGCAAAATGAGAATGAGTTCACGGTGCAAGGTGGTTTTCAGTAGTGTTTGCTCCACTCTGCTCCTGTGAATATGCTGGTGGCCTTTCTGCCAGAAACAACCAGTCTGCAGAAAAGGGTCCTATCCAGGGGCGCCTGGGGGGCTCAGCTGTTGAGCGTCTGCCTTCGGCTCAGGTCATGATCCCAGGGTCCTGGGATCGAGCCCCATATTGGGCTCCCTGCTCGGCGGGAAGCCTGCTTCTCCCTCTCACACTCCCCTTGCTTGTGTTCCCTCTCTCGCTGTCTCTCTCTGTCAAATGAATAACAATCTTAGAAGAGTCCTATTCTATCCCCTCTCGCCCCTCAAGCTTGGATGCTGAGCTGAGAAGCCTCATCTTTGGGTGTTACTATGACTGAAGCAACAAGGTCTTACTTACTAAATGAGGGCAGATTTATTTAAATGAGGGGTCAGCAAACTACGTTCTATTGGGCAAATGCTGGTTGTCGCTTGTTCTTATAAAGAAGTTTGTTAGACAAATAGGCGTAGCTGTGTTCCATGTATTTTTTCTGGCTGATTCTCACTAAAGAAGCAGGGCTGAATGGTGCCGAGTAATTACAACAGATCCTATATGGCCTAAACTATTTGCTGTCTGGTTCTTTAACAGAAAGAAGTTTGGTGATTCTTAATTTAAACCAGTCTCGCTCCATAGTTCTATGACTTTCAGAAGGCTAAGCTAGAGAATGAAGAGGGGGCAGGACGTGCCATTCACTGAAGCTGAAGATGTTCACCATAGAAGATTTAAAGAGAGTAGGTTACATGTATTCATGCCGTCCTAATTTGCCATTAGTGAAAATTGCAAAGAGCAACACTGATTGAAAATCAACATATTCAGGGGGGCGCCTGGGTGGCTCAGTTGGTTAAGTGTCCGCCTTTGGCTCAAGTCATGAACCCAGGGACCTGGAATCGAGCCCCGAGTTGTGCTCTCTGCTCGTCGGGGAGCCTGCTTCTCCCTCTCCCTCTGCCTACTGCTCCCCCTGCTTGTGCCCTCTCTCTGCCAAATAAATAAATAAAATCATTTTAAAAAAATGGAAATCGACATTTTCTGGGCACTGTGTTAGAAACTTTCCATTAAGTAGGTCATTTGTGTTTCTTATGTCAAGGAAATTTAGGCTTTCCTGGAGAAGGGGTCTTAGGGACAGCCCAAAGCAAGGGAACAGGCCCACAGAGTGTTCACACTGGAGGACCCTGGACACCAGAGGGGCGGTCTGCTCCTGCGCAGACATTCCCTGCTCATGAGAGCCGAGACACAAAAGGTGTTGACCTTAGTCTCCCAATTTGAAATGCATTTTCCCTACTGCGCAAGGGCCCCAACTGCTGACTTTGGGGGCACTCACAGTCGTTCTCGTAGGTAGACCGTAAGCAGAGAATGAAATGGAACGAGGCAGAAGGAACGTGTGCAGACTCATCCAGCACACGGATGGTAGCTTCTGTGGATCTGCAGGTATTTTGGGGCAATTATTTTCATGTAAACGGTGAATTAAAAATCATAAACTCTTATGGTCAGAATGGATTTGGGAGTTAACGCAGTTCGAATTCTATGAATTGCAGTTGTAGAAAAAGAAACAGGGCTGGTGAGTGATGTGTTCAGGCAGACTGGTATGAGTTGTAGAACCAGGGATGCCTTACGGGGGCCCAATTTGCCCCCCCCGACACACTTTTTTCTTTGTCAACCGAATTCTGTTCTCTGGGTTGTTTTTTGTTCTTGTCCCTGTGTTGATCAGAAAGTGAGCCTGACATCGTCAGGGTGCTCATGGGTTATAAATGAGACATCTCCTCCCTTTGTCAAACTTGCTGGGAAATATTCAACTTAATTTTTTTTCTCCTGTACACATACATTTTTGTATTCTTTCATTTTCAATATTCGACTCTCAAGAGTGTATCTGTTCTCTCTGGGTTTGCCTGTCTCTGCAAATCCCCTTTTCTTCGGCAGCCATGCCTCCTTTCTTGCTTTGCCCCTCTGAGCCTGACTGCTTTCTAGTTGGGTCCTGCGTTCTCGGATTTCTTGGATCCCTTTTGAGACAGGGAGTGGCACTCTATCATTTCCTGGCAGACACCTACCTCCCTTTCAGAGAAGAAAGAGTCAGGTAGGATGTCTGTGGAAATAAAGAACACAAAATGGAAATGACAGAGTAAGGCAAACAGTAAGAAAATAAGGCTTTGCCTCAAAAGGAAAAAAAAAAAAGAAAAGAAAAAAAGAGTACCAGAGGAAAAGGGAAGGAAAATGGTTCTGGCAAAATTTGTTCTCTTTTCTATTCATTCTGGGGCATGGCGGGGGTGGGGGGGGGTGAGAGGAAGAGGGGAGGCGGACGTGGGGGAAGGGAGGTATTGCTTGCCAATGCCCTCTCGCTGCTGGTTATCCTTCCAGCCCAGCCGAAGTGACCTGCCCATCAGTGCTGCCCGGGATGCCATCACTCTTGCTTCTCATCAAAAGTAATCAAGCCCATTATGAATCTCTCTATTCTACTCTCAACTTAACTACAACGCTAGCATTGGTAATGGGAGTCCGGGGAAGCCGCAGGCTCATTCACGTGCTTAGGTCACCTGTTTGTTTCACACCTTCTGCATTCAGATCTGGGAATTCTCATCCTCAAACTTCTAATACCAAGGCACCCACTTTTGCCGGCTGAACGTGTCCCCACGGAGGGTTAAATGATGCTTAAGGTGGCCTGATGGTAGGGAGGAAACACGTACTTCCCTGTCTCTATTATCACCGACTCAAGACAGTGCTGGGATCTCCCACAAATACCAAGATGACCTAGTCTCTGTCCCCATTTGGGCGGCCCAAGTTAGCCAACCTCAAGATGGGACCAGGACCAAAGTAAGACTTTTCTATCATGTCCCCAAAGGCAGAGCGGGTGGAAGGAAATGCCACACACAGTGTCCTGTTCTTGTTTCTTGCCCACATACGTAGCTAGGCTTCACACGAAATGTGGCCAGAGGGATTTATAAAGATAGCAGGGCCTGGAAACCACATGGATACGCCCAAACCCCTTTGTTTTTCAAAACTCTCAGGAAGAATGTCCTCTTTCCAGTTGCCCCCAATTACCTGTTGATGCTGTTTTTCTGTGCTAACATCTGCCAGTCCTTGCCTTTGGCATTGGGCGTATCGAAGGTGGCACAAATCCGCTGTCTGATGGAGTAAGGGATTTTGAAGGCTTTGGGGCCAGTCTGTGCAGGGAAAGTGCTATCCTCTTGTGCAAAGAACGTGATGGTTTCTCTTTCACTCTACAAACAGAGAAAGCATGGTCAGATCTAAATGGAAGCATTACCGAGAAACACTTTTATTTATTTTAATAGAAAATTAACACACACGCACAGCATGCTTGCCATTGTGATGGACTCTGTAAAATACATTGACACGTTCCCCTTTTTCTAACGTAGTAAATAAGTTCTCTGGCAGCCTCGTGAATTATGTACTGGAGATTTACAACAGGGTCTTCCACTCGGGGGGGGGGGTGTCCACAATTGTCAGCCTCCTACATCCAGGGAGATGTCAGGTGACAGCAGGATTAAACCTCCCCCCCCCCCCCTGGTTCTCAGGGATAGATCTAGAATCAGTAGGAAGAATCCCCCAAAGGACAGATTTCAGTTCAGTATAAGGAATGACCCTGTGATAGTCAGAGCTGACCGAAGACGAATGGGCCAATCCAAGTTGCTGGCTGGGCAGGTAACTGTCAGGAAATCTACAAAGGGGAACTGATTGTATATTGATCATCTTTAAGTGTGTGTTGCCCCACCCTGGTTGTGAAGTGCTGGTAAGTTTATGTGGACCAACAGAATTTTAAAGCCTGAAAAGTATCCGATTGAATCATTCCTGTGACTATGATAGGTTACAAGACAAGGGATTCCGCAGATGTCATTAAGGCTTCTAATCAGGTGACTATGAACTGATCAAGAGAGATTTTCCAGGGTCAGCCTGACCTATTCACGTGGCCCTTAGAAGAGAGAAGAGGCAGCTCTTATCTGGGGGCATCTCTCCTGCTGGGCTGGTAGAAAGCTAACAGCAGGGCTGTGAACTGGCTATAGAGCGGGGGCAGGGAGCTAGGACCTGAGGGCATCCCCTAGGAGCTGAGCGTGACCCCGGTCCAAGAGCCAGCAAGAAAATGGGGGACCTTCAAGGAATTAGATTTGGTCAACAATCCAAATAAGCTTGGAAAAGGACTCTGAGCTCTAGGTGAAAACATGTCCCCAGCCATCACCTTGATCTCAACCTTGCGAGATCCTGATCAGAAAACCCAGTTATGCCATGCCTGGACTTTTGACCTACAAAAAATGTGAGACAGTAAATGGGTACTGTTTAATCCTGTTAAGTTTATGGTAATTTGTTATATAGCAAAAAAGAAAATATAATAATAATATAAAGAGAATTTAGCCTTCGAATTTGAGATGGGGTTGAGGGACTAGTTAGGACTGTTTAAAGTCCAAGGAACCATCCTTCATGTTAGGAATGTGTCCTCTTGTATTTTCCGTTCAGCTAACATGTGCCATTTCTGAACTCTTCTGCGATCCTGCCCTGAAGCTTTTTTCAACCTTAACACCTCTTCCTACTGTCAGCACCACAGCCATGAGAGGCCTTCTTGGCAAGGGGCCAGGCTCACATGGCTCTAAACCTCAGTGAGTCTTGTGTCTTCAAGAATCTGTTAATTGAGGAAGCTCGTTCATGCAGAGATCTTATTAATGATCATATGTTTTGTGGTTCCATAGCCATCTGACATAGTTACATTTTGAGGGCTGCATCTTGGAAACAGTGCCTTAATGCATTATTTCCAAAAGGGTATCTCAGAAGACGTTCCAAGAAAGAGCAGATCTCTGGTCAAATACGTTTGAGAAATGCTGCATATTATAGCTTCTGCTTGGAAATTCAAAGTAGATATTATCATATTAAATAGATTCTACTGGTTTTAGTTCTACTCCCTGGAATATTATAGAACAACACCCATCAAAATTCTTCTAGTGTTTTGTATTAGTGTGGGGTAACAGAAAAGCATGGTTGGTTTTCAGAGGCAGAGGGACCTTGCTTTGGGCTATGATTTGATACTTCCTAGCTCAGTGACCTTGGGTACTCCATGACATCTGTCCAATTTCCTAATCAGTCTTTTGGCAGCTTTTATAGACACCACAAAGGTTATGAAATGTGGTGAAAATTACCCAGGTACTTTGTAACATGGCTGAAACTAGAAGTCTGATTTTCTAATACCTATACCAAAATTCATTTCTCTACAGCACCTGCTTCAAGACAAGCAGGTGGTTAAGAAAAATGCTGAGCGTTATTAGATTTATGCTTCTGGAATTAGCAGCAGGAAGGGCTTCCTGGAGGAGGCATTTTGGTTGGCCTTGAAGGATGAATAGCTATTGATGGAATAGAAATTGAGTGGGTAACTAGTGATTTTTGGCAAAATGAACAGTTCTTATTCTGATATGTTGGTTACAAAATGAATCAACTCAGACTTCTTGCTATATGAAATAGGTTATGAGGAACAACATTTTTTTAAATTTTTTTGTAAATAGAGTATTTTTTTATTTTTATTTTTTATAATAATTTTTTATTATGTTATGTTAGTCACCATAGAGTACATCCTTAGTTTTTGATGTAAAATTCCATGATTCATTATTTGCACATAACACCCAGTGCTCCATGCAATACGTGCCCTCCTTACTACCCATCACTGGGCTATCCCATTCCCCCACCCCCTTCCTTCTGAAGCCCTCAGCTGGTTTTCCAGAGTCCATCGTCTCTCATGAAGGAGGAACAACATTTTTAATCATGGTTTGTGAAATTTCTCCTAGCCTTTAAAAATGTAAATTGAAGACCGTTTCCTTCAATTTCCTGACTTAAGGCAGGAGGATGTACTTTAAAAAGATAGTAGAAACTGTAGAGAGGAAAAAAAGGAATTCTATGCAAGATAACATGGGAGCTGTCACTGTAAACCGACACCAAAGGGTGTTCCCATGTGAAAAGGTGGCTTGCCAGTGAAACTGAAAACACTGAAAGTAGCCACAACAAAGGGCTGCATAGACAGAGCTGGCTTGTGCAACCTCTCATGGCATCTTTGGGTGGACCAAGCTCACCAAGCTCTGTCTTTACCGTTGGCAGAAGAGAGACCACCCTGATCCACAGTCTTGAGGACAGAAGTGGTAGGAGTTCAAAGTGAATAAAATATTGGAGGAGACTGACTCTTAAGTATTTTTTCTGTTTTCGATACTTTGATAAGTGGGCCCCCATCCGTCATAAAGTTTCCCAATTTAAATATTTGCCACGCATAAGGATGACACTTTATGTAACATTTATGGTGCATTCTAAAAGACAGCTGGGCCAAGTAATAAGAATCCTGTAGATACATCACATTTCCTGATTGTTTAAATTAAATATGCAGAGGAACAGCAGATTTTCATGCTCTGCACATCTGAGATAAGAGGCTGCTACTTGGCTAGCTGGGGAGTGTAAGTCAATGAGAAATTCCAAGTATTCTGTCTATTTTGCGACAGACAAATCATCCCCCAACCTTCCACCACTTTTGGAAGAAAGATAAGAGAATTGCTTGAAGGGAAAATTGTAACATGCAAGTTTCCCATTTAAGTTCTTTTTACCAAAAAAAAAGAAAGGAAAAAAAGTATTCTCTAATAATATTACTTTAACAAGGGATGATGCCATAAATTACTTAGGGATTCTGCCCTCCTCTTCGATATTAGTAAAATTATTTTGCTTTACTCCGCAATTTTCCGATCGGTGATACAGTTGCTTTTACAGAATGTCAGTTGGTGGTAATCGTTTGGTAATTTGGTGAGGTTGCACTGAAAGAGAACCACCTGCTTCTACGGATGGACACAATAATGGTCACTCTAAAAAACAGAAAAAAATACGCTATCTTGATCATGGAAATAATTTTTAAGTTTGAGAATGACATGAATGATTCTATTTATTTGGAAAGCCATTGAGATGAGACGCATGAAGGAATGTGGTGGATGGGAGGCTAGACATAAAGAACCAAAGGCCTTCAATGAGCATAATCACTGTACTGATTCAGACATTTAAAATAAATATTATCTTATATATACAAGGACCTACATACGTATATCTTTTACCTCTCATGGTTCCATCGTTAAATTCATGAAACAGACGCTAAGATGATACGTTAAAGTAAGGTAGGAAGTTGGAGCTCTGAGCTTAACAATACAGGGATTTTTTTTTTTTTTTTGAGTGGGGAGAGGGACAGATACTTAAAATTCAGACATCTATTGAAAGCTTCAAAAGATTTATTTCCTTACTATTATTCTTATTATCTTTAATCAAAGAAATCCTATTACTAACTTATTAAAACCAGCTAATGCAGGGTCTTTCAGCCTAGAGGTCATAAAGTGTGATGCACTTACTGACCTATTATTCCCGACTCACTGACTGATACAAGTTCATGTCTGGAATGTATCTTGTCTCCTCTCCAGGTAATCCCAGTTTCTTAGCACTTTATGTATCCTAACTTTTTCTGGAAGTGTCTACCACAAAAATCCAAGTCATTTTTAGGGAGAAGAGGATACTTTGTATTCACCACATCTATTGGTAGATGTACACTTCTGGCAGGAATGAGACAGTCCTGGAGTTGGAAAGAACGCGAGCGATCGATCATTCACTGAAGACCTCCCTTTCCAGGCAGACTGACACGTGGGAAATCTATTCTATTCTTGAAAACCTATAGAATGAACACTTATTCTAGCCCATCCCATCCTTCTGCAGTCTTGAGGAAAGAACTTCCCAATTTTCACTCTACTTTCATACTCAAAGACAGAATTTTTGATGCTGTGATGTTTGGCACTAGTGCCTAAGCCCCCCAGAAAGAAGGCTTACATTATGCAGAAGGCCCAAAGTCAGTATTGCTAAATTAGACTTCCCTGACTGGGATCCGGAAGTAGTCTAGTATGGAAATCCAGACTTTGACCTTGACGTCAGGTATCTCAGTTGGGAACTCTGGCTCCCCATTACTGGGTTTATCTATCATCTTGGTTGACCTCTTTGAGAATGTTACATCATGCCAAATTGTGACAGTATAGTATTTACTCCACAGAGCTGGATGGTTACATGTGAAAGTGCATGAAATGGTACCGAAATAGAGTGGCTTTCAAAAGTTTTTAATTTTCTGCTGACAAAATAACAGATTTGCCTAACAAATACAGTTTATTACAAAGAGATGGAGATGCACTGGGCCAAATGCCAGCAGGAACACTTGAAACAATTAATAAAATCCTTCCAGGATCGAAAGGGTTAATAGAGCTTCTAAAACGCATTGGCCTCCAAACTGGATGGCGGTAACCCAACAGTGAGTAAGTATCATTCGGAGGCTGGCTTATTATCGAGAGATAGCGTGGTGTCGTCTTTTTCGAGGCATTTCAAAGTGATCGTAAGCTTGCGAAGCATTAGACAAGGAAATGGAGAGTAAAGGGTAAGATTGTGGTTATTAGCTCATTTTCCTCTGGTGTACTTCCAAAATTTGCTTAAGCAAGGAGCACAGGTATGAGGCTGTATCAACTCTATCACAGTCCTTTAACATGGATTCCTGTGATAGCAGAAGTTGGTCCTCACCATCGGAGTGCCTTAAAAAATAACAACCCTTTAAACCTGGAATTGTTGCATAGATCTGTGATCAGACATTTAGGGCAGTTTGCACCAGAGGTTATCTTTCTGTCCCGCCTTTTCATGCTTGCTTCTGAACACCAGAAGGAAAATCTGCTTGGATTTTCCTTTTGTGTTTATTTTAAAACTTTCCTGTGATTTTTTTATTTTACTTTGAAATGTATTGTGTTAAATATGCCACGACTATTCAAGAAAGACTCTCAAAATATCCTACCCTCCGTTTCTGGATCTACCTTTCCCATCAAAACTACTTTAGCGCACAATGTTAATTGGTGATAATGAATGCAAATACCGTACAAACATGTCAGCTAAGACAGCTATCAATTTTGAGGCACAATCCTTTGGAAAGCCATCCGCTCTTCAGAAGAACTATTCAGGGAATTAGCAATGTTCATTTTGCATAAACAATGAATTGAAATGAGAATGGAGTGAAGTGATAATGCTATAAGGCTACAGGTTTTCAAAGAAAAAACCCCCCTGAATTGAGTGGTATGTATATAACATTTGTTAAGCCTTCTGCCAAGCCTGAATGAATAAATACATATTATTTATATATTGGTACATAAATACGTATGTGTGCCTGTACACATGCATATATATATTTATATATTCTACTGATGAGCAATAAAATATGTTTTTCTACACTAGCCAGGGATTACCTTACAATTGCTCAACAGAAGCATCACATGCTTCCCCTGATTCTACCCCTCAGCTACTCTAGCCCTCTACCCTCAAATAATCATTCAGGAGGGAATGCCATCATCTCCTCTCTGAGCCAAGTCCACAGCCATGAAGACATTCAGTGGTTTAGGCAAATCAGAGCCATGGCGGAAATCAGGTGTCTTTTTGCAAAAGTGAATTCTCCTCTGACTCCCATTCTAACTCTGCCCTTCAATAATGATAGGACCTTGGACAGTGTCCTTTCCCTCTTTGCACTTGCATTTCCTTACTTTGTAGAATGAGACTTCGGTCTACTCTGTTGTACATGATGGCATCAATGAATCAGATTCAATTGAAACAGGGCTATGCAGAACCCCGAACCTGGGGGCTAGGAGACATTGTAAGACAGCAGGGTACCAAGGTCCTGAAGACGACTTCTGGAAAGCTGGTCAGAACCAGTAGAGGGGCGCCTGGGTGGCACAGCGGTTAACCGTCTGCCTTCGGCTCAGGGCGTGATCCCGGCGTTATGGGATCGAGCCCCACATCAGGCTCCTCCGCTATGAGCCTGCTTCTTCCTCTCCCACTCCCCCTGGTTGTGTTCCCTCTCTCGCTGGCTGTCTCTATCTCTGTCAAATAAATAAATAAAATCTTAAAAAAAAAAAAAAAGAACCAGTAGAAAAACAGCCCCATGGTGACCTTGTGCCTCTTCATGGTTTATGTCTCAAATGTACCATCAGCCACCAATGAATCTCAGGAGATATTGCAAACCTGCAATGGACGATTAGATTGTTTGTGGTTTTGTGTTTAAAATGCCCTCTACCAGTTCTTTCCCCAAAGGGCTCTCCACGGAGCCTAAGCTCTGATGGGTTGAGTTTCTCTGCCCAACGGGAAGCTCAGTTCAACCCTCAGCCTGAGGAAAAGTTAATCTGCCCTTACCGGTACCGAGGATTAAGAGCGAGAGCATTCCGAAGCTCTTTTAGACCCTGTGTAGCACGACTGAAAGAGGCACGTTGATCTCCGGGTCTTGTCGAAATGGAGTCAAGTGGTCCCGCAGACCAAGGACTCACCTCCAGGATGGATGTCTGCACTTGGAGGATCTGTTCATGGCCTTTGAGCTGCCGGATGCAGATTTTGCAGGACAGCTGGGTGGTGGTGGGCGTGTAGCGCTCCAGGGAGAAGGCACAGTGCAGGGGCTGCCTGTTACTGCACCACACGCGGGCGAATGGGACTTCCTGCAGGGAAACGGGGGAGAGAAGAGGGGTGTGGTGTGCAGAGCCCGGCTGAGATGAGTAGAGACTAGGAGAGACTGAATCGCAATAATTATGATGATAATGATGACAATGATTGCAGCAGAGATAACTGCCTCGGCGACTTTGGTGGAATTGTAGAAATAATGGTCCAGCATATGCCAAGCAGCACAAAAAGTAATTAATGTCAATTCCAATTGATAACATTTGGATTCCAAAACCACAGCGCAAGAACTCAGATTTCACTTGGTGACACATACAATTAGGATACTATCAAAAATTAATCCTCATGGTTTTCCACGAAAAAAAAATTCGTTGGAACACTCCCCTGGTCCATCCTTCTCCCTAAGCTTGGGGTAGGGTGATATCTTTTCCCTTAAATGAAAATTATGCTAAAGAACTGACTGCCCAGAACGTACCCCAACACCACATAAACTCCTACAGAATTGTGTAAACAGAACACGATATTGCTAATGTACCCAGCATAAAAATCATATCTACTGATGATCACACACACCCCCCAGAGAGAGAGACAAACATATGAGGCTGCCCTGAACAGTCCAGTTTGCCACCTCCTCATTTACTCAGTTCATCCATTCAGCAAGTAAGTGCATGGTGCCTGCTAATGACCAGACGCCGTACAAGAGAAACAATAAGAAACTAGGTTCAGTCTCTACCATAACAGGACTTACAGACAATTGAGTGGCAAAAGCAATTTTTGCTAAATGGGGGGGGGAAATAAATCTATATACATCAGCCTTTTTCCCCATTACTACTCAGTGTCTGCCACTGATTAGACTGTGGTCAGGCATGTGACTTTACAATAATGCGAACTAGAGGTCACTCACTGATAGTCTTTCATCTACTAAAAAGTCTCTCCTTCCTACTCAAATCAAGCTGAGATTCTTGGCAGTGACCATGTATGACCAGCTTCTAGTAACATTCATCCTCCCCTTTTTATCTTTTTGTCATCTCGTTAATGTGCTCTTTTTTTCCTGTTGCTATAAATATAATTTTTTGGAGGTTTGATACTCTGAAGTGTGACTGGTGATGAAGCCATCATGTGTTAGAAAATGGGGCGCCATTATTAAAATTCAATCTACTCACTTGGAAGAACTAGGAGTTACCTAGTTCTTCCTGAGCTCTCATGGGCACGTTGCTTGTTTCTTTGTTTAGTTTTCTCTACTGGAAGTCTCACAGATCTGGATTTTGGATGCTTCCTGGGGGGACCAGCAAGGAGGGATGTCTCTGATTGTTGTCCACGTGAAGAGAGGAGTGCTAGCTGTAGGAGTCGGAGAGAAGAAACTCATGCCCTAAGCCTACCACATATCCCAGCAAGCAGTATAAAGGCTTTGTGGTTTTGTTTCATTTGTTCTGTGGAATTTTCATCTCAAGAAGCAGAGAGGAGTGAGATGGGTTGGTGAGGTCCCCCAGCAATCTTTGGAGGAAGTAATTTTCCCAACATTCAAAAATGACTTTTCACCTATCCCAAATTCTACACCAGATAAATAATAACATGTATTTACAAGGTCTGCCATTTCTTCTTATTGTCCAACCTCACTCTAATCGTGCTTCTCCCCCCAAGGCTTCTTCCATTTTGTAAGCCATGGGTAGCCCTTACTTCATTATCTCGGCCTCCAACACATCTCTCTCCGCTTGCTGACTCTTCGAGATCCCATCTGCTCAGAGACGCCCAACTGCCACCTCGCTATGGAGAACTCCCAACAGCTACATCTCTGGAATTTATCTATTATCAATCACTGACATTATACCCCTAATCACTACAAATCATTTTATGTGGCTTTTACTTTCTCCGACAACTCTACCTTTTCAAACCTGATTATCACCATTCACTGTCTCGTCCTTCTCTAATTTTCCCATCGCCATTAATGATCCTCTTCTCTCCTCATTAGAGCTAACTGTAGTGACCTACTCCCCAATCTCCTGCCTGCATTCTCTATGATACCGAGCTAATGAGGGGGTTAGGGCTTGACTGGAGAGGGAAACAGGAAGCAGCTGATTGGTATTCTTCAGGAAATAGCATTGCAATGTCTCTTTTACCTCTAATCATGAGCGGGGGTCACTGATGTGACCAGATCGCCTGGGAACTCTGCTCTTGTTACAAGAATCCTTTGCGATGGGGCCCACTATGGCCGCCTGATGCCTGCCACATTAAACAGAGTCTCCTGCCTGGTGCTGCCATCATGTGTTGTCCCATCTTCGTTTTAACAGCCCTCAAATGAACGCTCCTTCAAACTAGTACATTTTTTATAGTTCCTTTGCACCACCCCCTTTCATGAAATAAACTGTAACATAGGGCTCCATGGTTAACAGGTTTTGCCTAACTGAGAAAACTAAGGGGACGCCTGGGTGGCTCAATCGGTTAAGCATCCAACTCTTGATTTCAGTTCAGGGTCATGATCTCAGGGTCATGAGATCGAGCCCCGTGTCAGGCTCTGTGATAGGTGTGAAGCCTGCTTAAGATTCTCTCTCCCTCTGCCCCTCCCCCCACTCTAAAAAAAAAAAAAAAAGAAAGAAAACTAAGAAGGTTTTTATGTTCTTAAACGGATATTTGAGTTATTACAATGTTGCATAAGTTCTTAGGCGGCAGGGCCAGAGCTGAATTCAAGGTCCTGCTCTTAAACTGACCTCCATGTTGTGCGGTGGATCTGAATCCTTGATAATGCTTCCTGTCCTAAAAAAAAAAAATGGTACTGGCCATTTATTGAAAAGTATCTTCTCTGGTATAATTTGCTACATTTCTTATATTTTCTCCGGAGAACGCTGGCAGAAAGGTAAGAGAGTTATGCCCACTGCAGAGAGAATCCTCCCTTGCAGAAAGCCATGAGAATCAGCACACACGCACACACACTCGATCACTCTCCTCTCTTTTCTCTTTACATCCCACTGCACACAATCAAAACATTTTAAAAATCTGATTTTAAGACCGTATCAAAAGAGTATTTCTTTTTTATTGTTGGCTTGAGTAGCAGCTGCCAGGAGGGCCCGACAAAACATTTAAAAGTAATAGAATTAGAATAGATTAGTGTGTTGTCAGGGCAATCATCTTTGCTTTCATTTATTAAAATAAAAAACTATCAAGATGCTCACTGAGTGAGAGGAATGATGTGGCAAGTAATATGGGAGGACAAAGTGTAGCAAAGTTATGGGTGTTTAAAGAATTCCGGAAATGTTTTCATTTTCATTCCCATTATAATTAGGTTCCTAGCAGATGGAGAGAATGTAAATCATATCCTAGCAGGAGACAGACACTGGGTTCCCCAAGACACAAAAGCATGCTGAAAAGACAGCTGCTTTTATCCTAGTGAGGTGGCAGCCCAACTTCGGGTTTTGTAGGATTTAAAAAATAAATAATATTTTATTGTATACTGTCTAATCCAGCTTCTCTACCCCACAAGCAGCCAGAAATAGCAGAACGCGTGATTCAGTAGCACCCAGGTCCCCGTAACCTATGGCAGGCAGACTTATTTACCCCCTAAACGAGGTCTGATAAATCTGTGGAGGGGATCTCTAACTGTGGTCAAGTCTGCCTGAGAAGAAGGAATACTTGGTTTTTCGGGGTGGCTGGGTGGGGGGGGACTAGCCCTGTGGGTTGTAGCACAGCGTGTTGTCAACTGTAATCCTCCCGAAACTAACCCAACGAGATTTCAAAGCCAGCTGGTCTGCCTGTGCACGGGGTTTCCGCACATAGCTCTGGACCCAGCCTTGACGTCACACCATTCTGAAAGCGTGCCTTGTGCAGTTGGTTGGTGTCTGATGGGGCAAACGTTCTCTGCAGTGGGTATCTCCCAGGCCTGAAAATTCCTGGTAAATTCCACCTTTCCCAGAAGAAGAAGGGAAGGTTTCCGAGGAGAATAGGCTTTGGGTCCCAACTGGAATATGTCGCTTCTCAGATTCCTGATCTGTAGTTAGAGAGTGGGGGAGAGAGGAAGACCAGAGGTCTTCCATGCCCAGAGCTGGAAGATGACAAAAGATGACAGGGAGATTTACCAGTTGAAGGAGACCTATAAATGATGTCGGGAAGAGTGAGGTTTTCTGTCCCTGCAATAGCTCTCCGTTAGTTCCCATCCACTAAGCCCTAATGAAAAGCCATTCTCTATTATCCACGCCAAGTTTATCAGTGCACGTCCTGTTCCACATGAGGTTCAAGCGGGAGGAACACAAACCCTCCCCGAAGTGCTTACAGCTGATGCCTGGGGCAAGCGCAGCAGGACCATTAAGCGCAGCACCGCATGTATTCACACAAGCTAGGGGATTTCAGTGGTGACAGGGGCAAGACAATTGGCGGCAAGGAGGTGGGGGGGGGAAGGAGGAACAGAGCAGAAAGCCATTTGTGGGTAAGAAAAATGAAGTGGAAATGCAACTCAGTGGCAAACCTCCTGGTGCAGAGAAAATTAAATTATTTCTCAGCCTTCCAAGACTCTTTCAAATTATGCTCAATTACAGAAGGCAAATATTTATCCATGTTCACAACGTCCACGCAATCCAACCCCTCCCGGCAGTAAAGCTTATTGCGTTTCCGTGGGAGCCAATGCCCTTCGGCTTTGGCTGGCCCTGTCGCATGCTCTGAGGTCCACAGGCTCTTAGCCCCCAGCGCCTTTCCCGCCCGGGGCTCTCCTTGGAATTCCTGGTGTTGGAATTTTTGTTTAAGGGCTGGTGCAAGGTTATGGTCCTTCCAGCTGGTTTTTTTTTTTTTTTTTTTTTAATCTTTAAACATTAAACTTAATAGTTACTTTGGACGGAGGCACCAGCATTAGATCCAGTGGCATGATGCCTTTAAGCCTATAAAGATTAATACAGAGGAATTTCCATGACTATCAGGACCTGTTTTAACAATGCCCTGAAGTTCAATTTGGTCTGGAAACTCTGAATCCTGCTTTCCTGGACACAGAGACACCTAGGTCTTAGAACATCATTAACAATCCATTTATTCATAGAAAACCTCTCATCATAAGGAAATATGCTGAATGTGTCAAAAAAAAAAAAAAATGTCTGGGGCTGTGAGAAATGCTCCTGTTGCTCTGAATGCCCTGAAAAGGTACACAGAGGGGCAGTTCCCAAGGTAACAAGAGGTCTGGAAAGTAAACAGGAAAATACAACCTTGTCCAATCTGAAAACCATGAATTTTCAAAAGCGAAAGGGTTGGTGGTTCAACTTTTTTTTTTCTAACTCTCATGGCTCAGGCAAGGTCTTTCTCTGTGATTTGGCTTGTTCCCATTCTGACAAGCTGGTTTACCTCGTGCAAGTTTTTGGCTTTTGTTTTTAATAAATGCCACAAGGATGGAAAGGTTAAAACCCCACAGAGCTCTGCAGGTTATTACAGAACAAAGGCATCTGAAAGCCTCCTGTGATTCTGGATCAATCTGAGCCCACCAGAAGCTTTTCCAAAGTTAAGGACCTGTCCTGTCACCTGGAGCACAGGTGACTTTGGTTTAGGAAGCGACTGGAGACCAGCTAGCTGCTTGTGGTGACGGCACTCATCACGGGGAATTTCCACAGCATTCCGTGGCAGGGTCACACACTGATAAGAGGTCTTCCTATACTAAGCAATTACTCAAATCCCCTAAAAGTTATTCGAGGAGACGCTAAGTCATTTTGCAATGTTTTAAAATTCTCTGGTACAGAGATAGGTGAATAATAACAGAGAAATATCTTTACATATTTGTAAAAGGATTCTAAGGGGCATGAGCCTTTCTTTGGCTCCCAGCATCTAATTTCCTCTTCCCATCTTACCCAGCTTACTTGGTGGCGAGCACTTCATATATGCACCTCTTGTGCATACCTGGCCAGCCAGGGCTCCCCACAGCTCAAAACTGTCACCCTTGGAAGGACTGACATCCAGACCATTCGTTGCTGACCACAGTTAAAAACCATGTCTTGTAACGACCTGGTTTTAATCAAACAACAAACCAACTTCGCTCTAAGCTGTTAAATGACCATCTCAACCTGTACTGAGCAAGAGTTTAAGTGGGGAGAGGAGAAAATTCACATTACGTGACATCAAAGCACCTTTCTCCCCCACCTGCTAGAAATCTGTGAGTTGATGACAATAGGATTAATTCCCTGGGTGTAGTCCCAACTGCTACATTTCTGTGACAGTTCTGAGATTAAATCCATATTTTTAAAGGAGCTAAGTCAAGAGTACCCTCACCAGGGTTTAGTGACAACGTACTGGTTAAGCAAAGCTATTTCTGTTAGCGGCCCATCTGGCCAGTACCTGGCATGCAGTGAATGGTTTAATTCTCCAGAGGAATGGGGGGATATCAAGGACGGAGATCTGAAGACTGAAGGTGTTCCCTTTGAAATGCAGCAACTTTGGCTCTTCCAGTAGCTGTCCACCTTGGTGCCTTTCATCTGAAACCACTTCCTAGGGGCAGGAAAGAGAGAAGAGGCATAACAATGAAGTATCCCATTTCTGCCACATTTCTTTCCATAGGCAGGTATGCTCCCTACCACGTGTCTCCTGGAAACAGACAAACAGCATGACAGACACACGCTTCTTTGATACCCCTCCTGTCCTGGCAAGGTCAGGACTGGGGAATGACTCAAAGCTGCGGACTAATAAGAATCTGGGCAGGAAGAAACAATTGTTCTTAATTATTTGCTTTGCTTAGGCTTTTAAACACACCATACCTTTCTTTTAAAACTAAAAGACCTCCCCTGCCCCAAGCAAACTGTTACACCGTTGAGTTTCCACAACTGTGTGAATTTCGTCCGCTATGACTATAATCAAAGGATGTGTTGAGATTTTTTAAAAATTTATTTATTTGACAGACAGAGGGTACAAGTAGGGGAGCAGCAGGCAGAGGGAGAGGGAGAAGCAGATCCTCACTGAGTGGGGAGTCCAACGCAGGTCTCGATTCCAGGACCCTGGGATCGTGACCTGAGCTGAATGCAGACGCTTAACTGACGGAGCCACCCAGGCACCCCGGATGCATTCAGATTTTACACTGAAAGTTGAACAGCAACTTCACCCTTTTGCCCCTCTACCCTTTCACATGTCCATCATGAATGTGGGCATTATACAATACTTAATTCTTTGGTTCGAAATAATGCTATAGAGTGCACGTATCCTATTTATTTGAGTAATGTTCATTAAAGTTATGCCAGAAGGCCAAGAAAAAAGTTGTTTATCAAGTGAGTTTTAGCTCAGAAAAAAGAATCAGATCCCTGAAGATAAATACTCCTGTATCTTTCGTTGAGAAATCTTTATAATTACATTTAATACAAACAAAATTCATCTACAATCTATTGAGCAAGCCATTTTAATCGGTTCCAAATGTGTGGTGTCTAGAATCCTATTGGAGCAATGATAAGCCAAATAAAATAACCGACACGAATTCTGCAAAAGCTTAACCTGCCGTTGGGGTGAGGCTGTTAGTGTTACTGGAGATAAGAGAGCTCCCTAAATCCATTTCTTAGACTCACCATTAATTGACTTATAATTCCCTTGTAGAGGTACAATAAATAAGAACACTGAGATCCTTTAATTATGTCTTGTAGTCTTCCCAGATTCTAAGAGATCGTGAGAAGTCAGGCAAGTAGGCTTATAAATACAATAAAACTTACATTTCAATTATCAGTGAGTAAAAGCAGCTCCCAAGGTTATCTTACCGACTCTTGAAAAACAGGAATAAAAACATGTCTTACTAAGACTCGGCTGTCCAGCTTTTACCCGTCACGTACACGTAAGCATTAATCGGTTACTAGTATCTATTCTCAGGACTAAGTGATTCCACTCCGAGGTCATTTGCTCCGGTTCTTTTAATGAGAGGGGTGTTTCTTGGGGGCTCTTAGGTCAGGCTGAACTTTCCGTGATGTTAGAAATGTTCTGTATCTGTGCTACTCAATGTGGTAGCCACTGGCCACAGTGGCTATTGAGCACGTGAAATGAGGCTAGAGCGAGGAAGGAACTGAGTTTTTCATTTTAATTAACTTCATTGTAAATATCCACACGTGGTTGGGAATTACCGTACTGAACAGCACAGTGCTAGGGAATTCCTAACAGTGTAGGACTAGGAGTTGGGCATGACAGCATGGTGGCCGGCATCGGATTGGGCTGAGTGGAAGGATCGTGGCATGGTGGGGCGGAGAGAGAATTCACTCCAAATGCTGGTTTGAGGTCTTTCCTTTTCCTTTGCCTTCCCCTTCCCCTTCCCTTCCTTCTTTTTATTATAATAATATTTTTTATTATATTATGTTAGTCACCATACAGTACATCCCTGGTGTTTGATGTAAAGTTCCGTGAATCATTAGTTGCGTATAACACCCAGTGCACCATGCGATACGTGCCCTCCTCACTACCCATCACCAGCCTATCCCATTCCCCCAACCCCCTCCCCTCTGAAGCCCTCAGTTTGTTTCTCAGAGTCCATAGTCTCTCATGCTTCATTCCCCCTCTGGTTTGAGGTCTTTTATCCATGCTGATCACTGGTTCCTTGTTGAGATTTAATGAGTGTCCACAGGAGCTATGCCTGGGCTGGACTCTGAGTTTATAAAATGAAACTATCCCCGCCACCAGGGAGCTCACAGTCTAGTGAGAGGCTCAGAACAACAGTAGGCATCTGATTATCGTATCTAAATATTACAAATACACGTCTACCGAGGAGGTCAAGGCAAGGCACGGGATAGCCTAACGCAGGTGGGAGGAGAGGCCAGGAAAAAGAAGCGGGAAATTCCCAGAAGAAGGGATATCTGAGCTGAACCTTGAGGTTACGATCAGGGATAGTCACAGGAAAAGGAGGGAGCACGCACTGGGGGCAGTGAGCAGGGTCTGCAGGAAGGTATGAGGCGAGGCAGAGCTGGGACAGGTTAGGGGAGAAAGTGAGTGGCTGGAGATGATGAAAATCAAGTCATGGATTCTCACTTGCTGTGCTGAGGACTTTGTATTTAATTTTAGAGCATGGATACTCAGGGTTTAAGGTGTGCAAGAATCTTTGGGGGACTACATCTACTCAAATGAGGATGAATCTTGTAAACCAAAAATGGAGGCCTGGGACTCCAATCACATTTCCATGTGGTCTTGGGCAGATTACCTGTTTTCTTTAGGCCTCTGTTCCTTAGCTGGGGTTATTCATGGCCAAGCAAAATCATCAGCCTGATACTCTATTAGCCTCTTTTTTGCAATTTTAGTGTGACGTTAGAAACAAGTACAAATAAGCAATGTACTTATTCAAATCCACATGAAAGCCACACGATAACACAGTGTGGGCTTTTCAAAGTATATTTGGGCTCTCTAAGGCATACCCCTTTTCTTTAAATAATCTAACTTGCCCGAATGTACAGAGAAGTAAACTGAGGTCAGAAGATGAGGTGTCTTGTGCAAGATGGCACATTTCTTAGTGTAGAGCTAGGCTATTTTAATATTTAGAAACCACACGGAGCATCATCGCACTAGAAGAGAAGCGTAGTTTTAAATCAAGAGATGAAAATTGGAAGCACACCCTTACCCCCAAAGAAAGTCCTCTTCCTAAAGGGTTAGTGATAGAGCGAAGACTCAAACAGGGCAACTTGACTGTGGTCTAGTATCTTTTTCTACATTTCCCTGCCTTTTTATATCCTATGCTGGATTTTTTTTTTTTTTTTTGAAGTCCTGTGAAGGTCAGACTGTTATTAACTCTGTCCTGTAAATAATTTTTCACTGGTGCAAGATATATATAAAGATGACATAAGTCAGTCGTATTTGCCCTACGGTGATATACACTGCCTAAGCAGTCCCTGAAATGCAGAATGGAGAATGTTAGAAAATTTTAATAGATGTCCACTTATGATTATCGCAGAGGAAAATGGTACCTTTTAGAAATTCTGCTTTAGGGCCCCCAATTTAAATACAACCATGATTTATTTTTGCCTTTTTTTTTTTTTTAGCTTGCTTTCATCTCCACACATTGAACCAACTATATATAATTAAGAGTGTCTCATAATCTTGCACAAAATATTAAGCAGTCATAGTTATTCTGTAACAAAACAAGTAATTATTAAAATGAAGAAGCCTGATAATGAACTAATCATTGTATTTATATATTTGTAAAGGCACAACTGGCTTCAGAGTTAAAGGAACTCCTGAGTATGAGCTTTAAAACACTCTCCAAAAATAATAAATTATACTTGGCACAGAATTCCCAGTTATGCCCACAACCTATTGTACTCTTTTCAGGGCTGGGCCTGGACATCTGTATTTTTAAATGATGATTCTGATGCCCAGCTGGGTTTGAGAATCAGTCATACAAACAATTCTGCTGAGCTGATTTTGAGTCACTCAGTGGACACATCACCCCAAGCGGGAGGCCTGATACTTCATTTTTCCTATCTGCCTCCTATACCACAAGGACCTTATGTTAAATCTCCGGTTCTATTGTTAAATTGATATCTGCATTAATTAAACTAGAAAATAGGGTCTGGCCAGTTTATTTCCTATAAAATGTTCCCAAAGGCTACGGTTGGTGGTGGTTCGAGTCTGCCTCCCTCCTTATTTCACACTGGGGGCTGCCAGCTATCCAGATCCTGGAGTTGTGGCCAGGAGAAGCCTGGGCTTTGTGCCTCAGTGAGCTCTTTATGTTGATTTAATGTGACAGGCAGCAATATTCAGGTGTGCTTCAGGGATACTAAAACAGGCAGGCTGAATTTACATATTTATGAGACAAAACTGTTTGAACTTAAGCATGTGTGTGTGTGTGCGCGTGTGCACACACACACACACAGACACAGAATTATGTCGCTGTGGTGTTTTCCTTTAAATGCTTTACGCGAACAATATTTCCCAAGGTTGCATTATTGATAAACACAAGAACTACATCTGGAGGAAATCCTTTGAAATTAGATTCTAAATCCACATTAATGCCAAGTAAGTAATGAGTACCGAGAGGTACTGAATAGGAGGGCTGGGAGCAATGGAGAAAAAACTAGTTGTTTTTCCTTTTTTCTTTCTAAGATGGGGCAAGCGGTTAATTCCTTGCTTTCCCTGTGTCAAGGTGTGTTTGAGCTGTGTGTGTGTGCGTGTGTGTGTGCGCGCACACCCATGTCAGACAGACACAGAAAGAAAACACAGTAACAGAAACCTAGGTCTTAAAATGTTACTGTCTTGGGGCGCCTGGGTGGCACAGCGGTTAAAGCGTCTGCCTTCGGCTCAGGGCGTGATCCCGGCATTCCGGGATCGAGCCCCACGTCAGGCTCCTCCACTATGAGCCTGCTTCTTCCTCTCCCACTCCCCCTACTTGTGTTCCCTCTCTCGCTGGCTGTCTCTATCTCTGTCAAATAAATAAATAAAAATCTAAAAAATCTAAAAAAAAAAAAAAAAAAAAAAAAATTTAAATAAAAATAAAAAAATAAAATAAAATAAAATAAAATGTTACTGTCTTATAAATATACCACCATTCCTCAACCTTTGGTTTGAATTTACCAAAGGAGATGATGTCAGACACACAGACACACAGACACACTGGCAGCTTTAATTATCGTGGAAACACGGGAGCAGGAAGGATGAGAAGTCATGGGTTGTTCTCTTATTCTCCTCTCACCTTCAGACAGATTTTTACTTAAAAAAACAAAACCAAAAAAACATCTCTGAGCTGATTTCACTTCCCGGAGACAGTTGTAGATGTATTTATCAGAACAGATCATCAAAAACCGGAAACTAAATGATGTCTTACCGGGTGGAGGAGGTATTTTGTTTTTGTCACTGCGAGAAACCGAGAAACCGGTACTATTATTCAGATGAAGCACCCCCAGAGCAAAGGAGAAGCCAGCACAGCAGCCCCGGCAAGAGGTACGGGGGCGGAGGGCAGGCCTGGAAAGGGACAGGGTTTCTGTTCCAGTACAAAAACCCTCCATAGGACTACAGTTTGGTGGGACCATTATGTCACCAGACCCTCACTGGTTCTAAGAGGACAGAAGACTTGGGTCTGGAAGCTGTCATCCTTCCAAGGTTTCTAGGGAGGGGGGAGATTTTAAGTATTTTATTAGCCATAACTTCAGTGAGCTACGAATGACGTCATCACGATCTTCAACCAGGCTTCTGTCTTGGTTAAGAGGACAGTCCTAGGTGGGCACACGTGTGTTGTCATTTCTTTGAGATGTGAAAGACGCGCTACCACAAACACCACAACTGTTGCAACCAAGCTTGTATCTGTTTCCAAGTCACAACGCACATTTTTAACACCGTGGTAATGGAGGCAAATTCCAGAATAGGGCATTGCTGCAGAAAGGCTTCTTGAAAGATGGCCCGTTACTTTAGATTAAGGAGTCAGGGTTCCATCCGCGTTACGGAGCATGAGTCATCACTGTATACGATATTTTCAGCCCACACCACACAAGTTGGGGGAGCTAATATTAATGTGCGAAGTCTGCGAGAGGTTCAAGAAGTGAACTGTTGCTAAGGCTTTCTTCAAGTGGAACAGTTTTAATGGGTTAGTAACTATATAATTTTCCCCTCTGATTAAATACCACATACGAAGCTGTGAAACACGTCACGTGGATGATTTGGGATGTTAAGGTGATGTAAGGGAACCTGGGCAGAAGGCCCTGAACGTGTTCACTTAAGAGCAACGTAAAAATCCAAAAGCTGGATTCTCTCAGAAACAAAACCCAGAAACGAAGACCACAGACCTCACGGTTATGTTCTGAAAAGCTACAAGTTATGTTTTAATCTTACTGTGGGCCGGGAAAGCTATTCAGCCAAGGCTGACGATGTCTCACCACCCTGGGGGGAAGCATGGCCTTTACTGCTCATGACAGCTGTCACATACATCCTGTCAATAACAAGTCCAACCAAACCCAACTGTAAAATCCAGCTTTATTGGACATGGTAGGAAAGAGAAAAAACCACTGGAGGTAAATAGATGATGACAAATGGGGTCAAGAGTATTTCTACCGGAAAACATTTCTCTAATGCAAAATTATAGTGTTTTAAGAAGTATCTCTAAATGATGAAATAAAGATATTTGGATTCAATTTAGAGGGAGAATACCATTTTCCCTAGCACTGACGAAGAAGGGTATATTACCCATAGGAAGGAGAGTGGTTTGAAAACCTGCGTTTAGGGCCTCGTTCTTGTGACTTCCACTGCAATTCAGATTCATCTGTGAACAGCTAAGCTGTTGTGGAATCTGGTGGCAATCAACAGGAATGAAAATAGATTATCCGAAAGTCACTTCGTTTTTTCTTTAGGCAAACGTCGAACTCACGGGTATATAACATACATCAGCATTACTCAAAGCAAGATCAAAATGGCTGTGAGGGCCTACTTCCAAGGCAATCCTCACAGGCACACTGGTCGGCAGTGGGTTACCCACATGAGCCCGGAGGCTGGAAATCCTCCAAGGCCTGCCTCCCCACCCCATGTTTACTCCAGTTTACTCAGCCTTCAAAATCTGGCCGAGTTACTAAACATCCGACTTGAGTCATGATGCATTCAGTGGTAATAACGACCTCAGTTCATTCTTTATTTTTGGTTGCCGAATGTCTGTTAATGTGCTTCATTTTGGAAAAATGTTCTCATTAGGGGTGGCAAAAGCAGATTAAATGATCAAATAGCCATCACAGGATGACATTTAAAGACTCGCAAGGAAGATCTTTCCTCTACAAAATGGCGTCCCTCTGAAAAGAGGCCCTTTAACGAGCAGCCACATAGTAGGTGTGCCTTTCAAAATGACCTGTGCTACTTAGGAGATAGGGCAGGTTCGGGAGCATGGGCTGGCACTGTGTCACCTTTCCTGGCTTATGTTCAGGATTCGGGTCATTGTAGCTCTTCTATTGGTAAACATGAGTTTTCCAGCTCAGTGTCTTAAAAGCTAGTTACTGAGGAAATGCTCTGCATAACGGACTTAATGATCCAGGACTGGAATAGCAGGGATCTGGGATGAGGTGTGTCAGGAGAGCTAGGCTATTTATACATGGGCAAAGCTTACACAGGCACTTCTGCATTATCCTTGCCGCTATTAATAAACTCGCACTCTTCGTGAGTAGCTAATTTAAAAGGAGTCTTACGTGATTAAAAGTACCAAAATTGGAAAGGAACCTTGAACTCTCTCTGCCCTAGTAGCCCTAATTGTTAATAGACTATGTATCCAGGATATAACCTGACTGCCTGCTGATAGATAGGATTTATAATTGTTGTTCCCTAACTGTAACCTTCAGCTGGTTCAAGCAATTTTCTCACTGCCTTCTGCACATCAAATAACTTGTTCTTCCTGTGGCTCATGCCATTCTCCTTTCATGACATGGTAGCCCTTTCTCTTTTGTTCCTAAATGACATCCATGAAGGTTCACCAAGGGCTCTCAGAGATTGTTTTCCAGTCTCGCTATTGCAGTTGGGCCTCTGTTTTCTAAATTCTGACTACACTTGTAAGTCAGTTTATAATTCAGCACTGAATGTTTTCTATATGTGTTTATGTAACTAATCTCTATTCTTTAAGGTTTTATTTATTTATTTGAGACACAGAGACACACACAGACTGAGAGAGACAGAGCATGAGCAGAAGAGGGGGAGAGGGAGAGGGAGAAGGAGACTCCCTGCTGAGCAGGGAGCCCCATGCGGGGCTTGATCCCAGGACCCTGAGATCATGACCTGAGCTGAAGGCAGACGCTTTACCCACTGAGCCACCCAGGCGCCCTGACTCTTCTCCAGTGCCAAGCACCTCAGGTCCCTGGACCTCCGCACATTGTTGGACATACGGTAACACAGCTCTTGCTTCAAGAGAGGTATCCCCAGCAAGCCAGCGGTGTGGCTTCATTTTGCAGACCCTCAGCAATAGAATTCTCTGTTGGTCTTTAGGAAACCCCATGCTTTCATGACACCACAAGAATTCGAGAGGAAAGGCTGACCTGAAATGCCCAAGGGGTGTTGTCCACACAGTAGACCCTCAGGTTGTAATCCAGGGAGTTACAGGACATGCAGCCGAAAACCGCCACCTTAAGCTGCTTCACGGCACAGTCTGTGACTGGCTCTCCAGTGAGGGCGTATGTCCCGAAGCTGTCGAGGAGCACGTGACACGCAAAGGGGTCCAAAAGGCAGTAACAGGACGTGGATTCATCCTCCACTGACATCACTTCCTGTGGGGGAAGAGGTGTATGAGATTCTCTCCGCTTGGAAATAAGATGCGATTTAACAGTGACTTTGCATGGACGTAACACAATTATTCCAGAATATTTTTATTGTCTTCATTTCCTTGATGTTAAATGCTGTCTTTCTAGCAAAATAACTGCTTACATCAGGAATTCGAGAAATAGTTTTATTCGGTGTGTTGGGATTCTATAGGTTACAACAAACCTCATTTCCAGACTTCTCCTTTTTTCAGTTAATTCGTGCAGTGCCGGATTTAAGAAAAATCTTAAATATTAACACCCGACCAGCAAACTCTGTCTTGAATAAGGTCTATTTCTGAAAATCTCTTTCAATATCCTTAAGGTAATATTTATTTTCCTTCAAGTATTTTATCCTCTTTCCACCAAATTCATTCATGAGGGACCATTAAATAAATGGTTTTGGTAAGATGTACTAGAATATTCCACCTTCCCTGATAAGAACTTGGGTTTGTGTGACTGGTTGGGTAGAGCATAAATATAACACCACCTGAAAAGCTTGTGAGGAAGTGCTCAACAGAAAAACTAAAGTGGTAAAAATCAAGGCAAAGCAAACCCTAATGGAAAAGAGAGCAAAACCTGGCCCCTTTATGAAACCCACGGAACTTCATGCCCAGGAAACGTGCCCCTGGTTGTACTAGGACTGAAGAAATAGCAGGATGCATTTTCAACAGAGTACAGGCTAGTTGCAGAGATAGCTGGGCAGGGTAAATGTAATCCATTGTAGCAACTGGGAATTTTCTTCTCCTAAAGAAACAAGATTTTCCTTTTACTCGTTTTGCCTGTAGCCCCTCCTGGGGATCCCAGGGCTAGCGGGAACAGGTCATTGTGTTCCAGCAAGAAAATTCACCTGCTTTCATGCAAACTGACTTCAGACAGACATAAAAGGAATCCCTATCAGACAGATAAATCAGAGGTTTCACTTAAAATAGTAATAACAGTGCAATTGTTGCTGTGTCTGTCTCTCTTGTTGTTACCCGCCTCAAACGCTTCCTCATTGTCTTATCTCTCTTCTGCTCTCCCCTTGGACTGTATCACTTTCATATGTGCTCCTATACACAGGGCAACAGACGCTCGATAATTCTCAATGCATTCATTAATTCACCAAAATATTTTTAGCAACTACTGTGTTGCTGAACATTTCAACATGTTCTAATCCCTCTGATGGCAGAATCAGAGAGAAGTTTCTTTTATGAACACAGCCTGTGTGCCCTGAGTCGCCTCCCGATCTCGCCTCCCCATCTCCACAGAGGCCACAGGGAAAGTCATTCAGGCAGGGACATGGTCTGGGAGGAAGGAGAGAAGTAAAGGAACGCACCAGGAATGGACACATAAGGGTATGCTTCTGTGTGGGTAATTACAACTGTATCGTAAAACCAAAGAGAAGAGCTCGGGATGCTCTCTTGCTTCTGTTTTCCATTCTCAGGAAAAAACACTAGCCAATACCTTGAGGTTATTGGAAAACCCAGCCACCACCCTCTGAAAAAAAAACAAGAAAACGCTTACAGATTTCACAGCAGACTCATCTTGAAAGAAGGTAAGGTTAAATCTACCCCATAGGTGGAAGCTAAATCTTATTTTTTCAAAAGGAAGCTGAGGGTCTCACCTCCCACTTGCCCTGCTGCGTCCTCTTCTTTAAATGGATGTTCCAGTGCTCAGAGCTGACGTCCGCACAGTGTGGTATGGTCAATGCAAAGGGAGTGGTGACAGTCATGTCTGGGGGGCCACAGGTGACTTCAGGACTCAGAAGCACCTCGCATCCGTCGGACTGGAGGCTTCATGGTTGGGAAAGGGTACAAGAAGCATGTCAAGAAGGGGGAGCGTTTGAAAGAGAATTTAGTTATAGACCGGGGCTTTCTTCAGGCTGAGGAAAATGGTTTCCCAGGATTCCCTCCTGGACGGCACCACACATGCCCAGGGCTGGTCTGGGTGACAGCCATTTATCCTGAACAGCTCAAGCACGCAGACAAGTTTAGCTTAGATTTCAAATCTAGGTTTTGACAAACAAAATGACAGGTGCTTCCTCAGAAATATAGGGCAGAACAGAAGAGAGCAGAGACCTGGCTGGTGTGTCACAAACCGGCTGCTGAATCCTTATTCTTGTTGATAACATTATCAATGACCAAAGCCGAGAGCTTTGTAGGAACAACTGACCTAGTAATCTTCCCATCAGATTCCTTTCTCCCAACAACATGGTCTACAAATATTTTTAATGCTAGGAAGCGATAAAACAAATTATTACAGAACAAAGCAACCCTTCAGACATACCCAGACTGAGTATGTCACTTCTGTTTTTGAAAACATTTGTTTTCTGCCAATGCACACATAGGTTATATAGTGATAGCATAGTAGACAGTTATAGATATGCATAATTAAATACATAAATACATAGCTTTCAACTCCTTCCTATTTTAGTTCTAAATTTAAAGTCATTCCACCCAATCCTAGTGTTGAGACTTTTCTGTATTGTGAATTCTTCACAATGGGAATAGAGTTATGAAACATATAAAAGGAGGTGAAATTTAACTAAAGGGAAATGATATCATTGAATGTTTCTTTCAATTTCTTGTCTTTTGGTTTTAATTTCTGTCCCCAAATGGTAGGTGGGCTGGTTTATAGGCCAGCAGTCAATGAGAAGAACCCCGAAGTCTACTCATTCTTCCCTAACTGCTTCTGTGTTTTTGAACAAGTTATCTGATTTTTTTTTGGGGGGGGCTGTATTTTCACTTGTAAGAAATACAGTGATACAGAATATAGTCCATAAAGCCATTTAGGACTCTCAGATGAACACTGCTCTGTGGCAGCTGGGACTGGTATTAATACAGAAGTTTTCTCTTACCCAACCTAGGAAGGGCATTTAAATATGTCATCCCTTGTCAAAAAAGCCACCCCTTGAGCAAGATAAAGATGAAATTTAGCACCAAAAGGTACCACCTCTTCCATGGTCTTGTATAAACAGTTTTGGTTTTTTTCTACGAGTACATCTAACATGTTATTAGTGTCTGACTTGCTTTTGTTGACATTGCTTGTTCTCTTAGAAATGGTCATACTGTAGCTCATTATCCGTAATTTGCTGCTGCCTTCAAAGTCCAGACACAGAAGTGGGCAGGGACAGCTTCTACCTACTGAATCTAAAACAGACCTGAATGTGAATGGAGGGTCCTCCCCACTCCGGGAAGCCCCAAAGATGGATTCCCAAAGTTCAGTCCTCCACAGAGGCAGCCTCGGTCCAAAGTCGACAATTCTTCCCATACAACCAGGGCACAGGGGGAACTGAAAATATGTCTGCATTTCCCTTTAAGCAGAGCAGGTGAGCGAGGCAGAGGGGCTTGGAAAGCAGTGTATTAGCAAGAACAAATGCTCGCTCAACAGCCTAGATACAACAGTATACTTGAGGTTGGTGGGGGGCGGGGGGGGGGGGAAATTCCAGCGTGAGCTCTAAGCAGCACGGGGTGGCCGCTCGTCTGTGGATGCCTGCCAGTGGCCATCAGAGAAGGTTAAGCGCTTTCCGTATAATTGCTGCCTGCGTTCATCACAGACAGGAATAGCAGGGATGCTTATGAGTGACCGATGACAAGCTCTCCTAAAAGAACTATTTAATTGCTTTCAGAGAATCATCCCCCTTGTTGAACATATTGTTCAAACATATGGGAATTTGGGGAATTATTTAATGCCAAATGAACTGAAATCAGCTAATTAGATGAACTCTCACACTCGTGAATAACAAGGCTCCTTTCCATAATAACTTAAATAGCATTAGGAAGCAGAAGCAGAGCACATCGAGTCTCGGGCAGAGCGGGGAACGGGAGCTTTGCATTAAGCAGGCACTGGGCACTTCCCCCAGTGCAGAGGAAGTAGACCAAGATTTATATCTAAGCCTCCTACTGTGAAAACAGTGTCTGTGGGTGTAGGTCTCTGGTGAAGGAACAGAACTCAAATCTCTCCCCCCCCCCCATGATTAATAATAATTTGTCCTTCTCTGCCATCTTCTATCTATGGCAATCAGGGAGATGTACGAATACTAATGAAAGCTCTTCACACACCCGTGGAGGCAGGTGTTAGCAGCATAAGGTCACAGAGCAGTCCGTCAAAGCGAGGAGCCGCAAAATGTACCCCAAATTCCTGCCTTGTCCACAGGCTCCTGCTCTCTGTGACCAGATGTATTTTCCTTCTCTGTAACCACGAGCAGATTTCTGGTCAAGCTGCTGGCTCTCGTGACATCCCAAGGAAAGACAGGGGGGAAAATACAGTCCCCGTGTAGTCATGGATACAGACTTAGGACATTTGAGGACGGAGGTCTGGGGAGAGAAGGCTTTAATTGGGCTTGGGCAAAACTGAAGATTCCTAAGGACAGTGTGGATGGCATTTCAGGTTTCCCAGAGCACAGCTGACATGGAAGTACTCTCGCTGCTGCTAGGAGGGGAAAAAAAAAAAGACACATTTTTCTAAAATTGTTGTGAGCTAATGATAACTGTGAATTAATGACGGCAGTGATTGCAGGGCTATCCTAGGAACCACCTCTCGGCATCACACACTCTAGTGTAGATGGAAAGGTCTGGGTGTGTTCGACTTTTGCTACTTGTCTTT